>NC_089822.1:258991703-259291703 GCF_035046505.1 Tiliqua scincoides
CAGGGCATGTGTGGAATTCTGCCAATTTAAAAACAAATCTTCACAAAGAAGACACTCACTCCAAGTCGATGTTTTCTCCTTGACGGGGGCAACCGAGTGTGGGGTGTTTCTTTTGCAATGAATGCAAATATCGTTGGTTATCTGAGATGAAATCCAAGTGGCGAGATGGAGGGTGCAGCTCAGTTTCACTTTTGCCAGGGGGCAAACTTGCTTGGAGGCAGCGCCTCCTGCATTCTGTCTAAGTAGTTTATAATTTGTCATCTCTGCTAGAGCAAAGATAATAGAGGGACGAAGGGGTCTGGGGTGCATGACGGGGAATGGCCGGCCCTCATCTCTGAGAGTGGCCAATGTGACGACCAGGCGGGCAGAAGCCTTTCACAAGTCAGGCAATTAGCTGGGCAATAACCCAATTACCCTCCAATTACCTAACCGGCTTCTGCTCCCTGTTAATTTGCTCTCTCAACCAGAGGAGCCCACAGACCATACAACAGGGCACTTTGCCCTCCAAAGCTTTAGTTTCCCAGCTAGAGTCCCCACTCGGCTTTCAACAGGGTGCCAGGCACAGTTACTGGGCATCAGGGTAGTATAAGGTCAAGTCACTGGAAGCCAGTTCCATTTACCACCAGTTTCCCCTTTCTGTGATTCCAACAGTCCACACAGCGGTAAATAGATAGGATTTATTATAGGATAGAAATAACACCTGACAGGCACTTTGCTTAGACATAAGTTTAGGAACTTAGAGAGAGCATACAATGCACACCCAAATTAATAGAATAAAAACTAACTCCTAACATTGATACTATCATGCACTAAAGTCTTACATCAATAAATCTCAGTCCATCAGCTGGCCCTGCTGTGGTCGGGGCTGTCCATCTCGGAACAGAGTGGTCAAAGCTCAGGCCCCACAGGCCAGAGAAGGACTAAGACCATGGATGTTCCTAACAGGTGATTCTTATACTGACTTGTGCTCAACAGCCAATCAGAAATCGGAAGCAGTCAAATTTTCGAGAGGCAGATGTGCAATCAAGTCACTCGCTCATGGCGGATCACCCCCGCCCATCCTGCAAACTGCAGCTGGAACAGATTCCCAATCAAGGTGTCCTTGGCCAATCAAGCCACTCTGGGAACAGCCATCTCTCAGAGACGAGGGCCAGCCGCTCCCACACCTCCTCAAGAAACCAGCTTCTGTGGAATGCTCTGACGAGCAACTTCCTCACCGCTGGTCTGGCTAGCATGATTTCAGGCAGTTGACATGGCTTCAGGCAGAGGCCTGTACTTTGCTGTTACCCAGTCGTGCTTTTCCCGTGACAGCTAATTGGCTTCAAGGACACCTGGGTTGCAAACTCTCTCCAGCTGCAGGTTTTCAGGATGGGGGGGGTGTCCCATCTGATCTCATTTTCCAGTGCTGGTGCAGTTGTGGCAGTGGGGTGTGCACTACACCCTCTGGTGGAGGGACAGTCCCAGGGACCTTCTCAGGGAACATTCGTTCCCTTACGATGGGGCTGCATTGTGGCTACACCAGAGCTGGAAAGTTGGATAGGATTGGAACCTTCTGGTGGTCAAATTGAGCTGGACAAAGTGGTGGCGGGAGGTGGAACAGGGGAGAGATTAGTGGGAAGGAGAAGCAGGAATAAGGCACAGGCCACAATCCTAACCCACTTTTCAGCACTGACATAAGGGGAATGCACTCTGAGGTAAGGGAATTAACATTGCCCTACCTTGAGGAGGTCTCCATGACTGCCCCCCAACTGCTGAATGCAGCACATGCTCCACTGGCACAGCTGTGCCAGGGCTGGAAGGTTGGTTAGGATTGCGCCCCCAGGTAAGTAGTGGCCACATAGAGCCTGATCTTGAAAGAAAGAGAAGCAGAAAGAAAAGAGCTCTGCGTGGGGTACTTCATCCTGATAACGTGGACGGAACGGGGGGAGGATGAGAACTCAATGGGAAAGAAAAAGGCATTGAGACGGAGGCAAGTAGTTCCCAGGTGGAACCTGATAGTATATGATAGAAAAGAATGAATAAAATAGAGTCATTTGTGGTCAAAATGAGACTGATACTATCAGGAAGAAAAGAAGGTGAAGAAGGGAGCCAGAGATAGACAAACTGAGTCAGGTAACTTGGGGGGGGGGCAGGAATACGGAGAGTTCAATGCAAAAAAAGAGAGAAGAAAGAAGACTCAGGTAAGTGGTCACCAGTAGGACCTAACATGGGAAGACTGAAAAGAAGGCATCAAAGAGACTCCCGTGTAGCCCAATGGAGCCTGATATAGAAACGAAGGAAGGATTGAGAGCTCAGAGTGTGGAGAGCTGAGAGGGAAAACAAGGAACAAGGTTGAGCTTTTGAGGAAGTTAAAAAGGGAATACGGCACAGGTAGGTAGTAGTTAGTAAGAGAGCAGAGTAGCTGGGATAAGGGAGAGCTCAGGGTGGGAAAGGAGAAAGGAGTAAGATGCAGGGAAGTGGGTTGGACCTGGCAATGTAAGAAAGAAAAGAAGGTGTAGAACAGAGCGAGGTGTGGCCAAAGGGATCCTAAGCAAGTGAATCAGGAATAAGGGGAGCTGAATGTGCTCAAATGGAGCCTGACAATATTCGGGGGGGGGGGATAAGGAAGACCTGAGTATAAAGGAAAAATGGAGTCAGGCAGGGGTAAGCCAGATAAGTAGAAATAAAAAGGAGCTAATTGGTGGCTAGACTGAGAATGAAACTCCGGATTGCAAGAGGGCCAGATGGGGGCACAATTGAGCCTGGGAATGTAAGGAAGAAAACAAAGATGGAGGAGAACTCAGTGTGCCGAGTTAAGCCTGATAATATGGGGAGGGGGGTAAGGAAGAGTCAAGTAGGGAAGATACAGGGATGAGGTGGGAAATTTAGGGAGAAAAGAACTTTGTGGTGGCCAAACAAAGACTGATCATGGATGAAATGAAAAGCTGACTTGAGTTCCACGTGGAGGCACTAACCCCTGCTGGGGAAGACCTGGTTCCTTGGGGTCAGGGCTGCTGTAACAGGGACCTGGACTTGCCTCTGGGCTCTGGCACAGGCCCTTCTCCTCCTGCGCACCAGGCTTTTCTTCCCCCAGGGCTGAGGCTGGTCACTCCCAGATCGCTACCCTGGTTGCAGTGCCTGCTCTAATCAAACCAGGAAGCCTCTCCGCCCATTCTCCTCTCCAGTCAGACGGCTAGTCCAGCCCTCCTCCTCTCCACTCTGTGGCACAGTCCATTGTGTCACTGTCACTCATGTGCTTCACCCCTACAGCCACCACTCTCTCCCGGCTCATGCCTAAGGTTCGGGGCTGAAGTCCCAGGGACCTGGGCTTGTCTCTGGGCTCTGGCACAGCCCCCTTCCCTCCTGTGTGCTGGGCCTTCCCCTCCTTTGCTGAGCCTGATCACTCCCCCTTCGGTAGCTGTTGCAGTGCCTGCTCCAGTCAAACCAGGGAGCCTGTCCTCTCTGTCCATGCTCCTCTCCTTCTAGATGACTAGTCCACCTATCCTCCTCTCCAATCTGCTGAACGGTTCATTTTTACACTTAGAGCCATATTCTTTCACACTGCTCCTCCTGCTACCTCCCTCTCTCTCCTGACTTAGCACTGGCTATAGAATTAACATGTAGGAGTGCCTTCCTGTTACATGTAGAGGCCCTGTCTGGTTGCCTGGGGTCCAGGCTGCTGTCTCAGGGAGCGGGATGCTGGGCTCTGGCGCCCCCCTCCCATCCTGTGCGCAGGCCTTTCTCCCCCGTGGATGCCTCCGGTTGCTCCCCCTTCGCTGGCCGTGACTGCAGTGCCTGCTCTAGTCAAACTAGGGGGCCTCTCCGCCCACATTCCTCTCCTTCTAGACTGCTAGCCAAATCACCCTCACCTCCACTCTGCCGCACAGTTCCTTTTTACCATCAGAGCCATATGCTTTGCTGTGTCCATACGCCCACCACTCTCTCCTGAACTGTGCCTAAGCAGTGGGCAGAGAAGTAATTTGTAGGAGCTCTGTTCTGTTCCTTGCAGTGGCACTGTCCCTTCCGGTGAACCCCTGGTTGCCTGGCATCGGGGCTGCTGTCCCGGGGACCTGGATTTGTCTCTGGGCTCTGGCGCAGCCCCCTCCCCTCCCTTGCACTGGGTCTTTCTTCCCCAAGGATGTGCCTGGTCACTTCCCCTTTGCTGGCCCTGGTTGCTGTGCATGCTCTAGTCAAACAGGGAGTATCCCTGCCCATGTTCCCCTCCAGGCAGCCACCTAGCCCAGCCACACTCCAATCCACTCTGCTACACAGTCCATTTTTATACTCTGAGCCATATGATTTAGCCCTGCCCCTCCAGCCACTTCTCTCTCATGGCTCAGTCTTAAGCATTGGGGAGAGAAATAATAAGTAGCATCTCCCTTCTGTTTCTCGTGGAGGCACTGTCCCTTCCAGTGAAGATGTGATTGCCTGGGGTCGGGGCTGCTGTCCCAGGGACCTGGATTTGTCTCTGGGCTCTGGTACAGCCCCCTCCCCTCCTGTGTACTGGGCCTTCCTCCCCCCCCCCCCCCGTGGCTGAGACTGGCCATTCCCCCTTCGCTAGCCCTGGTTGCTGTGCATGCTCTAGTCAAACAGGGAGTATCTCAGCCCATGTTCCTCTCCTGCCAGCTACCTAGTCCAGTCATCCTCCTCCACACTCTGCTGCACTGTTCATTTTTCCAGTCAGAGCCATATGCCTTAGCCCTGCCCCTCTGGCTACTTCTCTCTCATGGCTCGCTCTTAAACAGTGGGAGAGAAATAATTTCTAGGAGCTCCCTTCTGTTCCTTGTAGAGACACTGCCCTTCTGGTGCAAACCTGTTTGCCTGGGGTTGGGGCTGCTGTCGCGGGGACCTGGATTCTTCTCTGGAAAATATAGATTTGTGTGTGTGTGTGGGGGGGGGGGGATATAGATTTTTATTTAAAAAGTTTCATACTACAATAAATAATGCAAAGGAAAGAAATCACATTTTACATTTTCAACTACAGTCACATTACATCAACTGTTTAACTAGAACACAGATACATCACGTTATAGGTGGATTCACCCCACTCCCACCATTTTTTCCACCTGTCTCTACTGGTTCTCACCCTTTCGTAAGCCGCAACACTGTATACTCTGGAGACCACAAAGTGAACCCATCCCTGCGTGTTGGTGGACTTTTTCTCCTTTATTTCTCTGCCCCTTTAGAGGCCCAGCACAAAAAGGACATACAGATTTCTCACTCTTACCGTAGACCACGGCACCTCCCACCTATCGTCTCCTCCCCTCCATTGTCCCGCATTACTCGTCTTCTTGGGTCCCCTCATACCTCCTGCTGGCTCCTTCCCAGGGACGATAGTCTTCCAGGCCTGTTGGGCCAGTTTGGGCCACTTAAAGGCCCTCTCTACGCCCCTCCACAACTCCTTCGCTGGCATACACTCTTGGACGAAATGGGCTACCATTTCTATCAGCAGCGGGGCGCCTACCGATCTAGTGGGTCCCGACCCTGGACTGATCGGCCTCTTGCACTTCTTCTGATCTTCTTGCAACCATGGGTTTGCCGCTCCCACCCTGAGGACCTGATGGAAAGCCCTCCACCTTAATTCCCATAAACTAAAGGGGATTCTCTTCTCGCTAAAGGCACTGTGCGCCACCTTCTCCTGTAAGATGTACGCGGAAAGGTGCGTCTTACTTTGCTGTTTCGCTTGGTGAGGCCTCATGATAAACTCCTGTACCGTCGTTTCATACATGTAACACTTGAGTTGTTTCCTTTCCAGCCCACTGGTTTTATATGGCTTGGCCGAGAGCCCCATCTCCTTCATCAGAGTCACCGCCTCCCTCATGTATTTTGGCAAAGATAGTTTTATCGCCTAAGTGAGTACGTATCCTGTCTCTTCTTTTGGCCACCATTTCTGTCCCCAGGTAGTCTTTTCCCAAGTGTCTCTGAATTGGGCCCATACAGGTGCAAAGGCTCCCCCTTCCGGCTCCCCCTTCCGGCTCCCCCTTCCTGCGGCCTCTGCCTCCATTTCGCCCAGTTGCCAAATTATAGGAAACAAAGGTTTCCAAGAACAAAGGTCCCAGGGCCCAAACCCCTAGTCCTCCTTCTTTCGCCTTCTTATATGCCATCGCTCAGGCAAGAGGGAAGAAGGCAGTGCCCCACAAGAAAACAAAAACCTGATGGGTAGCCTTGTCCACCACCTGTTTCAGCGGGGGATAGATCGCCGCCAAATTGGATGCCATCGGAACACAATACACGTTGATGTAACGCGCCCTCTGGTACAGGTTCAAGTTCCATTTTTTCCACCTCTTCAGTTTTTCCTCCACCTTAGAGGCCCACAGTTTCCACTTCTCTTCCCACCCTCTTTGTTTCAGTCCAAAAATTATACTTAAAATTTTTACAGATTCCACTTTTTGAACCTCTTGTTTCCTTTCATCCATTTCAAAAACAGACCCCATGGCCCTCACCTCTATGTTTTTCCCCCTCGACCCAAGAGAATAACTTTTGGTTTTATCCTCGTTTATCACCGCTGCCGAGGTCCTGCTGTATTCATCTATTATTGCCTTCAATGTCTCCATCTCACCCACGTCTCTAACCATAACGTACACATCATCTGCGTGGGCTACCATTTTTATGGCATTCCCAGCCTCTGCACTATTCCCTTCCCCACCCATGGCGATTCCCTTTATTCTGGGCTCTGCCTGGAGTACGGCCAACAATGGATCTAACGCCAAAACATAGAGGAGCGGGCTCAATGGACATCCTTAGCATATTCCTGATTCTATGGGTATGATTTTTCCTTTCCATCCATTTACCTGCGGCATAACCAATGCCTGCTCATACAGAGTTTTTATATAGTTTATGAAAACCTCTGGGACACCCTTTGCCATCAGCATTTGCCAGAGATACTTTCTGTTTATTCTGTCAAAGGCCTTAGATCGGTCCATTTGTAGAAGTATCCCTTTCCATTCTCCCTTCTCCACCATCTGAATGATCTCTCTGACCAGAACTAAGGAATCGGTCATCTTCCTCCCTGTGACAGCACTAGTCTGGGTCCTCACAATCAACTTAGGGGCTATTTTGGAAAGTCTGTCATTCAAAATCTTTGCTCAAATCCTACAATCGATGTTTGTCAGAGTTATGGGCCTCCAGTTTTTAGGCAGAGTAGGGCCCCCCTCTGTATAAATGAAGGTTAAGATTCCTCCATAAAAAACTATCTCTTCTCTGGGCAGCTCTGGCGCAGCCCCCTTCTCTCTTGTGTGATTTGCTTTCCTCCCCCATGGCTGAGCCTTGTCACTCCCCCTTTGCCAGCTCTGACTGCTCTGCCTGCTCTAGTCAAACAGGGACTATGTCAGGCCATGTTCCTCTCCAGCCAGCTACCTGGTCCAGACATCCTACTCTTCACTCTGCTGCACAGTCAATCTTTCTACTCAGAGCCATATGCTTTCACCCTGCCCCTACGGCCACCAGTTTCTCACGGCTCGCGCCTAAGTTGTGCGGAAATAATTGATGAGTAGAAGCTCCCTCTTTTCCTTATAGAGGCTCTGTCCCTTACAGGGATGACCTGGTTACCTGGGGTCAGGGCTGCTCTCCCTGGGACCTGGGCTCACCTCTGGGCTCTGGCACAGCCTCCTCCCCTCCTGTGCACTGGGCCTTCCTCCCCCGTGGATGAGCCTGGTCACTCCCCTTTCACTAGCTTGATGCATTCTCGGCATCACCTGGCAGGACAAAGTTCCTAACAACACAGTCCTGGAACTTGCTGGAATCCCTAGCATGTATGCACTGCTGAAACAGAGACGCCTGCATTGGCTCGGTCATGTCATGAGAATGGATGATGGCCGGATCCCAAAGGATCTCCTCTATGGAGAACTTGTGGAAGGAAAGCTCCCTACAGGTAGACCACAGCTGTGATACAAGGACATCTGCAAGAGGGATCTGAAGGCCTTAGGAGTGGACCTCAACAAGTGAGAAACCCTGGCCTCTGAGCGGCCCACTTGGAGGCAGGCTGTGCAGCATGGCCTTTCCCAGTTTGAAGAGACACTTGGCCAACAGACTGAGGCAAGGAGGCAAAGAAGGAAGGCCCATAGCCAGGGAGACAGACCAGAGACAGACTGCACTTGCTCCCGTTGTGGAAGGGATTGTCACTCCCGAATTGGCCTTTTCAGCCACACTAGACGATGTTCCAAAACCACCTTTCAGAGCGCGATACCATAGTCTCTCGAGACTGAAGGTTGCCAACAACAAGGTTGCAGTGCCTGCTCTGGTGGCTCCAGGAAGCCTCTCTGTCCATTCTCCTCTCCAGCAAGCTATGTAGTCCAGCCATTCTCCTCTCCACTCTGGCACACAGTTCACCGTTAGACTCAGAGCCACATGCTTTTGCCCTGCCCCTCCAGCCACCTCTCTCTCCGGTCTTCCACCTTAGCTGTGCAGGGAGAATTGATGTGTAGGAGCTCCCTCCTCATCCTTGTCTTCACCCTTTTCCCTCTTGGGGAAGACCTGGTTGCCTGATGTCCCAGGCCTCTGGACTTTGGCACAGCCTTTCTCCTCCTGTGTGCATGGCCCTTTTGCCACTCTTGCGCTGATGGTCATTGCTCCATTTTGGAGGCCCTGGTTGCAGTGCTTTTCTCACAGAGCTTTGCCACCTATCCTCCTCTGCAGCTAACCTCCCAGCCCATTTTGACTTGAAATGCTGTATACCGAAGCCCCTACCCCTGCTGTCACCTGTCAGTCTTGTCTCCTGTAAAAGCTATGGGGGGGGGAGAATTTATGTACTGAAGATCCCTCCTGTTTGTTTTTGAGGCCCAGAGCTCCTCGGGAAGACCACTTCTTGTTTTCTGGTATTCTTATGGGAACAGAGGGAACTGTGCATGAAATCTCAAGTGCCTGGGAGGTGGGAGGAGGGAGAGCTGAGTGGGAAAGAAAGAAATGGAACCAGACCACAAATAGCGAAAAGAAAAGGAGGAATACAAAAGAGCTCAGCGTGGCCATAGGGAGCCCAATAAGAAACAACATACAGAATACGACAGAGCTCAGAGTGTCCAAATGGAGCCTGAGAATGTCAGCTAAAAAAGTGAAGGAATTGAGGACCACAGAGTGGAGGCAGAGAAGCGGAAGTTGACACCGGTCAGTAGTGGCGCAACTGAGCCTGATAATGTAAGACGGAAGGAAGGAAGGAAGGAAGGAAGGAAGGAAGGAAGGAAGGGGAGCCAAATGTGGCCAAGTTCAGCCTGAGAAGGTTGGGGGAGGGGGTAAGGTGGAGGAAGGGAGTGGGCAGGAGTTAAAATGAACAGGACACAGGTAAGTAGTGGCCAAATAGAGCCTGTAAATGTAAGAAAGAAAATAATCCAAGAGCACTGTGGCCAGATTGAGCCTGATAACATGAAACAAGAGAAGGAACAGTGGAGAGCTTGGTGGTAAAGAAAGAAAATGGAATAAGACCCCGGTAAGTGTTGGCCCACCTGAGCCTGATAACATAAGAAGGAGTCAAAGAAAGGGAGACATGGCAAAATTCAGCCTGCTGATGTCAGAAGGGAAAGAAGGAAGAGAGCAGAGGCCAGAGGTGGCCAGTTTTAGCCATGTAGAGTAGGAAAAAGAGAAGGAAAATGGAATCTCTCAGTGGGGAAGAAAGGAAAGGAAAAGGGGAGAGCAAAGTGGTGGCCAAATAGAGCCTCATAACGTAAAAAAGAGAAGGTATAAAAGAGACATAAGTGTGGAGAAATGGAGCCTCAGAACAGAGGAAAAAAGGTGGGAGAGCCCAGTAGGAAATCAAAGAAATAAGACTCTGGAAAGTGGCGGCCTCATAATGGAGCCTGAAAAAGGCAGAATGACAAGAGGACTAGAAGAAAGCCAAGGGTGGCAAATCAGAGCCTGATAACATGGGGGTGGGGTGGGGTGGGGTGGGGAGTTGGAATCAGGAAAGCTCAGTGGGAAGGAAAAAGGGGAAGGAGGCCCAGGTAAGTAGGGACCCAAGAGGGCCTGACAGTGCAAGAAAGAAAACTAGGAATGGAAGGGAACGGACTGGTGGGAAAGGAACACAGGAGAGAGAATTAGTGGCCAAATAGAGATCGATAATGTGACAAGAATAGAAGGAAGAAAAAAGAGCTCCGTGTGGCCACTTTGACCCTGACAAAGTAGGAACAACAGAATAAGACACAGGAAAATAGCCTGACAATGAATGACAGAAGAAGGAAAACAGAGCCATGGGGCACCAGATGGAGCCTGCTAATGTCAGAAAGAAAGTGCTGAAAGGAGAGAGCCCGGTGTTGGGCAGGATCATACCACATGAGTCATGGTGGCATTCACTCAGTGGCGTAGCTAATGATCGTGTAGCCCGGTGCCAAGTTCAAAATGTTGCCCTGGAAGTGATGTCACAACTGGAAGTGACATCACACCCGGGCTTTTTAAAAAGTGAAAAGTGGGAGGAACCCACCTCCTCCCCCAGCAGCTCACCACCTACTTGCTCTGGTGCCTCTCCCCAGTCAGTGGCATAGCTAAGGCATATATCTGTTACCTGGGGTCAAAGAAGATTTTGTAGCTCCCCCACGTGACAAAATCAAATTTAATTAAGTAAATAAATAAAAAGTTATTGGTTCCATGCTGTATCATAACATCTCATTGGCACTCAGAACAATCAGTCTCATAGGTCAGTCTGGAGTCAAGCAAATCCACTTTTTGTTCCACAAGGCAGTTGTGTTTTTTTCATTTTCTGGTTAATTGGTCATAACTTTTGATAGAGTACAGATATTCCAGTGCAGTTTGTTGCATTGCATTCTGCATTAAGTTACCTTTCCAATGATATATAACATGATGGTATTATTCATACATAACAAGATTTTCACAATTTTGGTCACTAGTGTCAAGCTCAGCTTGTTGCCCCCCTAAAGCTTGATGCCCGGTGCAACTGCTACCCCCTGCACCTCCTTAGCTACATCACTGCATTCACTGCATTACACCTCCAACATCTTGGTTCAACAGTCTGGACTTTTATTATATAACAGTTGAGGGTTCCAATATATCCAAAAAGTAGTTTTCTGTTGGGTTAATCGCAATCTAAGGTCCATGGATATTAAAGAAATCTTTTCTAATCCTGTGGTTGTATTGGTCTCCTAAATTCCCCATTCCATTTTTCACAAAAAGCAAAGGCTATTGTTCATACAAGCTGTGTTGAGAACATGGACATAGCTCTTCCCATGAGGAGAGAACTGGAAGGCCTGAAAGATCTACAGGACTTTACCTCTCCTCTGGCCTCTAAGGACAAAGAAGTGGAAAGTTGCAGTGCTACTGAGACAAAATTACCAGCCAAAGATGTGCTGATGCAAATGAACTTTGATGGGGATGACATTGTTGAAGGGGCAATTTCCGCCTTTAGTTGCTTGTCACCAGAAGAACAACTAAGGGTCACAAAGAGTCTTGAGAAAGTCAGAACTCTGGAGGACATGGTGGATTACATCATACTTCCCCATTGCAAGCACTGGGCCCAGAAGCATCCCCACTTGAGTCACATGTTAATTTGGGAGACTTTGTTGCCTCTCAGCAGGAGCAAGCGGAGGTTTTGCAGGCTATGTGCTGCAGGTCATCTAATCCTGCCTGGACCCCTTCCACCTAATGACGGTTGTTTAACCCAACGCCACCTCCAGAGTCAACAATTCTTGCAATATTATACAATTGTCTATTGTTCCTGAGCTTCTTTTTATGGCAGATATCCATTGTTCGATTCAGATTATTGAGATCAAATGGGTACTCGGTGTGCTATTGGCTGTTAATGTATATATCCCTCCTACTCATGCTAAAGAACTGAGGCTACATCAATGGAATTATCTGAATTTAGTATTCAGAGATGTAGAGGTTAAACATCCTGACACCCAGTACCTTCTAGTGGAGACTGGAACTCACACGCAGGTTCTAATTTGCAGTTAGAAATCTTCAAGCAGTTAGATAATGTCAATGTACTACTTGAATATTGCTATTTTAGGGGGTTTTCAAAAAAGAGGACGATTAACGAAGCCGGTACCTGTTAGCTAATCTTTGCCTGTTGATTGGCTTTATCCAGCTGAATGGCTTATTGGAACTTGACAACGATGATGACTGGTCCATCTGGCTCAATACTTGTACGCTGGCTGGCAGCAGCTCTCACGGGTTTCAGGAATGACTCTCTAGCAGCCCTACCTGGACACAGCAGAGATTGAACCAGGGACCTTGTCTGTGAGAAGAAGGGGCATTACCTCTATGCTACAGTGCCCCCTGATAAGCGCCTTCTTTGTGCTGCATCTACCAGAGACAGCAGGCTTCAGTGAAGGGGCCAGAGGGGGAGAGAACTCCAGGGGCAAGTTCAAACACTGGCCAGAGGATTCCTTAATTATTCTCCATCAGGCCTCTCTGCTCCAGGCTGCATTCGTCCTCTGCTTGGACTTTTACTTCACATAAAAGCAAGAGGAAAGGTATGTAATTCAAATACAGCAACACCACTGGAACATTAGTTTTTTTGCAATATTAATTAATTTTATTAATTTTTACAATATTAATTAAGCAAAGCACAGAAGATTTGAATTTATTGAATCTGCCTAGTAGAGCTGAATTCTCCTCTCTTTCTGAGAGTTGAAGCTCCTCAGAACCAGAGATGGATCCAGTGTCTGCATTTGGGACAGGGACATGAGCACAACCTCAGAGCCCAGGTCAATCAGGTGGGTAGACCTGGGCTCCCACCTGGACTTGGAGCCCAGGTCTACTTGCTTGGGTAGAGCTGGACTCCCGATTGAGCTTGCAGCCTCTGTGGCTATTTACTGAGTGGATAGACCTGGGATCCTGCCTGGACTTGAGCTTATATCCTCTATGGCTATTTGCTGGGTGGGTAGACCTGGATTCCTATTGCAGCAAATCTCCTTGGCTCCCACCCAGTGGGCATTCCCCTGGCACCTGAATTTGCTCTCTATCTCAGTGGATGCTCTTCCCTGCTGGCAGGACAGGTTGGGGGGAAGGGGGGTCATGCTGCCCCTAGCAGCAATGCCTTTGCAATAATTAGCATGCTCCACAGCAGGAGAAATAGCACCCTCCCCCCTCCCACCCAGTACAAGTAGAAATCTCTCCTGACCTTCCTTGTAGCTGCTCTTGACCAGCCCTGCTCTCCATGTGCTCTGGATGGGGCTGGGTGACCAGATGTCATAACTTCCAAGGATCCTGTTTTACACACTCTACACACATGCACTCTCTCTCTCTCTCCTCCCCCATCCCTGCCAGAAGCCCAAAACACTCTTCCCTCCCGTGCATGAAAGAAACATTGCAAAAAGGGCTTCAACACCCCCCCCCCAACTGAGGCCAGACCAGAGCTCAGCAGGAGCAGCCTCCAGGACCCTGCACTGGGCATCCCAGGCAACTCCTGGGAGAAGACGGAGTGCACCAGAGAGCACGTGCAGCTCAGCAGACTCCTTCCTGCCCTCCTCTGCCGTGTCCTGTGACTATCAGGGGATCGCTATGACTGCCCCTAAACTGGGTTATTAGGAAACAGGAACCTGAGCTCACTGGAGGAGGCTGCCTGTGGGAGGGGCTGAGCTCTCAAGGGAAAAGAAGCCTGAAATGGAGGACATTTTGGAGGACAAGAAGCTGAGAAAGAGGACATGTCTGGACGAATGCACAGTCTGTCAGGGGGAGAGGCTCAGGTGGGCTTCAGCAGACACAAAAAAGAAGGGGAGGAGGCTCTCTTTGCCAAAAGAGGCTCTTGAGTGAGTGTAGAGATGGACACCTGTATCAGCATCAGAAAAGGCCACCTGCCGCTCAGCACAGTTCAGAGTCACTCGGATCCTCTTGAGCTCCTGGCTCAGGGACAGAGGAGGGTAACTGGGGGCATTAAAAACTCTGTACTGACCTCCCCACTTCCCCACAGCCCAGATCCCTTCCTAAGGACTGAAGGCAAAATCGCCCTTTCTCCTCACAGACTTTCTTGCCACCCCCACACCCCAATATCCCTCACTCCCCACAGTGACCTCCCAGAAGTGTCTGCCTGCTGTGAAGCCCTCACGGCCCAGCACAAAAACAAGTCTGTCAAATCTCTCAGGATTGTCGGGCAGAGCTTGACGTCCCCATTGAACACTTTTGCAGTCCTCAGACAGGATGAGTTCGGGATGAGCCATGTCTGGATCCAGAGTCACATTCGCTGTAGGGTAAGAGGAGAGAAAAAGGGAGGAGAATCAGGAGACTCATCCGGAGCCACAGGAACAGGAAGGGCTGTGGGGTGGTTACCAGGCCTGCCCCCCACGATAAGGCACGGGGCAGAGGTGGGAGATTGGCTGCCTGGGCTGTTGCTGAGCAGGGGACGAGGAGCAGACTGAGGGGACCATGACTTACCCCTCAGTCGCTCCTCGGGGCTTCGCCCTGCCCGCCCTCCCTGTCTTCATCCTGAGACTAGCTGGTTGCCCTTTTGGAGACCGGGTAGGAGTTTTTTGCCACCAGCCAGGAGGCTGGAGGTTTGTTGCACACCCCAGGATGTGGTGGGCAAGGCGGTTAACTAGGACTGGCTAGGCATGGTTACTTTCTCCTACATTTGAACCCGCACGGCATGGAGCTTTGAGTTAGGTCCTGCTGCAGTTTTTCCCATGTTTCTGTATTTTTAATAAAGTGACCCAAGTTTAATCCCAGCTTCTGTCTCACATCTTCTTTGTTGGGGGGGGGGAGGTGTAAATAACATCCACTGGTTCTTCCGCATCCACATGCAAGTTAACCTTTTCAAAGAATTCTAAAAGGTTAGTAAGGCAAGACTTACCCTTGCTGAAGCCAGGCTGATTCTCCCTCTCCAAGGCTTGTTTATCTATGGCTGCAATCCTATCCTGCTCTGAAACAGGCAAGCCAAGAGGCTTGCACTGTATCCAGCACAGGATAGGGGCCTAAAGTAGCTCAGCCAGAGGTAAGGGGAAACTTTTCCCCTTACCTCTGGGTAAGGCACCCCGGCCCCAATGAGTCTCCTCGGATTTGCGCCCCTCTCTGAGGTGGCACAAATCTGAGGACAGTGGAGAGGCTTGAAGCCACTCCAAGCTCCCTGGGAACGGGGGTTGGGATCCGGCATAACCACTGGAACCCAGCCCCAAATCCCGCTATCCACCTATCTGTCCCCAGGGCCACCTACCACCCTGTCGTACACTTGGTCTCACACTCCCAGGGTTTTGGGTGCTCAGAGTTGTTGGTTCTGAACCCTAGAGCCCTCAAAGATCCCTATTCGGTAGTACTGCCACCACCCTGTAAGAGCCAGTGCCTCAGTCCAGGGAAACTGAGACCCTGTAGGCTTAACTATATCCTTTGTAGGCACTGAGCACTTTCTTTACTTAAAGTCTCAGTCCTCAAGTTACTAGCCCACAATGAGGATTTTTGGTAGCTTGCTGAACGGCTAGGCAGTATTCTGAACCTTTGTCCCCAACAGACAATGAACCAACATGGTAAAAGGGTTTTTACTTTATTAAGTACATAGGGTTACAAAAAGTTACAAAAGGCAGCAAATGCTAGAGGCATAAAAACTTCTAGGAAACATATCAGCATAAAACCCTCAAAGCTAACTGGTCAATCTCTAACCCTCACCTGGGTCAGCTTCTTTTGTAGATCCTCAGGCCAGTTACCTATGGCCACATGGTCCTGGCAGGGCAGGATGTGCACCCACCACCTCTCTCACCAAGAGAAAAAGACCAAAAGACCAAAAGCCCTGTCCTCCAGAAGTGGGGCTGGAAGCTTGCCCTTTCAGCTCTTCCCTCCCCCCTGGAGATCTACAGCTGCATTCCATCCTTGATGGGCATCTTTCTGGCTGCCTAGGTGCTACATAATCACCTTCAATTGAGTTGTAAATTCCTAGCAGCTAGGAAATGCAAGCCACTTCGGTGTTACTGTTTTAGCTTGGTTCAGGCTTTGCAATGCTACTAGGTCTAAACTGTACATATTCATGATACACCCGCACTGGAACGCCTCCCATCTGCCTCCTCCCCACCCACCCCAGAGTCTTGCATCAGCCCAGCTTGGCCAACACAGGTTTTGGAGCCTCCAACTGTGCAGAGGCTTATACCAGTCTCCACATCTCCACACACAGGCCTTGCAGACTCCCGAGGAGGCGCAAATGTGCTTTATGGCACATTTGTGATCTTCCTGGGACTTGTGCCAGCCCAACGTGCAGTCAGGATTGTGGTGCACATATTTTAAGATTTTATCATTGATTTGGCTTTCTGTGGTCTTGCCTGGAACAGATGTTACCATGACCCACCTGTAGCTTCCCAGATCCCCTCTGCTTTCTTTTGAAAGATTGGTGTGACATGAGCTGTCCTCTGGCACAGTGGCCCTTTTAACAAACAAGCTGCACATTTTTCTTGAAAGGTCTGCAAATTCTTTTGTTTCTCTAGAGTCGATGCCACCTGGTCTGGTGAGTTACTGATCTTTAATTTGAAAAGCGTCTGAAACGTCTTGTCTTCTAACCTCTACCTGACTTACAGCCCAATCCAAAGCTTCCCTGTCACCCACAACAGCCACAGCTGTATCCAGTGCATCCAGGGAAGCAGCCAGAGGTCTCCTGGGGGTAAGGAAACAAACTTTCCCTCACTGCATATTGAGCAACGGCAGCCCAATGGGTCTCCCTGGATCTGTGCCCATGCTATTGAGGGGACCATTCGGGCAGCAGTGTCTGCCCACCGTCATGTGTGTGGGTGGGAGAAATTGGTCCAACTGACTTGAAGCCAGCCCTGCCTCAAGGAATGACTGACTGCTGGAGCAAAGTCTTGCATGCTGGATGATCAGAAGGGGAGAGAGGAAGAGGAAGAGGAAGCTAATAAGGAACACAGGTGAAGTGGACAAAGCCAAGGTCTGAGACAGGGAGCCTCTGAGTCACCTGCTTCCAGGACAATACGCTGCCCTCAGTGTCCTGCAAGTGGCATTACACCCATTTCCCAACAAGGTTTTTTGTTTTATACTCACTGAAGATTGTTGAGCCCATTTTCTAGAAATTTCTCCCACCCACACCCCCCCATATTTTTCAGAACAAACACCATGGCAAGTCCTGTCAAAACCTGCCCAATATATGCATCCTTGCACATCATTCTTGATTACCTGGGAACTGCTCCATGACACCCTCCAGAAGGGGTTTTATATCAAAGAATCCCCCGATTCTGCAGGTCAGCTCAGGAGGAAAAGCCACAGGATTCCCAAATGCTTCTTTCTTCTCATACCTAATGTGGAGGAGGAAAATATCTACTCTAAAAATCCATCCAATGGGAATGCCTGACTGGAGTAAAAGGACGGCATGGAGGAAAAGAGCAGAAAGCTTGGAGGCAAAGGTAGTGGGCAGACGGGGGGGAGTGTTCAGGGGAGGAGGCTTCTCTGACTATGGCAGTGTACATGGATATAAAATACAGCAGGAACAGAAGCACCTGTGTAGCTCAGAGAAGGGGGCAGAGTCTGGCTGTGCAAATGGAATGTTGTAAAGACAGGTCCTGAGTGGAGCACTGGAGGGTGGGGAGTCCTGCATTCTCCCCCCAAGAGCCACGAGAGAGCCACGTCCTTCACAGACCATTCCCAGCATCAGGTGACAAGGAGGGAAATCAGTGGGATCCACGTACCTCTGCAAGGTCCTTCTAACATCCTGAGGGGAAAAGAGAAGAAAAATAGCTCAGAGCCTGTCCTGGCAAGTAGGCCTTTTCACACCCTGCACAGAGATGCTCTCTGGTTCTCCAGTATCCAGCTGGCAGTGATCCGTCTTGCACGCTCCACTCAAGACTGAGGGTGCAGCTCCACAGAATAATCACATGCTGGGTAAAGAAATATTTTCTTTTGCTTGTGCTTGTTCTGATCCATCAGTTCTGTGTCACACCTCCTGATCTATTATCAGACCCAAATGACAGCCCCAACCTCTGTCCACAGCCTGGATCCCAATCACTGTAAAATAGAAGGGGAGGCAGAGGCATACCTGAAGGGGGGCAAAGGGATCAAATGCTCCAGGCACCAGGTTTGGGGGGTGGCGCTGTGCTGCAATTCCCTACCCCTGCATCACCCCCCCAGCACTCAGTTGGCCAGCAATAGTATCAGTGATTTGATCCGAGGGCAACCTCCAGAGGCATTCTGAAGGCTGGGGAAGCTGTGGATGGCCTTCTAAGTGTCAAAAATAGTCATTTAAGGGAAAGCTGCAGGTGGCCTATCTGGATCTTAAAACACTTTCAGGGGGAGGCAGTGGGTGTAGGGGATGGCACCTCCCCAGGGGGGGTGGCACCCCAGAAAGTGTGGCCTCAGCTGCCACAGTGGCTATGGACACCACTGAGGAGAGGGCTATGCTGGACCTTCCCTTGGTGTTGTTGAAACTAAATTGCTCTGGTCCATGCTTCCTATTCACGCATATCTTCCTCAGAGGGAAACTGAGGCATGGCCAGGCAGCGACTGCCCTCCATTATTAGACTTCCAGCAAATGCATTCTAGATGCCCTGTGACTCTCCCTGCACAGCCACCACACAGTTGGCCACGAGATTGCACTGGACCACCACAGAAACCCATGAGTGGGGTATGAGGGTAGCAGGACAGAACTGGGCAGAATTGGGGGGTGGGGAGATCAGTGGTCAGGAAGGAAACATGAGAACAGGTTCCAGGATCTTGGGGACATTCAGACTACAGTGAAATAAAATAAACTTCCTTATTTCTCTTGGGTGCTCCAGTACATTAGAGAGGTCTTTGTCAGCAACACACACTGAGTCCCTTCATTCTTGTGTAGGCCAAGGAAGCACAGAGCAGTTTCTTTCCTTCCCTGGTGAAGAACCTGGGCAGTCTCTACCACCCTCTCACCTGCAGGAGTTCACTTGCTGGCTGCTGGCATTTCTCCTCCATGTGCCGGATGAGACCTTCAAGAGAGGACAATTCCTCCACCAGTCTGGCCATGTGCTCCTCTCTTCTGGTTGCAATTTTCTTCTCCAGCTCATCCAACTGCGAGAGGAGAAATGTCCTTTGATCTTCCAGAAACTGCTGTAGTTGCTGGAAAACAGCCACTGTCCTTGTCTTCTTTTCTTCTATTTGGCCCTAAAACAAGCAGATGGAAAGACGAGAAAAGGAGAGAAATGTCAGGAATGTTGTCAGCCTTTGCAGGGAGGTTGTGGGAAATGTCTACTCAGAAACATGGCAGGAAGAGACTCTGGAGGAGACGGAGGCAGGCAGATCTTCCAGGGTCTCCTTCATCACCACACTACTGTCATACAACAGGCGAGTGAGCTGGTTCTCCTAATGTGAAAATATATACCTACTGGGAGTCATTAGAGCACCATCCCTGCAAGGAAGGGCACTTTTGACTTTTTGCAGAGATGAAATCAGCTGTGAGCAGCGGAAAACAGACACGACTCCACCTTTAAGAATGGCCTTTAATGAACATGACTGGGGAGTTCTGGCCATGCTGACTCTTCTGTCTTTTTGATGACAGTTTTACAGATATGTGTTTTAGTAGCTGTTCACTTCCAATTCAAGAGGGAGACTTACAAGCAGGTCTTGGCTTTCCTTTTCTGTTCCTGCTTTGCTTGCCAGAATTCTCTCTCTCTCCTTCCTCAGATCTTGCAGACGGATACACAACTGGTCCTGAAGCAAAGAGAAAAGTTTCTGTTTGAATTCTTTTTTTGGGGAGGGGGGCAGTGGAATGGGGTTTACTATCTAAAGCTGCATTAGGACTCTCCATAGGAATGAGAAAGTAGTTGAGGTATCTGCTTGCTCCTTGCATTTCAGAGCCTTCTAGACAGGTCTCTTGACTTGGGATCCAACAGTGGTATCTTGCATGAGTAGAAGGAGATTGCAGCTGAAGTTCATTGAGTTTGTGTTTAGCCCTTCCTGAGATGGAGAAGGATGCCCTTCAACCTCCCTTTGTGCCCATCCCTGACATCAGGAGCACACCTTCTAGTGATATGTCATCTCCTGCAGCAGGCAAACCCTTTTAATGTTGCAGAGCTCAAGGCTTTCCCTCAATGGTTTCTCCCCAACCAAGTTGCATGTTACACCCATCACTGGCCCTTGACAATTGTATTCACTCACCTTGCATTCCTTGGCAGCCTCTTCCAAAAGCAGGACTGTATGTGATCGATGTTCTGGGGATCTCTCACAAATCAGACAGACCAACTCCTGATCTTCTTTGCAGAACAGGTGGAGTTTTTCCTTGTGTCTCAAACATAAATGCTCTTTTCCCTGTTTGAGTGACAGACATTTAATTTTTTCTACTACATTTGCCAGTTGCCAGTTTGGTCGGAAATTCCCTTTCTTGATTCTGGCTTTGCAGATGGGACACTCCACATCCCCCAGATCTTCCCACTTCTCACAGTAGGTGGTGATGCAGCCCCTGCAGAAGTTGTGGCCACAGTCCAGCGTCACCAGGTCTGTCAGGTACTCCATGCAGATGGGACACTTGAGTTCCTCCTCTACCTCCATGGTTGGTGAGGCTGAGGCCATGGCTGATGAAGACTCCAGGGATGAATTCAAGCAGCTTCTGAGACCTGTACAGGGACAGCAGGTGGGTGTGGGTGAGCAACAGAAGCAATACCATATGGGGAATTTCACAGGCTGTACATTGCAGAAGATCTGTGAATTTTCCACTGTGGTGCCCAGTTTGTGGGACTAATAACTAGAGGTGTTAGTTTTTGTTGATAACGACATAAATGCACAAAGCACCACATTTTGGTCCTTAAGACATTCAAATAAAAAGAGAAAACACCTTATTTTAGTGTTTAAGATATTTTCCAAAAATAAAGAGATATTAGTTTTCCAGTTAGAAATAATCCCATGGCCATATCTGCTGACACTATATCACTTACTGAGTACACTTTTAAGGCATCTAAAAATAATAAATTGAGAACTTGGTATGAGAATGTGGAATAAAACCATATAATCGCTTTCTGGGACAAAACAAAGGAAGTTCTTTGTTGATGCCATCCTGCTAAATAAAGACAGAAGTCTCGCTTGTCTGTAAGAAGCACAGTAAGGACACCATAAAACTGAATCCTGCCTGCTGGGAGAAAGGCAGAAAGGGAGGCTGGTGCCTTGGGACTCTGGGTCTGACCCCGCGGGATCATCCGCCCCACTTTGATCCTCAGAATAGCCCCATGAGGTCCAAGCCGAAACAAAGGGTCAGCCAGGGAGCTTCATGTGCGACTGGGGATGGGAACCTCGACTCCAGCACTCGATCCTCTGTACCGGTTTCTTAACCAGTGGCACACATACCAGTGGTGGTGCTTGAGGTGGTGACAAGTGGAATGCACGGAATCCCCAGACACAACAACAACAACAACAACAGTATTTATATACCGCTTTTCAACAAAAAGTTCACAAAGCGGTTTACAGAGAAAATCAAATATCTAACACCCACCACTCGGCAGTGAGACCAGCAACATAATGTCTCAAACAGTGGTAGGGGATTTGGGTCAGTGGGCAGAGCAACAGAGCGCACTTTTCACAAACTTGAGAAAGCCTCCCGCCCACGCTAAGCCTCTTCCTGGTGTTTGTCACGTTGTGTCTGCCCTCCCAACTCAGAAGAAACTGGTTATGATATTAATTCCAGCGGTCCTTTCAAAAGGTGAACCATGCAAAGTGGTGCAGTGGGGAGCAAACATTGAGAAATGCTACTCTGTTCCAGTGTTCTTCAACCTGTGGATAGCAATCTCAATGGGGTTCATGTGGGGGTTGTGGCAACCTTTCAAAACCTGCCTCTTACAGTGGTTGGAGGAACCTGCGGGAGGGCCTGGAACGGCGCCAGCATGCTCACAAATTACCACACCTGGAAAAGGGTGGGATGAGATGCTACAGTCAGTGGCTTCATTTCGGGCCAGGGAACCACTGGGAGGGAATGGCCAGAGCGGGTGGCTTCCTCACTGAAGGATAAGCTTCCACTGTCCCAGGGGGAGAAAGAGGGAAGGAGCTTGTTAAAGCTGGGCAGGCACCTGCAATCCTGGCCACAGCTACCTTCTGTGGTCCCTGACATCAGGCAGTGCAGAAGGCGGTGGAGAGCCAAGCAGCTGGCAAGAGAATGGTCTGGAAGTGACGCGAAGCTGGAAGGTGAGGACTGACTGCTGTGAGGTGGGTTGCCAGCCTCATATTCATTCATTCATTGATTCATTCATTGGGGGACATGACATGAAAAAGATTGATGACCACTGGCCCTTGTTACATACACCTACTTTCCCGAACACGTGTGCAGTTCAAATGGACTTCATCTTGGTTTCAGAGCTGGGCAGACCCCCTCCCCTGCTCTGCAAAAGGGGAATGTGCCAGAGGACTGAAGGATAGCAAATGTCACACCGATTTTTAGGGGAAGGAAAGGATTTTTAGGGGGATCTGGGTAATTACAGGCTGGTCATCAAAACATCTGATCCAGGCAAGATGGTAGAATGCCTCATCAAAGATAGAATCTCAAAACACAAAGACAAATAAGCCTTGCTGAGGGAGAATCAGCAAGGGTAAGACTTGACTCATGAAAGCTCCACAGTCAGGGAATTAGAAGGCAGGTCCTATCATGGATTAGGAACTGGTTGAAGACCAGGAAGCAGAGAGTAGGTGTCAATTGGGAGAGGTGAAAAGCGGAGTGCCCCAAGGAGCTGTTGGGGACTGGTGCTTTTCAACCTATTCATAAATGATCTGGAGACAGGGCTAAGCAGCGAGGTGGCCAAGTCTGCAGACGACACCAAACTTTTCTGAGTGGTGAAGACCAGAAGAGATTGTGAAGAGCTCCAGAAGGATCTCTCCAAACTGGGAGACTGGGCAGCAAAATAGCAGATGCATTTCAATGTCAGGAAGTGTAAAGTCATGCACATTGGGGCAAAAAAATCCAAACTTTACATATAGGCTAATGGGTTCTGAGCTGTCTGTGACAGATCAGGAGAGAGATCTTGGTTTTAGAGGCAAGCTGCCTCTGATTGCCAGTTGCACGGGAGGGCACCGGGACGCACATTGTGTCTGTTGTCTTGTGTGCTCCCTGGGGCATCCAGTGGGCCACTGTGAGATACAGGAAGCTGGACTAGATGAGCCTTTGGCCTGATCCAGCAGGGCTTCTTCTCCTTAAATAGTGCTACTGTGTTTCTTTTCTTCTACCTCAGCAAAGTCCTCATTTGCTTTTTCTTCTTCTAATGCAGGAGCATCCAAGGACTGGCTTTCACCATCTCCCTCATTACTATGCGGTAACTTTGAAACCAACCCTGGTGAAACAAACTTGCCTGGTCTTTTGTTTCCTCTTTTTTTTTCTGTGCTCCAGACTTATATTTGTGCAACTCCACACTGTTAATTTCACCTTTGAACCTTGCCAAAACACATGCAGACATGATCCAAGGCTACATTTTCTATCTAGAAACACACTAAACTATGACAAGAGGTGGAAGTGACTATTGGAGCCTGGGAATTATGTGAACTACCTCTGGGACCTAGAAGTTCTGGTCTGAAGGCGTAAGTTGCACCTTCCTGTGATTGAATTGCACTAATACACACTGATGCTTACGGAGCAGACCTGGGCTGCATTTCCACTATAGATTTCATCCACTTTCAGTGCACTTCTACTTCCCAAATGCAGGGTGACCAGATACAATGGAGGGCAGCATGTCTACACCTTGTATACAAGAGGGAATTTTGGCAGGTGCAGTTCAACATGGAAGGGCTTTTAAAGCTACACTGGTCAAAATGCCCTCTTCTTTGTCCTCCATCATATCTGGTCACCCTTGTTCGGAAAATGTGGGTTAACCCAGAATAGATGGGCATGTGAGAGAGGTAGAAATTTACTCCAAGACGAGAACTGCACTGTGGTCAGGTGAACAACAAGAGATGGGAAAATTTATTATCTAGAAAAAAAAATTTTAAGAGCTTTAGCTCAAAAAAGAGCAGAAAAACAGGACAGCATATTAGATACAATCTCAAAAGAGGGTCTCTGCTCTGCTGGCTACAAGCTGTCCTCTGCATTGCCTTCCTTCCAGCAGCTGCCCGGGATGAAGCTGTAGAACAGGCAAGCAGAGCCAGGAAGAGAGTGGTGCAGCTCAGGCAGTGAGGAGCCTTGCTGAAAGGCTGGAGCGGAATCTGGATCGCAGGTTCTTTCTTTCAAGGTGGAAAGTATATCAGCTCTTTAGGACCCGAGTGCAGCTCTCTCGTCCAGATCTGCCACTCAACAGCTCCTCAGGCTGGACCTGAGGACCTTTTATAGGCCTTGCAAGGCCTCTTGCTGAACCTGCGAAACCCAGTCTTCAGTCAGGTCCAGGACTGAATGCAGTTACTGGTTAGTGCACAAGCTCTAGAACTCTTTCCGAACACCCTGCCCAAATGCGTTCTGGGGACAGTAGTTTGTGGAGGTATCTGAGAGCTGTTAGGGCTCCCCTTAACAAATGGCAGTCTCTAGAAAACATTGGGGGAACAGACGTGCATTGGAAGTGGTAAAGCAACCCGGAATAAATTTCTTTTGCAGTGTCCAGTTTGTGTTGTCATGACCCTGGCCCCCTGGAGGCCCAGGCCCCAGGGATTTTGCCCCTCTGCCCCCCTCTTCCTCAGGCCTGCCACTGCCCCAAGAGAAGAGCCAGGAAGCGGCTCGTTAAGGGAAGCGGCTTGCACCTGCAGTCTCAGCCACAGCCATCTCCTGCGACCCCTGACGTGGGGAGCCAGCAGCTGGCAAGAGGGCAGACTGGAAATGAAGTGCCGCTGAGGCTGGGCGGGGCAGTGCTGGTTGCTGCGAGGTAGTTGCCATTCTCCTGTGTGTTTATTGGGTGCTGTGGCACAAAAAAAGGTTCAAGACCACTGGCCCTCTCTTTGAAGGCAAAGAAATGGAAGAACATACTCTTGCTTGACTGTGTTGGTGGGGAGAAAGCAGCACATGACTTGACATTCAGTCTTAAGAACCGAGAGCGGGAAGATCTTCACAACCCTCCCTGTCCTTCTCCCTGGTCCAGCCCTCTCTGCAACCCGCCCTCTTCAATCCCCTGCCCATAAATCCTGGATCATTCTCTCCCTTCTTCTTGACAGGCAAGCACAGGCTGAGGCAAGTTCTTACTTTTGCTGTGAATAGTTCCAGCGTTACAGGAAAGGGCAGTTTCAGGTCTCCTGGCAGCAGGCACCCCACACTCCTGCCGCTCCACTTGGCTTCTTCTGGGAGAAAGAGCTGCCACTTCCTTGTCACGCCTGCCAATGCGTGTCAGTGCATCGTAAGTTAGGACAACCCATTTGATAGATAAGCCACATTTCCTCACACATGTAATAAACTTATGAGTCCAAAGTCTGATCAGAAGCTAATAATATACGGCACTGCCCCCAAACTCCCATGGCACACCTGTAGACTGTGCAATTGCTGGTCTGAAGTGTACACAATTCACAGAACAACAAAGCGCTGAAAATGCCTGTCTGTTTCTCAGCAAGGACACCCATGAAAAGTCTAGGAGCCCATCTGTGTTACCTATGAAGGCCACTGATGCTGCAATCCGATGAACACTTACCTGCTGTACTCAGTGGGACTTACCTCTCAGAAGACATTCACAGGATTGTGTTACAGTTTTCAGATAAAGTGTTTTCCCCACTTGGCAGAGCACAGGGGGATAGAGGAACAAGGGGAAAAGGGCATTTCAAAGGTCAAAGAGCAACAAGATGCAAGAGGTATAGTCGGTTGCTCTTATTTTGTAGATCTAAAATGTAAGTTGTATGGACTCTTAGGATGCATAACAGCAGCAATACAAGCTGATGCTGTTTTCTGAGCGATACTCCTGGAGAGTTTGAAAACCGCAGCTCTACCTGCTCACGCAGAGGCACTTCAGGACAGGGGAGGGCAGGGCGGGACAGGGGAAAGCATGTTCACCTTGCTTGGCAGAGCACGGGGGATAGAGGAACATGGGAAAAAGGACATTGCAGAGGCCCAAGAGTGACAAGATGCAAGTCAGTTGCTCTTCTTTTGTAGATTTAAAATGTTATTATTATTATTATACAGTATTTATATACCGCTTTTCAACAAAAAAAGTTCACAAAGTGGTTTACAGAGAAAAATCAAGTCTCTAATGGCTCCCTGTCCCCAAAGGGCTCACCATCTAAACAGCTGCAGAAGAACAGCAGCAGGCAGCCACTAGAAAAGGCACTGCTGGGGTGAGGTGGGCCAGTTACTCTCCCCCTGCTAATAAGAGGAGCACCCACTTGAAAAAGAGCCTCTTACCCAGTTAGCAGGAGCACCACACGTACTCTTATGATGCATAACAGCAGCAGTGGCGTCACCAGGGTCCACATCGCACGTGTGGGAGGCCTGCGCGTCACCCCATGCAGTGGGCACGGCAACGTCCCAGGTGGTGGGTGTGGTGATGTACCATCGCCCCACCCCCACTGGTTTTTTGGCTGTACCTTTTGATAGAACACAGATATTTCAATGTGGTTTGTTTCACTGCATTCTGCATGAAACTACACATTGATTGATATATAACATGATGGTCGTATTCTTACAAACGGTGATTTTAGTGATTTCGGTCACTAGTGGTGTCACACACACACCCCGGGTGTCAACTTACTAACACCTTTTTGCAGCAGTTCTCAAACTTTTAGCACCAGGACCCACTTTTTAGAATGACAATCTGTCCAGGACCCATTGGAAGTGATGTCATGGCCAGAAGTGACATCATCAAGCAAATTAAAATAATTATAAATAATTAAAGTAAAATAAATAAGGGGGAGTCAGCACTGTTCCACCAAGTGAATTTTCTCTGTATCCTGCCTGCAATATCCCTCCCAAATCAGTAAGATTTTCAGCCCTACCCAATGCCTAGTTCAATTTAAGTTCTTCTATTTCAAGCGTATCAATATAAAGACCCAATATAAGCTTTACAAGTGTAAAATAGAAAACATTCTATTCACCTTACCAGCTCAAGCCTCTGTCTTATTCTTTTGGCATGGGGGACTGTCTTCTGGAGCATTCTGACACTAGGAGGGCAGCATGGAGGACTAGATTTGTGAATAATGATTTGTAAATAATGCTAATAAACATTATTCCTGGTTTTGGTTGGTTTGTTCAATTCAGCCCCAGTCAGGGCAAGGTAAAAAGCTGGAGAGTTTTTTATTTGTCTTGGTTAACCGGGGGTGGTGGTGGGGGGAGTTTGAAGGGTTCAGCTGACCAAGCTGCAAGCTTCGTTTCCCAGTGGGGGCGTTCCAAATCCAGGCAAGAGCCCTGTGGAACCTGAAGCATGCATACAAAGCGGGGAAATGGGGCTTCACTCTTGAACTGCCCTGCAAAAGTAAACAGTGGAGGAAAAAATCTACATTCGTGTTTGATACATTACACTGCTTCCCCAGTCATCCCCCCCTCACCTCTCCAGTAGTAGAACTTACCGGGGGGGGGGGGGGGAGCTGGGAAAGCAATGTAAAGCAGCAATCATGAATGTAGGCTGCAATCCTTGCTACACTTACCTGGATATAAGCCCCACTGACTATAATGGGGCTTACTTCTGACTAGACAGGCATAGGATTGGGCTCATAGTCATTTCACAGCCCAATCTCCTGCAACGCCGCTGGAACCAAAGGCAACCGCTTCTGCCTTTCCATTGGACCATTTCAGCGACATGGAGAGGGGGGATTTGCTGCATGGGTAACAGTCTATCCTCCATATCTACTTGACCCAGGCTTCGCACACTGGAGAGGACACTCTGTTCCAGAACCACCATTCAGAGCTTGATACCATAGTCTTCCAAGACTGAAGGATGCCAACAACCTGAGCTGCCACTGGATCCTGTACCTCCCGGGCTACCGCGGAAGGTGCCTCGTTAGAAGGGGACTTTTGTCCCCTTCCCCCGAGTAAGGTAAGCAGCCCCGCAATGGGGTTACTCACTTTAGGTAATGGCACTCATTCAGATTCGTGTCAATTCTATGCAGAGGTCATGGTATTTGGTTACTTTTTCTTGTTTTTTCTCCAAAATTTGAGAGCCACCAGTAATAATAATAATTATTATTATTATTTATTGATTCACATTTTTATACCACCCTTCCTCTAAGCAGCTCAGGATGGTGTACATGGTTCCCTTATTTTGTCCTCACAACAACCCTGTGAGGTAGGTGAGACAGAGATAGTAATAGTCACGACATGAAATGAATAATATAAATGGCCAGAAAATAAATACATTGAATATTTCCCCACAAGCAATGGATGAAATTCTGCATCAGAGAGTATATAACATGATGGTATTATTCCTAAAAGCCACAATTTCTAGAATTTTGGTCACTAGGGTGTCACCCTCCCCCCACCCCACCCCAGGATGTCTCATTGGCCTGTTTTAAGTTAAGGCAGTGGTTCTCAAACTTTTAAGACTGGGACCCACTTTTTAGAATGACAATCTGTCCAGGACCCACCAGAAGTGATGTTATGGCTGGAAGTGACATCATCAAGCAAAATGAAATAATTATAAATAATTAAATTAAAGAAAAACAGATAATTAAATAAGGGAAAACTCACCCTGTTTAACCAAGTGCATTTTCTCTGTAGCCTATGTGCAATAACACCCCTCCCCCATTGCTCACCTTATCAGTTCAAGCCTCTGTTTTATTCTTTGGGGGGACGGGGCTGCTGCCTTCTGGAGCATTTGTTGAGCTCCACTTTCATCAGATGGGGACCATGCAGCTAGCCTTGCATTCCCCTTTGCCTGACTCGACCCAGAGCCAAGGCACGTTTGCTTATTTGCGAGTAAACGCAACCATGTGGCTTACTTTCGCTTTCCATAGGGCTCAATACATTCATCTACTTGGAGGGAGGGACTTCCTTCTTGGGTGTTTTTGGGGGGCAGCTTTCATTGGATAGGAACCATTCTGGTGTTGTTGGATTCCTCTCAGTCTGCCCTTTCTGACACACTAAGGCAAGTTCGCTTACTCATGAGTAAACGTGTGACATGGCTCGGTTTCACTTTCTATAGGGCTCCATGCATTTTTGGTTCCCAGTTTTTTTGGCCTTATCCTTTGATGGAAAGGAGATATTTTACCCTGGTTTTTTGCATTGCATTCTGCTGGACATTCCACATCCAATGGTATATAGCATGAAGTGGGTTACTCCTAATCTTCACGAAGTTAGCGATGTTGGCTCATTTGTAGTGTCACCCCCCCCCCAAGGCTAGTACCTAGGGCGGCTCGCGCCCCTGCTCCTCACTAGCTATGCCACTGGTTTCCCCAAACCCAGAAGGGCAGGACTTCCAGTTTTATTTGCAAAGATGTTGCAAACGAAGGCACACAAGGAGCTTGGATGGAAGTAGGATGATCCGCGGCTTGCTTGAGCAGGAGGGGAGCAGACAGAGCATTATGGTTCCCATCTGTGGAGGCTGGAAGGGGGCAAGGACAGCCTTGGGGTGAAGGGCGCTTCGAATCCATCATGCTGTCGTGCACCTCTCAGCAAACTTGAGTAAGAAGGATCCTAAGACAGTTTCAGCCTCTTGGCTTGCTCCACCTGCACAGTCTTTCAGCAGATTGCCTGTTGCACCTTTCCAAAGAAATTAAAATGCCACATGGATGTTACCTCATTACAAAGTTTGAAATAAGATTTTCTAGAGTTGCAAATGTACCCATCTAGAGGAAGAAAGCGGACATGATATGTAATGTAATGTAATGGATGCCAGCCAATCAGAGCTGGATGCGCATGGAAGGGAGATCTTCCAGTTCACATGAGACACTTTTCCTGCACCTCTCCTGGCATTCCTGCTCCATTATTTACACATTTTTCCCCTAACTGGGAGCACTTGTGACAAGGCAATAGGACAGGTGAGGTCTCTTGTTATCTGGTGTGCTCCCTGGGACATTTGGTAGGCCACTGTGAGCTACAGAAAGCTGGACTAGATGGGCCTATGGCCTGATCCAGTGGGGCTGTTCTTAGGAACAGCTGAAGTGTTTCATTCTCCTGCTTGTGCCAGCTTAAAGTTGATGCTGCATTCTGGTGGCTTTGCATTCCCCTTCACCTGGCCTTCTATAGGAGCTGAGGCACATTTGCCTACCCACAAGTAAATGTACACATGCAGTTCAGTTTCACTTTCCATGGAGCTCAATACATTTCCCTGTCAGCTGGGGGGGGGGGGCTCCTTGAGAAAGTGTTTCTGGGGCCTGCATTTATCAGATCTGGGCCATTCTGGTTTCAGTTTGTTTCACTCAGCCTGCTGTTCAAAGTGGATACAGGCATGCTTGCCTACGTAAGTGCACATACGTGACTCAGTTTCACTTTCATAGGACTCAACACATTTTCCCTGTCAGCTGTCTGCATATCCATTTTGTGATCCACCAAATTTGTTTGCAGTGAACACACATAGGAATGTGCTGCATATTAAAATGCCAGTTTTCCACTGTCTGTCTGGCGGTATCTCCTTCATGTCTTTTTTAGATTGTGAGCTCTTTTGGGAAGGGAATTGTTTTCTTTCCTTCCTTTTCTGTTGTTTTTGATGATGATGATAAAGCAACAACTGCAGCTTACTGAAAGAACTCCATCAGATCCACAAAAACTGGCACGTTTAGGAACATGGTACATACTGCGCCAATACATAGTTGATACTTTGGTCGCAGGCTGAGACTTGTATCAATTGCTCAGCACCAGTTAACCACTGTGTTTCAAGTAGTGTGGAAACATCATCACCATTGTTGCGGGAGGTTTAGGGGTGGAGTGTAGGAGTCTCCAGCAGAGCAAAATCAAACGGCAACACAACAGAAACTCGAGGCTGATGTCCAAGGCAAACTCTCAGAAGGCAAAGAGGCACTTGACACGAGAATTAGGTTCCATCACCAAGATATATTATATACAAGGATATTTACAGCAACACTGGTCAGTCATACAGCAACACACATATACGGCATCCTGATTCCTATTCCTTAACACTCACCACCCTACACGCTCACCCTCACTCACCCCCTCACTCACCGAGGAGTGTTTGTCTTCGGCCTTGGTATATGCACAAGGCACACCCACAATCAGCTGCACAGAGTCAGCAATCAGGAACAGCTGCTCCCTGTTACTTGCTACAAACTGAATGTTCACCACAGCGTTTGTTACATTCCCTTCTGTGCACAGGACCTGAGTGATTTCCTGGGTTCAGACCTCAACAACCATCATCATCACCATCAGCCTCCTAGTTGTCTGTGGCTTTGGTCAGAGAGAAAACCCTTCTTGCAGGAAGGTCTTAAGGAAAGTTGGTCAGTGAATGGCTGGAAGGAGGTCCTTTGGTTATTAGTCCCACAGAGATCTCATGGAGCTCTTGCAATGGAGGGATTGTGAAATAGTTATTACCAGTGCTTTTTTTATGTTAAAAAAAAAAGGTGCAGGAACTCAAAGCTTGTTAATCTTTTATTTTATTTATTTATTTATTTTAAAACCATTTTTATTGGAGAAATAAGTAATAAGATACAACTAGACAACACGTGATTAACACATACAGAGAGGATAACAAAAAGGCATTCAACACTATTGAATACAGATATATTAAAAATAAAATATTGAAATGAATGGGGACCTACCTGAAATTGGCTCATGACCCACCTAGTGGGTCCCGACCCTTAGTTGGCAACCTTCAGTCTCGAAACACTATGGTATAGTGCTCTGAATGGTGGTTCTGGCACAGCGTCCAGTGGGTCCCGACCCACAGTTTGAGAAACACTGTTCTAATGTAAAATGCACTAAAATACACTGTGCCGACAGTTATCAAGTTAACCACTCTTTGCCATTGGCAAAAAATAGTTCAGGATGATCTTTAATCTGTATCAAAGACTTGCAAAACTGAGGGTCAGAAAAACATTTTATCTAAATTTATGGTGGTTTTTTTTATGAATTTGTGTTGCTGATTCCAAAAATGGCCATAGCATAGGCTTCCTCATGAGGAAGCTCCTTGAACCATTCACTAACGAGACTATGCCATATTGCCAAAACTAGAAATGATAGAGGAAAACTGATGCCATTTTCGGAATCAGCACCCCAGTGGCGTCACTAGGATTCACATCACCTGGTGCAGGAGACCTGTGCACCACCCCATGCAGTGGGCAGGGCAATGCCCCAGGTGGTGGGCATGATGATGTACCATCGCCCTGCCCCCACTGGTTTATTGGCTATACCTTTTGTTAGAACACAGATATTTCAATGTGGTTTGTTTCACTGCATTCTGCATGAAATTATACATAGATTGATATAAAACATGATGGTATTGTTCCTCCAAGTTCTGATTTAATGATTTTGAAAACTTGTAGAGTCTCACACACACACACACCCATCGCAACTTACTAACTTATGGCAGCAGTTCTCAAACTTTTAGCACCTTGTTTTGCCAGATTCCAAGGCCAAGCCCTGCCTGGAGAATTATGCCCAATTTAAGCAAATTAGCTCCCCTTCTTCTCCCCAACAAATGACCCTGGTTCTGCCCTGCAGTCCTGCTGGACCCCACCTCCAGGGTAGCTCACCTGTTCAACCTGCAGAGGTCCTTTCTCCTGCCAGCCGCCTCCCACCACTACAGCAGACCCTTGGTCCTCAGCAGGTCTTGGGCACAGCAGCCACACACCAAACTCCAGTGTCTCCAGCAGTCTCCAAAGTCCATTCACCAGTCAGGTCACTACTCCGGTCTCCCCTACCTCAAGCTTTCCTCCTTCTGCTGCCCACAAACCCTCCCTACCTCAGGTGCTCCTTATATCCCTAAGGGCCCTATGGCCTTCAAGTGGCTGCAGCTGTGCAGCACACTCCCTGGAAGACCTGGCCTTACCCTTAAAGGGGCCACTGCTGACACCACAGCCTACCTCCTTTCCAGATCTACTGAGATTCCAATACACACCGGGACCCACTTTTTAGAATGACAATCTGTCCAGGACCCACTGGAAGTGATGTCATGGCCAGAAGTGACATCATCAAGCAAATTAAAATAAATAATTATAAATAATTAAATTAAAAGAAAATATTAAATAAGGGGGAGCCAGTCCTGTTCCACCAAGTGAATCTACTCTGAAGATTGTTGTGATCAATTTGTGGTCTTATTGTGGTCAATGGGACTTACTCTCAGGAAAGTGTGGGTAGGATTGCAGCCTGTGAGCCCAATCCTATGCATGTCTACTCTGAAGTAAGTCCCATAATGGTCAATGGAGCTTACTCTGTAGCCTGCCTGCAATAACCCCCCCCCCCCCAAAAAAAAAAAAAAGAATCAGTGAGATTTCCAGTCCTCCCCAGTGCGCAGTTTAAACTTCTTCTATTTCAGGCATATCAAGAAAAAGACCCTCCTGGCTTTGTAAGTGCAAAATAGAAAACTTTCCCCTTACCACCTGAAGCCTCTTTTTTGTCCCTTTTAGTGGGGGGGGGGGGGGGGGAAGAGGCTGCCTTCTGAAGTATCTCCAGCTCCATGGGATCTGGACCATTCTGGTGTCCTCACATTCCCCTTTGCCTGGCCTGACCAACAGCCAAGGCGCATCTGCCTACTCACGAGTAAACACAACGTGAGGCTGCTTGCTTTCCATAGGGCTCAATAGACTGCAGCTGGGAGGGAGGCAGGGATCTCCTTCTCCCTTTTGTGTTTTGGGGGGGCTGCATTCATTGGATCAGGACCATTCTGACATCCTTGGAGTCCTCTCAGCTACCCTTTCCGACGGACTACTAGCGAGTAAACATGGTCACGTGGCTTCGTTTCTGGCTCAGGCTCAGACTCGCAGCTGGGAGGGATGAACATAAGAACATAAGAACAGCCCCACTGGATCAGGCCATAGGCCCATCTAGTCCAGCTTCCTGTATCTCACAGAGGCCCACCAAATGCCCCAGGGAGCACACCAGATATCAAGAGACCTCATTCTGGTGCCCTCCCTTACATCTGGCATTCTGACATAACCCATTTCTAAAATCAGGAGGTTGTGCATACACATCATGGCTTGTACCCCATAATGGATTTTTTCCTCCAGAAACTTGTCCAATCCCCTTTTAAAGGCGTCTAGGCTAGACGCCAGCACCACATCCTGTGGCAAGGAGTTCCACAGACCGACCACATGCTGAGTAAAGAAATATTTTCTTTTGTCTGTCCTAACCTGCCCAACACTCAATTTTAGTGGATGTCCCCTGGTTCTGGTATTATGTGAGAATGTAAAGAGCATCTCCCTATCCACTCTCCGGTGTTTCTGGGACCATCTCCGGTGTTTCTGGGAGGCTGCATTCATTGGATTGGGGCCATTCTGGTGTCGTTGGATTCCTCTCAGCCTGCCCATTCCGACGCACTATGGCAAGTATGCCTACTCATGAGTAAACATGCGCTATGGCTCACTTTCTCTTTCCATAGGGCTCCATGCATTTTTTCCTGCAAAAAATCCTGCAAAAAAAAAGGTGCAGGAATGCCGTTCTGGTGCGTTCTATTAGAAAAAAAGCCCTGGTTATTACCCCATGAGGCAGTTTTTCATCCTCTCACCCACGTCCATCCTGCTCTCCTTGTACAGGTCTCACAAGCTGCCTGAATCCATCTGCAGAAGCTTCATCTGCCATGGCTGCAGCCTCGCCATCCATGGATGTAAAAGAAGAACTCAAGTGCCCCATCTGCATGGAGTTCCTGACAGACCCAGTGACCCTGGACTTCGGACATAACTTTTGCAGGGGCTGCATCACCGACTACTGTGAGAAGTGGGAAAATTATGGACCCTTGCAGTGTCCCCTCTGCAAAAGCAAAATCAAGAAAGGGAATTTCCGGCCAAACTGGCAACTGGCTAGTATAGCAGAGAAAATTAAATGTTTATCACACAATCTAGGAAAAGAGGATTTATGTGTGAGTCACAACCTGTTCTGCAAAGATGATCAGGAGTTGGTGTGTCTGAATTGTGAGAGATCCCCAGAGCATCAGTCACAAACTGTCCTGCTTTTGGAAGAGGCTGCCAAGGAATGCAAGGTAAGTGGATACGAATCTCCAGGACCAGTGATGGGTGTAACATGCAGATTGGTTGGAGAGAAGCCATTGAGGGAAGGCCTTGAGCCCCTCAGCAGATAAAGGGTTTACCTGCTCCAGGAGATGACATCTCTCTAGAACAGGGCTGTCCAAATTTTTTGGCAGGAGGGCCACATCATTTCTCTGACACTGTGTTGGGGGCCAGGGGAAAAAAAAAATAATTTACAATTCAATTTGAATAAATTTACATAAATGAATACATTAGAGATGGAACTGATATGAATGAATGAAGGTCATGCAATAGCTCAAGGCCTATAAAAGGCCTTGCACAAAGCAAGGCCAGCCTTTCCTTTGCTGCCACTGCTGCATCACAGATGTGAAACAGCAAGCAGTGGAGGAAACCCTTATGCCATAGTTCATGCAAGAGGTCAAACAGTTGGCCGTCACATTGAGAGCAGTTGCATAAGGCCAGCAAATCTCTGGCAACTCCTGCAACTTTGCTGGAACCAACTGTATTGGCTTCTGCCTTTCCATTGGACCATTTCAGTGACGTGGAGAGCGGGGATTTGCTGCATGGGTAACAGTCTATCCTCCATATCTACTTTACCCAGGCTTTGCACACTGGAGATGACAATCTGTTCCAGAACCACTATTCAGAGCGCAATACCATAGTCTTCTGAGACTGAAGGATGCCATCCACAATCCTATTCCACTTTCCAGCACTGCCTCTTCAGCCTAGAAAAGAGACGCCTGAGGGGGGACATGATTGAGACATACAAAATTATGCAGTGGAAGGATAAAGTGGTTAGAGAGATGCTCTTTACACTCTCACATGACACCAGAATCAGGGGACATCCACTAAAATTGAGTGTTGGGAGGGTTAGGACAGAAAAAAGAAAATATTTCTTTACTTGGCATGTGGTCGGTCTGTGGAACTCCATGCCGCAGGATGTGGTGATGGCATCTGGCCTGGATGCCTTTAGAAGGGGATTGGACAAGTTTCTGGAGGAAAAATCCATTACGGGTTACAAGCCATGATGTGTATGTGCAACCTCCTGATTTTAGAAATGGGCTATGTCAGATGCAAGGGAGGGCACCAGGATGCAGTTCTCTTGTTATCTGGTGTGCTCCCTGGGGCATTTGGTGGGCCACTGTGAGATACCGGAAGGTGGACAAGATGGGCCTATGGCCTCCTCCATGGGGGAGGAAAGCAAATCACACAAGAGAGAAGGGGGCTGCGCCAGAGCTGCCCAGAGAAGAGATAGTTTTATGGAGGGATCTTAACCTTCATTTATACAGAGGGGGGCCCTACTCTGCCTAAAAACTGGAGGCCCATAACTCTGACAAACATCGATTGTAGGATTTTAGCAAAGATTTTGAATGACAGACTTTCCAAAATAGCCCCTAAGTTGATTGTGAGGACCCAGACTAGTGCTGTCCCAGGGAGGAAGATGACCGATTCCTTAGTTCTGGTCAGAGAGATCTTTCAGATGGTGGAGAAGGGAGAATGGAAAGGGATACTTCTACAAATGGACCGATCTAAGGCCTTTGACAGAATAAACAGAAAGTATCTCTGGCAAATGCTGACGGCAAAGGGTGTCCCAGAGGTTTTCATAAACTATATAAAAACTCTGTATGAGCAGGCATTGGTTATGCCGCAGGTAAATGGATGGAAAGGAAAAATCATACCCATAGAATCAGGGATATACTAAGGATGACCATTGAGCCCGCTCCTCTATGTTTTGGCGTTAGATCCATTGTTGGCCGTACTCTAGGCAGAGCCCAGAATAAAGGGAATCGCCATGGGTGGGGAAGGGAATAGTGCAGAGGCTGGGAATGCCATAAAAACGGTAGCCCACGCAGATGATGTGTACGTTATGGTTAGAGACGTGGGTGAGATGGAGACATTGAAGGCAATAATAGATGAATACAGCAGGACCTTGGCAGCGGTGATAAATGAGGATAAAACCAAAAGTTATTCTCTTGGGTCGAGGGGGAAAAACATAGAGGTGAGGGCCATGGGGTCTGTTTTTGAAATGGATGAAAGGAAACAAGAGGTTCAAAAAGTGGAATCTGTAAAAATTTTAAGTATAATTTTTGGACTGAAACAAAGAGGGTGGGAAGAGAAGTGGAAACTGTGAGCCTCTAAGGTGGAGGAAAAACTGAAGAGGTGGAAAAAATGGAACTTGAACCTGTACCAGAGGGCGCGTTACATCAACGTGTATTGTGTTCCGATGGCATCCAATTTGGCGGCGATCTATCCCCCGCTGAAACAGGTGGTGGACAAGGCTACCCATCAGGTTTTTGTTTTCTTGTGGGGCACTGCCTTCTTCCCTCTTGCCTGAGTGATGGCATATAAGAAGGCGAAAGAAGGAGGACTAGGGGTTTGGGCCCTGGGACCTTTGTTCTTGGAAACCTTTGTTTCCTATAATTTGGCAACTGGGCGAAATGGAGGCAGAGGCCGCAGGAAGGGGGAGCCGGAAGGGGGAGCCGGAAGGGGGAGCCTTTGCACCTGTATGGGCCCAATTCAGAGACACTTGGGAAAAGACTACCTGGGGACAGAAATGGTGGCCAAAAGAAGAGACAGGATACGTACTCACTTAGGCAATAAAACGATCTTTGCCAGAGTACATGAGGGAGGCGGTGACTCTGATGAAGGAGATGGGGCTCTCGGCCAAGCCATATAAAACCAGTGGGCTGGAAAGGAAACAACTCAAGTGTTACGTGTATGAAACGACGGTACAGGAGTTTATCATGAGGCCTCACCAAGCGAAACAGCAAAGTAAGACGCACCTTTCCATGTACATCTTACAGGAGAAGGTGGCGCACAGTGCCTTTAGCGAGAAGAGAATCCCCTTTAGTTTATGGGAATTAAGGTGGAGGGCTTTCCATCAGGTCCTCAGGGTGGGAGCGGCAAACCCATGGTTGCAAGAAGATCAGAAGAAGTGCAAGAGGCCGATCAGTCCAGGGTCGGGACCCACTAGATCGGTAGGTGCCCCGCTGCTGATAGAAATGGTAGCCCATTTCGTCCAAGAGTGTATGCCGGCGAAGGAGTTGTGGAGGGGCGTAGAGAGGGCCTTTAAGTGGCCCAAACTGGCCCAACAGGCCTGGGAGACTATCGTCCCTGGGAAGGAGCCAGCAGGAGGTATGAGGGGACCCAAGAGGACGAGTAATGCGGGACAATGGAGGGGAGGAGACAATAGGTGGGAGGTGCCGTGGTCTACAGTAAGAGTGAGAAATCTGTATGTCCTTTTTGTGCTGGGCAGGATCCCAAAGGATCTCCTCTATGGAGAACTCGTGCAAGGAAAGCGCCCTACAGGTAGACCACAGCTGCGATACAAGGACATCTGCAAGAGGGATCTGAAGGCCTTAGGAGTGGACCTCAACAAGTGGGAAACCCTGGCCTCTGAGCGGCCCGCTTGGAGGCAGGCTGTGCAACATGGCCTTTCCCAGTTTGAAGAGACACTTGGCCAACAGTCTGAGGCTAAGAGGCAAAGAAGGAAGGCCCATAGCCAGGGAGACAGACCAGGGACAGACTGCACTTGCTCCCAGTGTGGAAGGGATTGTCACTCCCGAATCGGCCTTTTCAGCCACACTAGACACTGTTCCAGAACCACCTTTCAGAGCGCGATACCATAGTCTTTCGAGACTGAAGGTTGCCAACTAACATCTAAAGGGGCAAAGAAATAAAGGAGAAAAAGTCCACCAACATGCAGGGATGGGTCCGCTTTGTGATCTCCAGAGTATACAGTGTTGCGGCTTACGAAAGGGTGAGAACCAGTAGAGACAGGTGGAAAAAATGGTGGGAGTGGGGTGAATCCACCTATAACGTGATGTATCTGTGTTCTAGTTAAACAGTTGATGTAATGTGACTGTAGTTGAAAATGTAAAATGTGATTTCTTTCCTTTGCATTATTTATTGTAGTATGAAACTTTTTAAATAAAAATCTATACCCCCCCCCCCCACACACACACAAATCTGTATTTCCCAGAGAAGAATCCAGGTCCCCGCGACAGCAGCCCCAACCCCAGGCAAGCAGGTTTGCACCAGAAGGGACAGTGTCTCTACAAGGAACAGAAGGGAGCTCCTAGAAATTATTTCTCTCCCACTGTTTAAGAGCGAGCCATGAGAGAGAAGTAGCCAGAGGGGCAGGGCTAAGGCATATGGCTCTGACTGGAAAAATGAACAGTGCAGCAGAGTGTGGAGGAGGATGACTGGACTAGGTAGCTGGCAGGAGAGGAACATGGGCTGAGATACTCCCTGTTTGACTAGAGCATGCACAGCAACCAGGGCTAGCGAAGGGGGAATGGCCAGTCTCAGCCACGGGGGGGGGGGAGGAAGGCCCAGTACACAGGAGGGGAGGGGGCTGTACCAGAGCCCAGAGACAAATCCAGGTCCCTGGGACAGCAGCCCCGACCCCAGGCAATCACATCTTCACTGGAAGGGACAGTGTCTCTACGAGAAACAGAAGGGAGATGCTACTGATTATTTCTCTCCCCAATGCTTAAGACTGAGCCATGAGAGAGAAGTGGCTGGAGGGGCAGGGCTAAATCATATGGCTCAGAGTATAAAAATGGACTGTGCAGCAGAGTGGATTGGAGTGTGGCTGGGCTAGGTGGCTGCCTGGAGGGGAACATGGGCAGGGGTACTCCCTGTTTGACTAGAGCATGCACAGCAACCAGGGCCAGCAAAGGGGAAGTGACCAGGCACATCCTTGGGGGAGAAAGACCCAGTGCATGGGAGGGGAGGGGGCTGCGCCAGAGCCCAGAGACAAATCCAGGTCCCCGGGACAGCAGCCCCGATGCCAGGCAACCAGGGGTTCACCGGAAGGGACAGTGCCGCTGCAAGGAACAGAACAGAGCTCCTACAAATTACTTCTCTGCCCACTGCTTAGGCACAGTTCAGGAGAGAGTGGTGGGCGTATGGACACAGCAAAGCATATGGCTCTGATGGTAAAAAGGAACTGTGCGGCAGAGTGGAGGTGAGGGTGATTTGGCTAGCAGTCTAGAAGGAGAGGAATGTGGGCGGAGAGGCCCCCTAGTTTGACTAGAGCAGGCACTGCAGTCACGGCCAGCGAAGGGGGAGCGACCGGAGGCATCCACAGGGGAGAAAGGCCTGCGCACAGGATGGGAGGGGGCGCCAGAGCCCAGCATCCTGCTCCCTGAAACAGCAGCCTGGACCCCAGGCAACCAGACAGGGCCTCTACATGTAACAGGAAGGCACTCCTACATGTTAATTCTATAGCCAGTGCTAAGTCAGGAGAGAGAGGGAGGTGGCAGGAGGAGCAGTGTGAAAGAATATGGCTCTAAGTGTAAAAATGAACCGTTCAGCAGATTGGAGAGGAGGATAGGTGGACTAGTCATCTAGAAGGAGAGGAGCATGGACAGAGAGGACAGGCTCCCTGGTTTGACTGGAGCAGGCACTGCAACAGCTACCGAAGGGGGAGTGATCAGGCTCAGCAAAGGAGGGGAAGGCCCAGCACACAGGAGGGAAGGGGGCTGTGCCAGAGCCCAGAGACAAGCCCAGGTCCCTGGGACTTCAGCCCCGAACCCAGGCATTGAGATCTTCCCAGGAAGGGACAGGCCCTCTACAAGAAACAGAAGGGAGCTCCTACACATTAATTCCCTCCCCACTACATACATGCAAGCCAGTAGAGAGTGGTGGATGTAGGAGAAGGGCATAAGCATATGGCTCTGAGTGTAAAAGTGGACTGTGTGGCAGAGTGGATTGGAGTGTGGCTGGGCTAGGTGGCTGCCTGGAGAGGAGCTTGGCAGAGAAGCTCCCTAGTTTGACTAGAGCAGGCGACCAGGGCTGGCGAAGGGGGAGTGACCAGGCTCAGTCATGGGGCGAGGAGGGCATGGCACACAGGTGGGGAGGGGGCTGTGCCAGAACCAAGAGGCAAGTCCAGGTCCCTGGGACAGGTAGACTGATCATCTAGAAGGAACAGCTCATGCACGGAGAGGCTCCCTGGTTTGACTCGAGCAGGCACTGCAACAAGGGACAGGCCTCTACATGGAACAGAAGGGAGCTCCTACACATTAATTCTCCCTCACTAGTTAGTTGCGAGCCAGGAGAGAGAGGTGGCTGGAGTGGCAGGGCTAAAGCTTATGACTCTGAGTGTAAAAATGGACTTTGTGGCAGAGTGGCTGGGCTGGTCTAGGTGGCCAATCTGAGAGGAGCATGGGCGGAGTCAAACAAGCTCCCTAGTTTGACTAGAGCAGGCATTGCAACCAGGGCTAGTGAAGGGGCAGTGAACAGGCTTAGTCATGGGGTGAGGAAGGCGCAGCGCACAGGAGGGGAGGGGCTGCGCCAGAACCGAAAGGCAAGTCCAGGTCCCTGGACAGCTGTCCCGACGACAGGTAACCAGGTCTTCCCCAGAAGGTACAGGGTCTATACAAGGAAAAGGAGGACACTCCTACACATTAATTCTCTCCCCGCTACTTAGGCACGAGCCGGGAGAGAGTGGTGGCTGTAGGGGTGAAGCACATGAGTGACAGTGACACAATGGACTGTGCCACAGAGTGGAGAGGAGGAGGGCTGGACTAGCCGTCTGACTGGAGAGGAGAATGGGCGGAGAGGCTTCCTGGTTTGATTAGAGCAGGCACTGCAACCAGGGTAGCGATCTGGGAGTGACCAGCCTCAGCCCTGGGGGAAGAAAAGCCTGGTGCGCAGGAGGAGAAGGGCCTGTGCCAGAGCCCAGAGGCAAGTCCAGGTCCCTGTTACAGCAGCCCTGACCCCAAGGAACCAGGTCTTCCCCAGCAGGGGTTAGTGCCTCCACCTGGAACTCAAGTCAGCTTTTCATTTAGTCCATGATCAGTCTTTGTTTGGCCACCACAAAGTTCTTTTCTCCCTAAATTTCCCACCTCATCCCTGTATCTTCCCTACTTGACTCTTCCTTACCCCCCTCCCCATATTATCAGGCTTAACTTGGCACACTGAGTTCTCCTCCATCTTTGTTTTCTTCCTTACATTCCCAGGCTCAATTGTGCCCCCATCTGGCCCTCTTGCAATCCGGAGTTTCATTCTCAGTCTAGCCACCAATTAGCTCCTTTTTATTTCTACTTATCTGGCTTACCCCTGCCTGACTCCATTTTTCCTTTATACTCAGGTCTTCCTTATCCCCCCCCCCGAACATTGTCAGGCTCCATTTGAGCACATTCAGCTCCCCTTATTCCTGATTCACTTGCTTAGGATCCCTTTGGCCACACCTCGCTCTGTTCTACACCTTCTTTTCTTTCTTACATTGCCAGGTCCAACCCACTTCCCTGCATCTTACTCCTTTCTCCTTTCCCACCCTGAGCTCTCCCTTATCCCAGCTACTCTGCTCTCTTACTAACTACTACCTACCTGTGCCGTATTCCCTTTTTAACTTCCTCAAAAGCTCAACCTTGTTCCTTGTTTTCCCCCTCAGCTCTCCACACTCTGAGCTCTCAATCCTTCCTTCGTTTCTATATCAGGCTCCATTGGGCTACACGGGAGTCTCTTTGATGCCTTCTTTTCAGTCTTCCCATGTTAGGTCCTACTGGTGACCACTTACCTGAGTCTTCTTTCTTCTCTCTTTTTCGCATTGAACTCTCCGTATTCCTGCCCCCCCCCCCAAGTTACCTGACTCAGTTTGTCTATCTCTGGCTCCCTTCTTCACCTTCTTTTCTTCCTGATAGTATCAGTCTCATTTTGACCACAAATGACTCTATTTTATTCATTCTTTTCTATCATATACTATCAGGTTCCACCTGGGAACTACTTGCCTCCGTCTCAATGCCTTTTTCTTTCCCATTGAGTTCTCATCCTCCCCCCGTTCCGTCCACGTTATCAGGATGAAGTACCCCATGCAGAGCTCTTTTCTTTCTGCTTCTCTTTCTTTCAAGATCAGGCTCTATGTGGCCACTACTTACCTGGGGGCGCAATTCTAACCAACCTTCCAGCCCTGGCACAGCTGTGCCAGTGGGACATGTGCTGCATTCAGCAGTTGGGGGGCAGTCATGGAGACCTCCTCAAGGTAGGGCAATGTTAATTCCCTTACCTCAGAGTGCATTCCCCTTATGTCAGTGCTGAAAAGTGAGTTAGGATTGTGGCCTGTGCCTTATTCCTGCTTCTCCTTCCCACTAATCTCTCCCCTGTTCCACCTCCCCCCACCACTTTGTCCAGCTCAATTTGACCACCAGAAAGTTCCAATCCTATCCAACTTTCCAGCTCTGGTGTAGCCACAATGCAGCCCCATCGTAAGGGAACGAATGTTCCCTGAGAAGGTCCCTGGGACTGTCCCTCCACCAGAGGGTGTAGTGCACACCCCACTGGCACAACTGCACCAGCACTGGAAAATGAGATCAGATGGGACACCCCCCCCATCCTGAAAACCTGCAGCTGGAGAGAGTTTGCAACCCAGGTGTCCTTGAAGCCAATTAGCTGTCACGGGAAAAGCACGACTGGGTAACAGCAAAGTACAGGCCTCTGCCTGAAGCCATGTCAACTGCCTGAAATCAGGCTAGCCAGACCAGCGGTGAGGAAGTTGCTCGTCAGAGCATTCCACAGGAGCTGGCTTCTTGAGGAGGTGTGGGAGCAGCTGGCCCTCGTCTCTGAGAGATGGCTGTTCCCAGAGTGGCTTGATTGGCCAAGGACACCTTGATTGGGAATCTGTTCCAGCTGCAGTTTGCAGGATGGGCGGGGGTGATCCGCCGTGAGCGAGTGACTTGATTGCACATCTGCCTCTCGAAAATTTGACTGCTTCCGATTTCTGATTGGCTGTTGAGCACAAGTCAGTATAAGAATCACCTGTTAGGAACATCCATGGTCTTAGTCCTTCCCTGGCCTGTGGGGCCTGAGCTTTGACCACTCTGTTCCGAGATGGACAGCCCCGACCACAGCAGGGCCAGCTGATGGACTGAGATTTATTGATGTAAGACTTTAGTGCATGATAGTATCAGTGTTAGGAGTTAGTTTTTATTCTATTAATTTGGGTGTGCATTGTATGCTCTCTCTAAGTTCCTAAACTTATGTCTAAGCAAAGTGCCTGTCAGGTGTTATTTCTATCCTATAATAAATCCTATCTATTTACCGCTGTGTGGACTGTTGGAATCACAGAAGGGGGAAACTGGTGGTAAATGGAACTGGCTTCCAGTGACTTGACCTTATACTACCCTGATGCCCAGTAAGTGTGCCTGGCACCCTGTTGAAAGCCGAGTGGGGACTCTAGCTGGGAAACTAAAGCTTTGGAGGGCAAAGTGCCCTGTTGTATGGTCTGTGGGCTCCTCTGGTTGAGAGAGCAAATTAACAGGGAGCAGAAGCCGGTTAGGTAATTGGAGGGTAATTGGGTTATTGCCTAGCTAATTGCCTGACTTGTGAAAGGCTTCTGCCCGCCTGGTCGTCACATTGGCCACTCTCAGAGATGAGGGCCGGCCGTTCCCCGTCATGCACCCCAGACCCCTTCGTCCCTCTATTATCTTTGCTCTAGCAGAGATGACAAATTATAAACTACTTAGACAGAATGCAGGAGGCGCTGCCTCCAAGCAAGTTTGCCCCCTGGCAAAAGTGAAACTGAGCTGCACCCTCCATCTCGCCACTTGGATTTCGTCTCAGATAACCAACAATATTTGCATGCATTGCAAAAGAAACACCCCACACTCGGTTGCCCCCGTCAAGGAGAAAACATCGACTTGGAGTGAGTGTCTTCTTTGTGAAGATTTGTTTTTAAATTGGCAGAATTCCACACATGCCCTGGAACAATTTTGGATTCAGATTTACAAAAATTCTTGCTTCTGTGCAGCAGGAACCATCTCTACCTTTAGAGATTCCCCTGGAGGAGACTGTGCGCCTCTGAAATTTCTGCTCCAGGCTAGTTGTGAGATTAGACATGGGGACAGTGGAGATCCAACAACCTTTACAACTGTAATTGCAGCTGCCTTCAGTTCAACACTCCCCAAACTTAGTGCCATCAAATCCCACCTAAACTGCACTTTTTCAGAAGCCCTCCACCAAAATGAATTTTCTTCTCATCTGGAACCATGTGGATAATTAGACCTTTTGTTCCAAATCTCCCTGCCTGCCAGAAGGCATTTACGGTGCAGCTTACAGACATGAGAGTCTCTATGTCCGGGGTCTGCTCTCACACACACACACACAACTCTTGCTGGCCCTGAGCAGCTGCCCTAATCCCACATCTTATGGTAGATGACTACTCCACCCCCCCCAAATACGCGTACAAATCATAGATATTGTAGCAAAGAAAGTCAAATATATTGAAAAAGAGCTTGAATTCCATCTCCCAGTTTGGGCCTGTGATTAAACAGTCAGCGTGACAACATTTCTGAGACTGCAGTTACAGAAAAGTCATCCTGCCCGAAGCTTTGGCAATAGACTGCAGATGTGATCAGTGAGGGCTCTGTGTTTTCCTTCAGGATCCCACACTTTGCTATGGTTGGTCCTTTCCTTCAGGACTCCAGGCTTTGCTAGGGTTGTACTCTGGCTATGATTTGTGAGCAGACACTGCTCTCTCTTTCCGGGGTCCATGCCCTTGGAGAAGGTTACTGTGGAGACCAGAGAGGAGGAGTGGACTGTGCTGGATCCAGGCGCAGGAGGTCAGGGGGGATGATCATGGAATTGGGTCCTCCTTGGTTAAGGATGCCCTTTCTCCCTGATGGGCAGGAATCAGCCAAGGACAGCAACCCAAAAGTAGAGCCATGCTCCCCTCTTTGGAGAGAGAAGGGGGCCTGTGCAGGATGAAGTGGGGACCCCAGTTTCTCATCAGGACTCCACACTCTGGAAAGCTGGGAGCAGCGAGAATGGGAATGAGGCTCTGGCCAATGCTGTACATTGAATATCTCTCCTGCAACAATAATAAAAATAAAAGCTGAATAATAAAAGCTTCTTCAAATATGTTAGAAGCAGGAAATCCACCAGAGAAGCGGTTGGCCCTCTGGATGGTCAGGGAGGGAAAGGGGAGATAAAAGGGGACTTAGAGATGGCAGAGAAATTAAATGAGTTCTTTGCATCTGTCTTCATGGCAGAAGACCTCGGGCAGATACCGCTGCCTGAACGGCCCCTCCTGATCGAGGAATTAAGTCAGATAGAGGTTGAAAGAGAAGATGTTTCAGACCTCATTGACAAATTAAAGATCAACAAGTCACTGGACCCTGATGGCATCCACCCAAGAGTTATTAAGGAATTGAAGAATGAAGTTGCTGATCTCTTGACTAAAATATGCATCTTGCCCCTCAAAATGGCCACAGTGCCAGAGGATTGGAGGATAGCAAATGTCACACCGATCTTTAAAAAGGGAAAGAGGGGGGACCCGGGAAACTATAGGCCGGTCAGCCTAACATCTATACCGGGTAAGATGGTGGAATGCCTCATCAAAGATAGAATCTCAAAACACATGATGAACGGGCCTTGCTGAGGGAGAATCAGCATGGCTTCTGTAAGGGTAAGTCTTGCCTCACGAACCTTATAGAATTCTTTGAAAAGGCATGTGGATGCGGGAGAACCCGTGGACATTATATATCTGGACTTTCAGAAGGTGTTTGACACGGTCCCTCACCAAAGGCTACTAAAAAAACTCCACAGTCAGGGAATTAGAGGACAGGTCCTCTTATGGATTGAGACCTGGTTGAAGACCAGGAAACAGAGAGTGGGTGTCAATGGGCAATTTTCACAATGGAAAGAGGCGAAAAGCAGTGTGTCCCAAGGATCTGTCCTGGGACTGGTGCTCTTCAACCTCTTCATAAATGACCTGGAGTCAGGGTTGAGCAGTGAGGTGGCTAAGTTTGCAGACAACACCAAACTTTTCCAAGTGGTGAAAACCAGAAGTGATTGTGAGAAGCTCCAGAAGGATCTCTCCAAACTGGAAGAATGGGTAGCAAAATGGCAGATGCGCTTCAATGACAGTAAGTGTAAAGTCATGCAGATTGGGGCAAAGAATCAAAACTTCACATATAGGCTAATGGGTTCTGAGCTGTCTGTGACAGATCAGGAGAGAGATCTTGGGGTGGTGGTGGACAAGTCGATGAAAGTGTCGACCCAATGTGCGGCGGCAGTGAAGAAGGCCAATGAACTTCTCCTCCAGAAATTTGTCCAAACCCCTCTTAAAGGCATCCAGGCAAGATGCCGGAACTACTTCTTGTGGCAAAGAGTTCCACAAACTAATTACAGGCTGATTAAAGAAATATTTTCTTCTGTCTATCCTAACTCTCCCAACACTCAACTTTCGTGGATGTCCCCTGGTTCTGGTGTTATGTGAGAGGGCAAAGAGTGTCTCTCTATCCACTCTGTCCATCCCCTGCATGATTTTGTATGTCTCAGTCATGTTTCCCCTCAGGTGCCCCTTTTCTCATAAGCCTTTCCTCATAAGGAAGGTGCCCCAGCCCAGTAATCATTTTGGTTGCTCTCTTTTGCACCTTTTCCATCTCCACTATATCCTTTTTGAGATGCGGTGCACAGAACTAGACACAATACTCCAGGTGTGGCCTAACCATTGATTTGTACAGCGGCATTACAATATTAAGATGTTTTAATATTAATATTTAATATAATTTAATATTATAATTAAATATTAAGATTAAGACTAAGATGATTACTGGGCTAGGGCACCTTCCTTATGAGGAAAGGCTACGGTGTTTGGGCCTCTTCAGTCCAGAAAAGAGGCGCCTGACGGGGGACATGATTGAGACATACAAAATTAGGTACGGGAAGGATAGAGTAGATAGAGAGATGTTCTTTTCCCTCTCACACAACACCAGAACCAGGGGACATCCTCTAAAATTGAGTGTTGGGAGAGTTAGGACAGAAAAAAGAAAATATTCCTTTAATCAGCATGTGGTTGGTCTGTGGAACTCCTTGCCATAGGATCTGGTGATGGTATCTGCCCTGGATGCCTTTAAAAGGGGATTGGACAAATTTCTGGAGGAAAAATCCATTTTGGGTCACAAGACACGATGTGTATGTACAACCTCCTGATTTTAGAAATGGGCTATGTCAGAATGCCAGATGCAAGAGAGGGCACCAGGATACAAGTCTCTTGTTGTCTTGTGTGTTCCCTGGAGCATTTGGTGGGCCACTGTGAGAAACAGGAAGCTGGACTAGATGGGCCTATGGCCTGATCCCGCGGGGCTCTTCTTTTGTTCTTAACAAGCGAACCAGCCGAGAACTGATTTTCCAGCCCAGGAGAAAAAGGAAGGGCTGCTGGAGGAGCCATCCAAGGCCTTCTGAAGGATCCACCCATGGAGGACATTCTCACCAGCTCGAAAACATGTGCTCTTGTCATATCAGTACACAACACAGCTTGGTTATAATTTTATTGATTATTGTACTTCTAAAACACAACTGTTTAACTGTTGGATGTTTTTAAAGTAACTGTTTAAAGTTTTGAATGTTGAACACTTCTGTACTATAATTTAATATGGTTCTGCTTAACCATAACAATAATGAGTAACTGCCCACAAATTGCCCCCTGCCCATCCCACCCTGTTCCCTCCCCAGCTTCACACCCTTCTTCCCTCAAAGCCCCCTTCCCTCACCTGAACAGAATCATCTGGGAGCCACTGGAGGGCATGCAAAGCCTGGAGCCATGTGAGTCAAAGGTATTTTAAACTGTTTTTCCCCAGCTGTGAATTTGTGTCTGAGAAGTTTGGGCTGAGTGCTCACTGACTCTTTTTCCAGACTCCAGGCAATTATAGACTTTCTCCCCTGTGCAAATTCTTTCATGCCTGATCGGGGTAAGCTCTTATCTTTAGGGCTTGTCCCCTTGTGTGGGATCTTTGATGCTTACCCAGGTGTGAGCTCTCCCTGAAGCTCTTTCCACACTCCAAGCATTGATATGGCTTCTCCCCTGTGTGAGTTCTTTGATGTACACTCAGACATGAGCTCTCACTGAAGCTCTTTCCACACTCCAAGCATTTATATAGCTTCTCCCCTGAGTGGGTTCTTTGATGTACACTCAGGTGTGAGCTGATTCTGAAGCTCTTTCCACACTCCAAGCATTGATATGGCTTCTCCCCTGAGTGGGTTCTTGGATGCTTAGCCAGGGATGAACTCTCACTGAAGCTCTTTCCACACTCCAAGCATTGATAAGCCTTCTCTCCTGTGTGGGTTCTTTGATGTACAGTCAGGTTTGAGCTCTTACTGAAGCTCTTTCCACACTCCAAGCATTTATATGGTTTCTCTCCTCTGTGAATTCTTTTATGTTCACTCAGGTGTGAGCTGATACTGAAGCTCTTTCCACACTCCAAGCATTGATATGGCTTCTCTCCTGTGTGGGTTCCTTGATGCACAGTCAGGTTTGAGCTCTTACTGAAGCTCTTTCCACACTCCAAGCATTGATATGGCTTCTCCCCTGAGTGGGTTCTTTGATGCTTAGCCAGTGATGAACTCTCACTGAAGCTCTTTCCATATTGAAAGAAGGTATGTGGTTTCTCTCCTCTGTGGGTTCTTTGATGCACAGTCAGATGTAACCTACTACCGAAGCTCATTCCACACTCCATGCATTTATATGGTTTCTTCTCTATGCTGGGTGCTCGACTTCTTTCCTGCCTCCCTGATCCATCCTGTTGTCCACAAGTCACTTCCTCTGAATCAACCATGCTAACTTCTGGTGGCTCCCCACATAGTTCTCCCTCATCCTGAATATCTTCTGTGTTACTTCCTGGAACAGAGAGTGAATTTTGATTAGCAGTTCAGTTGATAGATGTCACTGTAAAGTAGACTCTATCCTTGTGTCCTAATCCCCAGTGGATTCACTGGAAGTGACTCCCAGGTAAGTGTTGTGGCCATGGTCATGGGTTGGAGGTACTTTTGGATCAGAGGAAGATGCTAGTCCAAGGCTGTCACAAAAGAGCTTTATTCTAACTACACGTTCGGCCAGTGCAAGTCCCTGACAGAGGCTCTGAGTCTTGCGTTGGCCAAGCTCCAGCCTGGGTTCTAATCCTTAAAATACAACTTAAGAAGACACAGGCAAGGACAGTGGCCATGCAAGGTGTGTTCCCATCATTAGAGATGAGCTCTCTGGCAGGCGCATGTGGGTGAATACATGTGGGCTGGGGGCTTAGAAGGAGACACATTTTATCGCACTCTTCTCACAAGACTGGGCACGTGCAGCAGCACAGGGCACTCGTTGGAGCCCTGCTTCTCCTGGGAACAGTTCAGTGACAAAGCAAACAGATCCTCGGGCTGAGAAACTCACAGAAGATGACTGACAGGCGCACCAGATGGGTGGTGGTTGCTGGGCCTTGCACCAGCTGCTACAGTAAGGATGTCCAGGACTGCAGCCCTGCTCAGTGGCCGACTCTCAATGAGCTTTGTGGAGAACTAGCCCCAATCACGGCTCCTCAGCCTGGCAATCTGGCCCTATATTCTGTCTAAGGGGTCTGGGCTACTGCACAGAACCCTTCAGTGGCTGCATGGACACTGGGCAGTGTCTCCAGGTTCTCAGAGACGTGATCTCTGCAAAGGGAAGGGAAAGGTGTTGTCCTTTAACTCGAGCAGATTCCTGTTTGTCAGCCCTTCCCTACTGGATGCAGCGCTCCCTCTGTCAGCGTGGCTGCACTGGTGCCAATGGTGGCAGACAGCACTGGGGTCAAAGACAGTAGCCGTTTCTGACTAGAGCATCTAGAGAAGGGCCAATGTTATCCACAGTGTCAGGACCGTCAGAGTTTGTTCCCCGAACCAACGGGTTGGACCCACCTGGACTCTCCACAGGTGAGGGGAGCTGTGCTCCCCTTGCCTCCGGAGGGTGTTTTCAGGGGTGGGGAGGCAGCACGCAGCCTTCAGGTCCTCCAAACACCTTCTAAGGCAGAGATTCTCAACCTTTCTTCATCTCATGGCAGACTGAGATGTCCCTGAAATTGTCACGGCACACCATCAGTTTTTGGGACCATGGACAAGGCACACTATGATACTGCTGGGGGCTCATATCCTCCAATGGCCCTACTAATAAATGATCCTCCTCCAAATTCCTGAGGCACACCTGCAGACCATTCATTGTACACCATGTGCCAAGATGGAAAATCACTGCCGTAAATTTCTGTCTGCTTTCCGTAGAACTGGAAGTGAGTTTCCAGGTTCCCAGAGGCCTCAGAAGGCTTTTCAAAGGCCGAGGAGTCCAGGCACAGGTCCCAAAATCCGTGGATTTGAACAGGTACAGATTTTGGCATCCGTGGGGAATCCCCGCGGATGACACAGGCAGCCCTGTGAGGACATTTCAAATCCATCTGTTGCAATGCTCTCTCATCCGTCTCAGGTCAAGATGCTGGTTACCACTTCTCAAGACCTTGAGATCTCTGGACCAGGAATGGCCAAGACCTACGGTCACCCATGACTCTTCTTGCCAGCTGCAGGCCACTTCTGCTCTCGGTTTCTCCCCATCCGAAGCCCGACTTCCTCCCCATGAAGGCTGGTTGGACCCCTTTCTGCTCGTCTGGGTCAAGCGTTTTTGCTCCAAGAAGCACTGAGTGAATGGATTCAATGCTCTCGCTTCTTGGCCATGGGTTCTCCTGCCTCAAGTTTGCTTCTGCTTTTGGTTGCACTAATTTAGTTGAGGTGCCTGACTGGTTCATTTGAACGTGATCTTTGATTTATTTATACTGTGTATTTTTAATTGCCTGCTTCCTTTGATACTGAGGCACCTTGGGTTCGCTGCATGCTATATTTTAATCCACTTGGAGGTGTCTCTCATTGGAGCAAACGCTCTTTCCAGTCTCGTCTGGAGCTGAATCGGAGACTGGTGGGGGGTGGCCACGTCCAACCTCCCACCCCTTCCCATGGCTCCTCTCCTAAGGATCCTTTCACAGGGCACATTCTCCCTTACAAAAGGAGCCAGAAGGACTCAGGAAATCTGGAGGAAAGTTACAGGCCAGAGCATCAGTCACTCAGAACACACCAGCACTTTCAGTCTACAGCGCAGCAAAGATGCGATCGCGGCTTGCAGGTGAGGGGCTGAGAAGGTACTGAGAATGTACAGTACTGAACCTGTACTGAGTGGAATCATCCTAATGCGCACTGAGTTACCCCAAAAGGAAGTGAGTGTCGGGTGTGGTGGAATCCGCACTCACCACAGCACCCTTCTGGTCCCATTCATCCAGCACCCTCTGGGCTGAAGCTTCTGATCCTGTACATAAGCAACTCACCTGAGGATTGATCTTCTTCCTGGAGATCCTGATGTGTGCTAGTTACCCCACGGCATCTGCCAAGCTTTATCCCGGGGCAAAGGGACAAAGCATCCCCAGGAGACCTCTAGCAGCCAAAAAACCCTGCGGAGATTTGGTACTTTCCGGAATCAAGCAGTTTATGTTGGAATCTACATCCTGCTTCTCATCTCCCAAGAGGGCATTGGCCAGGCCATGCTCAGCTCTGCAACAGCGAAGTACATCAGGCATCTCCTGGGCACAAGTTCATGCCCCACAAACCCAATTTCTATAGAGCAGGAGTCGCCAAACTTGCGACTGCTGTACGCACTTGGACCAGAGTTTATTATTCTGCTGCAGTGTTTTATGTAGTCCAAGTAGACTGGGGCACAGGGATGCTCTGGGCAGTCGTGCCTGTTGCCTGGTGTGCCGAGCATGCAAGAGGATGTTTGGGCAGATAAGACTGCCCAGAGCGTCCCTGTGCCCCAATCTACTGCGGCTACACGCACTGCCGTGGCAGAATGGTAAGCTCCTCTCACAGGGCAGAAGGCTTTCCCCAAACGCCCAGCAGCCGGGGTTTGGAAAGCCCTGCTATAGAGCGAATAATGAAAACGGTAAGATGGAACATTCATGCCTTGGTTTCCTACCCACCATGGAGAAAGTGCATCCTTACCCAGAGAGGCTGCATTATCGTAGTTCTCCAGCAGGACCTCCCAGTACAGAGACTTTTGGCCGGGGTCCAGCAGAGCCCACTCCTCCGCCGTGAAACGCACAGTCACCTCCTCAATGGACACCGGACCCTGGAAGGAGAAATTGCCCACTCCTCACAAATCATGTCTCCATAGCATCCTTTGCCCTGATCTTTTATGCACAGCCTGGAAGGGAAAATGAAGTGGGGGGAACTGGGCATTGATTCCCATGCAGTATATTCAGTAAGATGACACCTGTTGGGTGCCCATTTTTATTCTCCTTTTCTGAGGGGGAAAATGCCAGCCCTACACAGGGCTTTGTGGTATGAGGGAAAATGCAGTGCCCCACATGGAGTGATCTCAGCTACAGCCTCCGTGGCCAAAGATGGGAGGGAGGACGAGTGGCCCATAACTGTGAAGTGATTTAAGTCACATTGGCAGAATGTCTGAATGTCACATAAACCTTGTTGCTTAAGAAAGAAAAACCAGCTACCGGAGCTCTTTTGAAGGAAACCTGGAGCTCTTTGGATCTTCCTGAAGTTGTAGGATAAAGGCAGGTGCAATCATTCCATATTTTTCCAGCCTGGTTATTTCAGTCTGCAGTTCTTTTCTACTGTGTCTTTACTATGCTTTCAGATGGCGAATCTCTGAATTTTATCTTCTTGCCAATAAATTAAGCATTGCTATGGAGATCTTTCTGAATATTTTTAAGTACCTATGATCAATATTTACTTATTGGACAGGGAAGTGGCAGCTAGCTCTCCCCCCCCCCCAATCCCAGCTTGTATAGTGGGTGGCTGTCAGGGGCCAACAGGTATGAGTGGTCCATACTGGTGTCCCTGCCAACTCATCTGCTTAAGCCATTACTGCCCAGCGTTGCATATATGCAACAGGGATCAAAGGTGTACACCTGTGGGCTGGGGAAAAACTCGTTAAGCAAGTCCTGGTTGCAGATGGCCAGATGTGGACTTTTTTGGAAAGATGGATGCTGCTGCCTCATTAGCAGCCCAAGAGGGGAAAGAGCCTGAGTGTCTCATCGGAAACTGAGGTACCTGGGAAAGCCTGAACCCCGTGATGGAATGTCATGTGGGTGTTCACTTGGTGCTTCTTCCTGATCATGCCAGATCACATGATCCAAACAAGCTCCAGGGTCATGTGGCTACAGGGGAGTGGGCAGAAAGTCTTAGCAGAGGATTGTGGAGCATTTCTAAGGTCAGTGTTGTGTGTGACTTTGATTCCTACAAGGCTGGGGAGATTCATACACACCCTTCTAAGAACTAAGGTTGAAGAAGAGAAGGAGAAGAACTGACCAGAGATCTCAAGGTTGCTGCTGCTGCTGTGGAAAGGGGGCACCTTCCACAGCTCTTTCCGCAGAAGCAGCAGCCCAGAAAGGAGCTTCCCTCCCTTTCAGGCCGTTTGCAGCTCAGTTTCCCTCCGTGGCCACTGCAGTCTCCAGCAGCATCTCCCCCTCACTGATCTCGCAAGCGGAAATGCTGCAGTGTTGACAGAGGGAGGAAGCGGAGGGAGGCCTGGCTGGCAAGAAACACTGACTTTCGGTTTGTCACCCTGGAGGGAGGGGGGAGGCTTCTGCTCTCCATTAAGTGCCAGAGTCCAGAAAACAGGAGTCCGGAACTGAGGCTCGGCCCCTCCCAGCAGGACCAGGAGGCTCCAGGACAAGTTTGCTGCAGTTTTCTGTCTGGCTCTGCCTCCAGAAGAGGTAAAAAGGAAGGTGCTTGTGCTCAAGAGAGGCAGGCACCCTACCTGACTGCTCGCTTCCTGCTACTTGTTTTGTATGGTATAGTTTGTTTTGACACTGCCCTGCCTCCCCCCCCCCCCCCAGGAAGCCAAGAATTCTCCCTGCCAAACCTGGGCTCCAGGGATCCCACCCCCTCGAGCTGATCTCCTTTGATTTATGCCAGCCATTTTGCTGGCAGAGGTCCAACAAGAGCAAGGGAGAGGAACGTGTGCAGCCTGGCTGCCACCGCAAGCAGTGAGTGGCTGGGTCCATGTGAAGATGGACCAGGCCCTCCACCAGAGCAAGTTAGGACAAGCAGGGGTGGGAAGGAGGGATGGAAGGCAGCAGCAGGCAGGCCGAACTGGGAGGAGATGGGTTGGAATTGCGCCTTGAGAGTATGCTGTGAAGAAAGGGAATAGAGGGATTTTCTCAATCCCTCGCTACCCTTGAATCATTTGACCTAATTGGCAGTGGCATTCCCAGGGGGGCGGGCACAGCACTATGTTTTGCAGGGGCCTCATTGCACCCTACAGGAGGCCCCTCCCCCTCATGGTCTGAGCCACTCCAGGAGGTGAATGCAATGTACAGGGATCTCCTCGGCATTGATTTCACCTCCCAGAATGGCTCCAACGACAGGGGGAAGGGGCAGCTTGCAGGGTGTGACAAGGTGTCCTGAAAAATATAGGACTGCGCCCCCACTTTGGGAACACTGCTGTTAACTGGTCATCCAATTAAAGTGACTGGCAGGTCACGTGCAGGGCTGGCCCAGTCTTGCAGCCAACTGAAGCTGTAGAATGGGCAGCAAACCAAGGGGGAGACTTTCTGGCCTCCACAGCTTCTCCTCCTCTTTCCGTCCCTGGACTGTAAAAGGAGGAAGGGAAATGTGGAGGGGAGGGGAGTGGTGAGCAAAGACTTTGGTGAGTGAGAGGAGCAGGGGCTGGCGCACGGCTGGGGAAGGGGGACAGCATTTGGCAGGCCATGCCAGGTATCTTGAGGTCGTGGGCAGGCCCTGGCATTCAGAGATAGGCTATTTCTAAAACCAGGAGAAGCAACATCCGTGTTTCAGAGGTGGCCTGTCTCTGCAAAGCCAGATGCAGGGAGTGGCATCCTAATGTCTTTTTGGTCCCTGAGGCATCTGGTGGGCCACTGTGAGATGCGGAAACCTGGACTATTTGGGCCTTTGGCCTGATCCAGCAGGGCTCCTCTGCCACCTCTGCCACAGTGCCGGGGGGGGGTGCGATGTCCTTACAGTGCTTCACTGTCAAATGCAGACATGCAAAACTTCTGGTTTCATGAGATTGAATGGCATGAACAAAGCAGTTCCTTTGTCCATGTAAATAAAATAAGTGGTATACTGTCAGCAGACATGGCCATGGTTTTATTTAATTTCTGGAAAATATTTTTGTTTTTCTTTTTGATCACTTAAACACCAAAACACCAAAATGTGGTGTTTTGCGCTTTTATGTTATCAACAAAAACAAACACCTCTAGTTATTCCCAAAAACTGGGCATCACAGTGGAAAATTCACAGATCTTCTGCAATGGGCAGTCTGTGAAACAGTCATTCCCCGGGTGGTATTTCTTCTGTCGCTGACCCACACCCACCTGCTGTCCTTGTACGGGTCTCAGAAGCTGCCTGAATCCATCCCTGGAGTCTCCATCGGCCATGGCCTCAGCCTCACCATCCATGGATGTAGAGGAAGAAGTCAAGTGTCCCATCTGCATGGAGTACCTGACAGACCCGGTGACCCTGGACTGCGGCCACAACTTCTGCAGGGGCTGCATCTTCCAGTACTGTGAGACCTGGGAAGACCTGGGTGAAGAACCCGGGGACTTGGAGTGTCCCCTTTGCAAAGCTAAAATCAAGAGAGGGAATTTCCGACCAAACTGGCAACTGGCAAACATAGCAGAGAAATTTAAATGTCTATCACGCAATCGGGGAAAAGAGCATTTATGTGTGATACACAAGGAAAAACTCCACCTGTTCTGCAAAGAAGATCAGGAGTTGGTCTGTCTGTTTTGTGAGAGATCCCCAGAACATCAGTCACATACGGTCCTGCTTTTGGAAGAGGCTGCCAAGGAATACAAGGTGAGTGAATACAAATCTCCAGGCCCAGGGATGGGTGTAACATGCAGCTTGGTTGGAGAGAAGCCATTGAGGGAAGGCCTTGAGCCCCACAGCAGAAAAAGGGTTTGCCTGCTGCAGGAGATGACATCTTTCTAGAAGGAGTGCTCCTGATGTCAGGGTTGGACACAAGGGGAGGTTGAAGGGCATCTTTTCCCTGCTCCATCTCAGGAAGGACTAAACACAAACTGAATGGACTTTGGCTGCAATCTCCTTCTACTCATGCAAGATACCACTGTTGGATCCTAAGTCAAGAGACCTGCTTAGAAAGCAGTGAAATGCAAAGAGCAAGCAGATACCTCAACTGCTTTCTCATTCCTATGCAGAGTGCTAATGCACCTTTAGGTAGTAAATCCCATCCCCTCCCTGAAAAAGAATCCAAACAGAAACTTTTCTCTTTGCTTCAGGACCAATTGTGTAGCTGCCTGGAAGATCTAAGGAAGGAGAGGGAGGGAATTCTGGCAAGTAAAGCAGGAACAGAAAAGGAAAGCCACAACCTGCTCGTAAGTGCCCCGGGGTTATGTGAAAATCCCCCTTTTTGTCTTTTAGCTTTTGATTTTCTCTTTCTATACCTGTTTATGCTCTATTATGAACTCTAAAATCATGCAAGCTAAACTGTTCTCCCAGCATACAGGCTACATTTCCAGGACTCTGGTCAAGCCACAAACCCATTGCTAATTTACACAAGCCCTTCCCCCGCCCCATAGTCACACCTTCTGGAAGGAACTCTTGTGTCTTAATCAAATCACCATTTAAGCATCTCCTACAATACTGTATGCAAACCTGAATTGCCTTCCAGGAACTCCCTGTATTTTGGTGTTGAAACTGGGTTTCTGGTTCATTGTATCGTACCTACATCCTGTTGGTTTCCCACACAGTCTGTTAAGTTCCCCTTTCTAGGAAGCCAGTCATGGACCCCCTGATTGACTTTTGCTGATAACTGACACCTACTTCCTGATCCCCATTCAGACTTCAGGGATACTTGTACATGTGAAAGCATTACTCCAAGCACCCAGCATTTAGTTAAGCAACCAGCAATCCAGCTACCTTCCAGCTCAGCAGGTAGGCGCGATCTCCCAACCCTTGTAAGAGAGGTCTTCCCCTCCCTTTTTTCTCTCCAAGGCCCAACATACTTGTGCTGTGTCAGAGTGTCCTCTCCACAGGACTCTCTCTCCCCCTCCAACTGCTCTACAGGACAGGAAACTATCTTGAGCCTTGAACTCTTTCACTTCTCTCCCCATCTTTAGCTAGCAGTTGAGGTTGGCATAACAGGGGCCTCTAAAATCCTTCCCTATAACCCCTTTCCTTTTGCACCAAATAGACTTCACACTCAACCACCATGAAAGGTATTCAATTATTAGGACCAAGAAACAGACCCCTATCATTTCTCCATATGCATTATTTTTACTTTTGTTCTTGTGTAATAAAACCATAACCCTTTATTGAAAGTTATCTTTTTCTCAGTCTCCTCTTTAAGCAAAACGGAATTTCTCTGCATTACGCCATCGTCTTATCCAGCCGGAAATCCTAATTTCCATAATTGTGCATACAATACTCTTGCTGCTGTATTAATCTGTATGATAAGGTATTTCTTTTGTAAGTCTTTAATTTCTAACATTATATTCAGGAGAAATTTTTCCGGTTTGAATTGTATAACATTAAATAGCTCTTGAAAAAATTTTTTGTATCAATTTCCAGTATATCTTGGCTTTTACCCAAGTCTACCACATATGATAAAAAGTACCCTCAATCTGGTTACATTTCCAACACTTATTTGACATACCTGGGTACATTTTTGCTTTTTTATCTGGGGTCAGATGCATCTGTAAAACATTTTTTATAAATTCTCTTTAAAAGAAACCACTTTTGTTCATTTAATATTTGAATTCCACATTTGGTTCCAATCATCAATCGAAGGCTTTCAGATCCCTCTTGCAGATATCCTTGTAGGGCCGCTGTGGTCTACCTGTAGGGCGCTTTCCCTGCACATGTTCTCCATAGAGGAGATCCTTTGGGATCCAACCATTGCCCATTCTCACAACATGACCAAGCCCTGCTCTCCTCAGGCACCCTTCCTGCTCACCCACTCCCCTGCTTACGGCAACTGGATCACAGCAATTCAAATACAGTAAAGTCATTGGAACATTAATTTTTTTTCAAACTGGGAAAGGCCATGCTGCACAGCCTGCCTCCAAGCGGACCGCTCAGAGGCCAGGGTTTCCCACCTGTTGAGGTCCATTCGTAAGGCCTTCAGATCCCTCTTGCAGATATCCTTGTAGCGCAGCTGTGGTCTACCCGTAGGGCGCTTTCCCTGCACGAGTTCTCCATAGAGGAGATCCTTTGGGATCCGACCATCGCGCATTCTCACGACATGACCGAGCCAACGCAGGCGTCTCTGTTTCAGCAGTGTATACATACTGGGGATTCCAGCTCGTTCCAGGACTGTGTTGTTTGGAACTTTGTCCTGCCAGGTGATACCGAGGATGCATCGGAGGCAGCGCATGTGGAAAGCGTTCAGCTTCTTCTCCTGTTGTGTGCAAAGAGTCCATAACTCGCTGCAGTGCAGAAGTGTACTCAAGACGCAAGCTCTGTAGACCTGGATCTTGGTATGTTCCGTCAGCTTCTTGTTGGACCATACTATCTTTGCAAGTCTAGAAAATGTGGTAGCTGCTTTGCTGATGCGTCTGTTTAGCTCGGTATCGAGAGAAAGAGTGTCGGAGATAGTTGAGCCAAGGTGACAAAGTCATGGACAACCTCCAGTTCTTTCCCAGTTTGAAGAGACACTTTGCCAACAGACTGAGGCGAAGAGGCAAAGCAGGAAGACCCATAGCCAGGGAGACAGACCAGGGACACACTACACTTGCTCCCAGTGTGGAAGGGATTGTCACTCCCAAATCGGCCTTTTCAGCCACACTAGACACTGTGCCAGAACCACCATTCATACCATAGTCTTTTGAGACTGAAGGTTGCCAACCTGTAATCCATCAATCGAAATATTATATCCAAAAATTTTTGTCCATAACACCATTGAGTCACTACCTCATCTTCCATCTTGATCTCAAGAAGAAAATTATACATTTTCTTAATATATTTTCCATCATCAATCAAGAATATTTTATCAAAATTTATATCTTCTTCATAGATGCCTATTTTAAAATCTTCTGGGTAAACACTTTCATTGAGCTATCCACCACTACCCCGAGATCTGATCTGTCACACACAGCCCAGAACCCATTAGCATATATGTGAAGTTTTGATTCTTTGCTCCAATGTGCATGACTTTACATTTACTTACATTGAAATGCATCTGCCATTTTGCTGCCCAGTCTCCCAGTTTGGAGAGATCCTTCTGGATTTCCTCACAATCTCTTCTGGTCTTCATCACTCGGAAAAGTTTGGTGACATCCTCAAACTTGGCCACCTTGCTGCTTTTCCCTGCCTCCAGGTCATTTATGAACAGGTTGAAAAGCACTGGTCCCAGGACAGATCCTTGGGGCACTTGGACTTAGTCAAGCCCTTCTTCCTTAGTGGTATACACTTCCACAGGGCCCCTATTACTGTTGTTTTAAGCAGCCTCCATGCACTTTGGAGAGATCAGATTCTTTTTACCTTCCCTTTGAACTTATTTCTAATTAGTCTCCTCATTTGTGCGACGTCTGCCCTTTGGGTTTTTGTATCAGATTTGCTTGCCACTCTTCCCTCTACATGCATGGCAAAACGGATTGCAGCACGGTCACTTTCCCCAATGGCTCAGTAACATTTACATCTCTAATCAGGTCCTGAGTACCACACAATATTAAATCCAGAGTCACCTGCCCTCTGGTGGGCTCCATGAGTAGCTGCTCTAAAGCACAGTCATTCAGCATGTCAAGAAATCTGGTCTTTCTTTCATGACCAAAGTACAAATTGACCCAGTTGATGTGAGGATAATTAAAAAACCCCATGATTACAACCCTGTCCCTCCTTGACACCTCCCTGATTTGTTTCCTCATTTCAAGGTCTCCTTCAGGTTTCTGGTCTGGACTATAGCATACCCCCAGCATGCTATCACTCCTTGCTCCTGGTAATTTAACCCACAGAGATTCTGTGTTGGAGTCTGACCCGCCCTTCAATCTCTACTTTTCTGGATTCTATCCCTTCTTTAACATAAATGGCACCCCACCTCCAACAAGCCCCTCCCTGTCCCTCCTATAGAGTTTATAGCTTGGGGTTGCAGTATCCCACTGGTTCTCTCCATTCTAGCAGGTTTTTGTTATGCCAACTATATCAATGTTTTCCCTGGTCACCAAACATTCCAGTGCTCCCATCTTTGCTCAGAGACTTTGGGCATTAGCATAAAAGCCCTCTCCAAAATGGGCTGCTTATTAGCTCCTCTATCCCTGCAGCCTCTCATTGTGCCAAACTGTCTATCAGATCCCATCATGCTTCCATTCCCAATTCCTACTCCTACTGTCACTACCTTTTTGTTCTCTAACCTCCCTATCCTCATCCCATAGGGATGAGGAGTTCCAAACCGGATGCCCCTCAGCTCCTGTTTAAAAGATCCTGTCATGGGTCAGTTTAAAAACTCTTTGGCCAGTTTTTTAATGTTACGTGCCAGCAGCCTGGTTCCATTCTGGTTAAAGTGAAGCCTGTCTCTCTTGTACAGGCCCTGATTGTCCAAAAATGTTCCCCAGTGCCTAAAAAATCTAAACCCCCCCCCCCTCTTTGCACCACTGTCTCATCCACACATTGAGACCCCTGATCTCAGCCTGCCTAGCTGGCCCTGCATGTGGAACAGGCAGCACTTGCGAGGATTGGAGAAATTTCTGGAGGAAAAGTTCATTACGGGTTACAAGTCATGGTAGGTATGTGCAAGCTCTTGGTTTTATAGGTAGGCTGCCTCTGATTGCCAGATGCAGGGGAGGGCACCGGGGTGTGCTCCCTGGGGCATTTGGTGGGCCACTAGGAGATACAGAAAGTTGGGTTAAAGATAGTTAAAGATGCAATGGTGCGTTGGGCAAAAAATTTTGGATATAATATATCGATGGATGCTTGGAATCAAATTTGGAATATAAATATTAAGATAACTAAAGCAGTGTCTTTCAAAGAGAATTTATATAAAATGTTTTATAGATGGTATTTAACACCAGAGGAATTAGCAAAAATGTACTCTGGGTTATCAAATAAGTTTTGGAAATGTAATGAGGTAGAAGAAACTTTTTATCATATGTGGTGGACATGCGAAAAAGCAAAGAAATACTGGAAAATGATACATAAAGTGTTGCAAGAGATATTGCATTGTGTATTACCATTCAAACCAGAAATATTCCTCCTAAATGTGACGACAGATATTAAAGACCAATCTAAGAAACACCTAATTGTACATACTGTTACAGCGGCAAGAATATTGTTTGCGCAAAAATGGAAATCTATAGATGTGCCAACTAAAGAAAATTTAATAGACAAAATTTATGAAGTAGCAGAAATGGAAGTTCTAACAGAAAGAATGAATGAGAGATTTAGATAGAGTAAGAAAATATTGGAAGTTTTTTTTACGATTGGGTAGACAAATTTAGTTAAACAATATTGAGTGTTTCGCTAAAGTCAATTTTTTATATTGATAAATATGATAGCCTTTGTACTGATGATTATTGTGTTTTTTTTCGTTAACTGAATGATGTATGTTGGAATCTAGGGCCAAACCCTTATGTGTAACCTGTGTTGTACTTACCCTAAGTAAAACCTATTTCCTTTCCTGTATCTGTAATAAATAAATAAATAATATATATATATAAAGATACAGAAAGTTGGACTAGATGGGCCTTTGGCCTGATCCAGCAGGGCTCTTCTTATGTTCTTAAGGCTACCTTTGGGGTCCTGGCTTTAAGCGTCCTACCAAATAGCCTAAATATTTCTAACATTTCTCTCCTTTCCTCTTTACAACTGCTTGTTGCAGGGACAAATAGAAGAAAAGAAGACAACGACAGAGACTGTTTTCAACAAACTACACCAGTTTCTGGAAAAACAAAAGACGTCTCTCCTCTCGCAGTTGGAAGAGCTGGAGAAGGAAATTGCAGCCAGAGGAGAGGAGCACATGGCCAAACTGGAGGAGGAACTGTCCTCCCTTGAAGGTCTCATCCAGCAGATGGAGGAGAAATGCCAGCAGCCAGCAAGTGAGCTCCTGCAGGTGAGAGGGGGTAGAAATAGCTCCGGTTCCTCCCCAGGGGAAGAAACTGCTCTGTGCTTCCTTGGCCTACACAAGAATGAAGGACTCAGTGTGTCGTGCTGAAGAAGAGCCTAATCTGGAGATACGCATGCCGGCTTACCACAAGTGTGCACTGTTGCAAGTGTGCCATAAGACACACTTGCAGGGCTTAGCACCAGCCAAGCACCAGAGCTAGCCCAGCGCGAACTAGAGTTGCGCTGGTGGAAAGCTGCTGCTCTGCTGCTTGGCAATCGACTGAACCCTAGGGCAGTGAAGAGGTAGATGGGGGGAGCGGTGAGGCGGCGTCTCAGGGCGGGGGGAGGTGGGTAGAGGGGTGGGGAGATTTTGTGCTGGGTAGAGGCAGCCAGGTGGGTGGAGGGCAGGACCTGTGGAACTCAGCTCCACCAGATCCTGAACTCCTTTTCAGGCTGCATGGTCTGAGATGGAACTCTTTGATTCTGAAGAAGCTCCAGAGCTACTGCAGAATCCTATTGTGGGGCCACTTTCCTTACCTGGGGAAAGGGAACAAACATCCCCTTCCCTGGAGGAGCTGCCAGAAGCTGCCCTGTAGTGCTCAGCTGTTTTCAGCACCGCGTCAGTCTCGCATCCCAGGCAGCTCAGGACTGGGCTGAAAGACCTCTCTTAGGTACATGCACACTCAAGAGAAAGAAGTCAGTTCATTTTATTTCAGTGTGGCCTGAAGGTTCCCAAGATCCTGGAATCTGTTCTCGTGGCTACTTCCTGACCACTGCTTTCCCTCCAGCTCTGCTCAGTTCTGCTGCTCTCAAGCCCCACTCACTAATGGGCTTCTGTGGTGCTCCAGTGGAGCCTCACCCACTGTCCAGGGTCTGTGCAGAGAAAGAGAGACCCGGGGCATCTGGAATGCCTATGCTGGAAGCCTGATAATGGAGTGGAATCCCTGCCTGGGCATTCCCCAATCTCACCCTGAGGAAGACAAGAATGAATGGGAAGCATGGGCTTGAGTTGACTGCCCTGGATTGCTGGTCAGCAAAGGATTTATGGGGCGGGGAGTGTCCTATCTCTAGCTGAGCAAGGGAGAGGGCCACGAAAGGGGAGCAGTGTCATCTCCACACTAAAGCGAAAGGTGTCCTGGGTCTCTCTTCCTTCTCATACTTGGTTTCAACAATAGCAGGGGAAGCTCAAGCAGAGCCCTCCCCGCGGTGGTGTTCCTAACCACTGTGGCTCCTGGGGCCACACCTCCAGGTGTGCTACCCCCACCTGGAGGTGCCAAACCCCATGCCCACTGCATCCCCCTGGAACTGTTCTGAGAGCCAGACATGCCGCCTGCGGTTTCCTTGGAAGTGACTATTTTTTGGATTCAGAAGGCCGTGCGTGGCTTCCCTGGCCCTCAAAATTCCTGTGGGAGGGAGCCCTCAGGGGGCAACCCTCAGATTGGCAGACTGATCCTTATCGGCAACCAACTGAGTGCCATGGAGGGGGGGAATGGATGGATGCACAGCGCCACTCCCCCCAAGCCTGGCGTCTGGGGTATTTGACCCCCTTGCTCCCTGAAGATATGCCTCTGCCTCCCCTTCTATCTTATACTGATGGAGATCCAAGGTTGTGGACGGAGGTCAAGGCCATTAGCTTGGTCTGATAATAGATCAGGAGGTGTGACACAGAATTGATGGATCAGGACAAGCAAAAGAAAACTTTTCTTTGCCCAGCTTGTGATTATTCTGTGGAGCTGCACCTCAGTCCTTGAGTGGAGTATGGAAGACAGATCACTACCAACTGGACAGTGGAGGACCAGAGAGCACCTCTGTGCAGGGAATGGACAGAGTGGATAGGGAGATGCTCTTTACACTCTCACATAATACCAGAACCAGGGGACATCCACTAAAATTGAGTGTTGGGCGGGTTAGGACAGACAAAAGAAAATATTTCTTTACTCAGCGGTCTGTGGAACTCCTTGCCACAGGATGTGGTGCTGGCGTCTAGCCTAGACGCCTTTAAAAGGGGATTGGACAAGTTTCTGGAGGAAAAATCCATTATGGGGTACAAGCCATGATGTGTATGTACAACCTCCTGATTTTAGAAATGGGTTAAGTCAGAATGCCAGATGTAGGGGAGGGCACCAGGATGAGGTCTCTTGTTATCTGGTGTGCTCCCTGGGGCATTTGGTGGGCCGCTGTGAGATACAGGAAGCTGGACTAGATGGGCCTATGGCCTGATCCAGTGGGGCTGTTCTTATGTTCTTATGGGTGTGAAAAGTCTGCCTTGCTTGTGGCAGGCGCTGAGATCTTTTTCTTTTTTCCCCCAGGATATTAGGAGGACCTTGCAGAGGTACGTGGATCCCACTCATTTCCCTTCTTGTCACCTGATGCTGGGAATGGTCTGTGAGGAACATGACTCTCTCATGGCTCTTGGGGGGAGAATGCAGGACTCCCCACCCTCCAGTGCTCCACTCAGGGCCTCTCTTTACAACATTCCATCTGCAAATCCATCAGGGCTGCCAGACATCTGTCCCCTTCCCTCAGCTACAAAGGTGCCTGCTGTACCTGTTGTATTTTAGATCCATTTACCATAAGAACATAAGAAGAGCCCCACTGGATCAGGCCCATGTAGTCCAACTTCCTGTATCTCACAGTGGGCCACCAAATGCCCCAGGGAGCACACAAGACAACAGACACAACCTGTGGCCTGATGACCTCTCCTGCATCTGGCAATCAGAGGCAACCTGTCTCCAAAACCAAGAGCTTGCACATACCTACTATGACTTGTAAACCGTAATGAACTTCTCCTCCAGAAATTTGTCCAATTCCCTCTTAAAGGCATCCAGGCAAGATGCCATAACTACTTCTATGCAATATGCCATAACTACATAAGGAGTTCCACCAACTAATTACATGCTGGGTAAAGAAATGTTTTCTTCTGTCTGTCGTAACTCTCCCAACACTCAACATTCGTGGATGTCCCCTGGCTCTGGTGTTATGTGAGGGGAAAAAGAGCATCTCTCTAGCCACTCTGTCACCCCCTGCATGATTTTGTATGTCTCAATCATGCACCTCAGGCACCTCTTCTCTAGACTGAAGAGTCCCAAACACTGTAGCCTTTCCTCATAGGGAAGGTGCCCCAGCCCAGTAATCATTTTGGTTGCTCTCTTTTCCACCTTTCCAACTCCACTATATCCTTTTTGAGATGTGGCTACGAGAAATGGACACAATGCTCCAGGTGTGGCCTAACCATCAATTTGTACAACAGCACTACAATATTAGCCATCTTATTACCAGTGCCTTTCCTAATGATCCCAAGCATGGAATTAGCCCTCTTCGCTGCCACCACACATTGGGTCGACACTTTCATCGAGCTGTCCACCAGCACCCCAAGATCTCTCTCCTGATCTGTCACAGACAGCTCAGAACCCATTAGCCTATAGGTAGAGTTTTGCTTCTTTGCCCCAATGTGTATGACTTTACACTTACATTGAAATGCATCTGCCATTTCACTGCCCAGTCTCCCAGTTTGAAGAGATCCTTCTGGAGCTCTTCACAATCTCTTCTAGTCTTCACCACTTGGAAAAGTTTGGTGTCATCTGCAAACTTGGCCACCTCGCTGCTTAGTCCTGCCTCCAGGTCATTTATGAACAGGTTGAAAAGCACCGGTCCCAGGACAGATCCTTGGGGCACACCACTTGTCACCTTTTTCCATTGTGAAAACTGCCCATTGACACCCACTCTCTGCTTCCTGGACCTCAACCAGTTCCTAATCCAGGATAGGACCTGCCTTCTAATTCCCTGACTGTGGAGCTTTCTCAGCAGTCTTTGGTGAGGGACCATGTCGAATGCCTTTTGAAAGTCCAGATATATAATGTGCACGGGTTCTCCCACATCCACATGCCTGCTGACCTTCTCAAATAATTCTAAAAGGTCTGAGAGGCAAGACTTACCCTTACAGAAGCCAGGCTGATTCTCCCTCAGCAAGGCTTGTTCGTTGATGTGTTTTAAGATTTTATCTTTGATGAGGCATTCCACCATCTTAACTGGAACAGACGTTAGGCTGACTGGTCTATACTTCCTCGGGTCCCCCCTCCTTCCCTTTTTAAAGATCGACGTGGCATTTGCTGTCCTCCAATCTTATGGCACTGCAGCTGTTTCAAGGGACAAGTTGCATATTTTAGTGAAGAGATCAGCATCTTCATTCTTCACTTCCTTAATAACTCTTTGGTGGATGCCTTCAGAACCTGGTGACTTATTGGTCTTTAATTTGTCAATCAGGTCTGAAACATCTTCTCTTTTAACCTCTACAAGTACTTAATTCCTTGGTCAGGAGGGGCCATTCAGGCGGCGGTATCTGCCCAATGTCTTCTGCCGTAAAGGCAGATGCAAAGAACATTTAATTTCTCAACCATTTCTCAGTCTCCTTTTACCTCCCCTTTCCCTCCCTCACCATCCAGGGGGCCAACTGGGAGGTTTCCTGCTTCTAACATATTTGAAGTTTTTATTATTCCCCTTAATGTTGCTGGCCATGTGTTCCTCAGTCTCTCTTCGCCTCCCGTATCATCTTCTGACATTTCTTTTGCCACAGTTTATGTTCCTTTTTATTCTCCTCACTAAGGCAAGACTTCCATTTATGGCAGGAAGCTTCCTTGTCCTTTACAGCCTCTCTATCGTGTTAGCCATGCAGACACCCTCCTGGACTTAGTGGAGCCTTTCTTCCTTTGCAGTATACACTTCTGCTGGGCCTCTATTACTGTTGTTTTAAACAGCTTCCACGCACTCTGGAGAGATTGGATCCTCTTTACTTTCCCTTACAACTTCTTCTTAACCAGCATCCTCATTTGAGGGAAGTTTGCCCTTCGGAAGTCAAGGGTTTTTGTGTCAGATTTGTTTGGCACTCTTCCCCGACATTCACGGTGAAACTAATTTCAGCATGGTCACTGTTCCCCAACAGCTCAGTAACATTTACATCTCTAACCAGGTCCTGTGTGCCACACAATATTAAATCCAGAGTCGCCTGTCCTCTGGTGGGCTCCATGATTAGTTTCTCTAAACCACAGTCATTTAGCATGTCAAGAAAACTGATCTCTCTTTCATGACCAGAGCACTAATTGACCCAGTCAATGTGAGGATAATTGAAGTCCCCCATGATTACAACCCTGTCCCTCCTGATCTGTTTCCTCATTTCAAGGTCCTCTACTGGTTTCTGGTCCAGAGGACAATAGCATGTGCCCACTATTACATCCCGTTAATATGTAATACATCCACTATTACTATGTTCCCGTTATGCCCACTATATCAATGTTTTCCCTAGTCAACAAACATTCCAGTTCCCCCATCTTTTCTCGGTGACTTTGGGTATTAGCATAACAGCACTTGTATACTGCCATTGCTAGAGAAGCCTCCTCACCTGAACACCTCCCATCTGTTCTTGCCCTTGCCTTCAGGGTTTCTGCTCTTTTCTTCTCCTCCATGTCATCCTTTTACTCCAGTCAGGAATTCCAGTTGCGTGGAGTGTGAGATCAGATCTTTTCCTCCTCCACATTAGGTATGAGAAGAAGGAAGCATTTGGGAATCCTGTGGCTTTTCCTCCTGAGCTGACCTGCAGAATCGGGGGATTCTTTGATGTAAAACTCCTTTTGAAGGGTGTCATGAAACAATTCTCAGGTAATCAAGAATGATGTACAAGGAGGCATATGACGGGCAGGTTTTGATAGGACTTCCCATGGTGCAAGGGCTGAGAGGAAGGTGGGGAGAGCTCATCAAGGTTCCAAAACAGATTTTTTTTTTTGCAACTTTATTAGTAGAACAACTATGTTTGCTTGAATGTCACCCAGTGAGCATCAGGAACTGAGCAGAGGACCGCCTCCCCCCAACCAGGGAGACAGAGGCCCCTGGTAAAGATAGAGGCGGGGGGGGCCCCAAAGGGAATGCAAGCCTGAAAATAAGTTAGTTCACCATTTAAGTCTCAGCACAGCAAACTTCCCTGCACCTGCGCCCAGTTCAGAGAGCATCTGAGCATCCGATGTTATGCATGTCCAGTCAGAAGCAAGTCCCACCAGTTGTGTAGGTAAGGGGGTGCAGGGGGTAGCAGTTGCACTGGGCATCTAGTTTTAGGGGGGCAACAAGCTGAGCTTGATACTAGTGGCCAAGCTTGATAAGTACAAATAATACCACCGTGTTATATATCATAGGAAAGGTAATTTAATGCAGAATGCAATGAAACAAACCTCATTGGAATATCTGTATTCTATCAAAAGTTATGGCCAATTAACCAGAAAATGAAAACACAATAGCTTTATGGAACAGAAAGTAGATTTTTTTAACTCAAAACTGACCGATGAGACTGATTGTTCTGAGAGCCAATGAGACGTTATATGATACAACATGGAACCAAGAAGGTGTTAATATGAGTCTTCTCTCATTTCCATGTATCATAATTCAGTCACCCTGCTAACTGGATAAAGAGGCACTTTTTCAAGTGGTGCTTCTCTTATATTTAGCGGGGGGAGAATTACTGTCCCTCTTCAGCCCAGCACAGCGTCTCTAACCAATAAGGGGCACACTTTCAATTTACTTAATTAAATTTTATTGTCATGGGGAGGGGGCTACAAAATCTTCTTTGACCCCAGGTAGTAGATAGACGCATTAGATATGCCACTGTCTGAGGGGTAGCGTCAGAGCAAGTGGGTGGCGAGCTTCTGGGGGGAGGAGGCAGGTTTTCCCCCAGTTTTCACTTTTTTAAAACCTGGGTGTGATGTCACTTCCGGTTGTGACATCACTTCTGGGGCATCATTTTGAGCTTGGCACCAGACTACACGATCATTAGCTATGCCACTGAGTCCCGCCATAGTCAATGAGATCTACTCAAATGGGATTGCAGCTCAAGCCCAAGCATATCTTTCTGGAAGCCAGCCCCACCATAGTCTATGGGGCTACTCCCAGGGAATGTAGATAGGACTGCAGCCTGGGCCCAAATCAATGCATCTCTGCTCAGAAGCCAGCCCCACCATAGTCTATGGGGAACGAGTCTATCCAGCAAACGGGCTCTCTTCCCCACGTTCCAGCCCCCAAGGGACTGCTTTGCCCCCTCCCTCCCGATTGCAGAGGGTAAGTCACGCCCCCCCCACTCTGCTCTTCCAGCAACAGCCAATCAGCTGCCCATCACCTCCCATCTCTACCCCACACCTTATTGTGGGGGGCAGGACAATGACTGCAGTCTGGTCACCGCCCCACAGCCCTTCCTGTCGCTGTGGCTCCTGATGACTCTCCTGATTCTGCTTCTCTTTCCTCCTCCTGCAGGCTCAGCAGCAAAGGTGACTCTGGATCCAGACACGGCTCATCCAGGACTTGTCCTGTCCAAGGACCGCAAGAGTGTGAGATGGGGAGACAAACCTCAAGCTCTGCCAGACAATCCTGAGAGATTTGACTTTGTGCCTTGTGTGCTGGGCCGTGAGGGCTTCACAGCAGGCAGACACTTCTGGGAGGTCACTGTGGGAGGGGAAGGATGGTGGGCTGTGGGGGTGGCCAGAAAGTCTGTGAGGAGAAAGTGTCACTTAGATCTTAGTCCTGAGGAAGGGATCTGGGCTGTGGGGAAGTGGGTTTGTTACAGAGTTTTTAATCCCCCTGCTAACACTCCTCTGTCCCTGAGGAAGGAGCTCCAGAGGATCCGAGTGTCTCTGGACTGTACTGGGGGACAGGTGGCCTTTTCCGATGCTGACACAGGAGTCCATCTCTACACTCACTCAGGAGCCTCCTTCTGCGGAGAGACCCTCCTCCCCTTCTTTCATGTGTATAGTAAAGCCCACCTGAGGCTCTCTCCCTGAGGCAGTTGCAGCATTTTCCTGGCAAGCTCTGCTGGCTTTGCTCTCCAGATCACCCTTATTTTACCACAGCTGCTCTCCTACTTAGATACTTCAAGACCCAGCAGCTGCCTGCCTGCCTGCCTGCCTGCGGAGTCAAATGCAGCAAAGCATCTCAGTGCAAGCTGATCAATGTGGAAAGGGAAACAGCTACTCGCGTTCACCTTTACTCACAAGTAGACAATGTTTCATGGCTGCTTTCTTTGTTGCTGTGACTCCTCCCCCCCCCACACACACACACTGTGAAACCAGTTTGTTTCCATAGAAGTTCAATGATGTGTTCAATTCTGTTGGTCCAAATTGTTATGTTCTCAGTGGCAGAAACACAAATCAGTGTGTAGATTAAAAATTAAGGGTCCAATTCTATGCATATCTACTCAGAGGTAGCTCCCATTAGAATCAATGAGGCTTACTCCCAGGAAAGTGTGGTTAGGATTGGGTTGTCCAGTATAGTTGTTCATACAAGCAGCCTGCAAATCTGAAATGGATCTTGTAAATTTAATCCCAGTCTGTGTGTTGGGAGGGGAGTAATGTGTCTTATGCCTGTTTTGCTCCTGTGACTATGTCTGCTGACAGCCACAAGCATCAAACACATATGTGCCACTTCTATGACAGTGATTACACCTGATAAAAATGCTTTAAGGATGGAATTTGGAATAAAAACACATCACACCACTTTCAGTTCCCTTTTTTTAAGGGTCCATGAAAAATTAAACCATTTTGGACACTTCTAATGATAGCCTAATCTGAGGCAGAAATGGGTGTTCCACTAGGCAGGCCTGTCCCTTGGGGAGGGCAACTAAGGCCCCCACCTGGTTCTGCACATGGAGGGACTCCCTTCTGGTCTCCCTGTGTCACTGCCGCAAGCAGGCATCTTGGGGAGAAGCGGCTTCAGAAGTGGCGACAGAAGTGCAGGGGGAGGCTGGGGCTGGTCTGCGCCCTCTCCTGTAGTGTAGCACTGAAGGCTGGCCAAAGTCACGGAGAAGGAGAGACCATCTTTGGCATGTTTACTCAGAGGCAAGTCCCATTTGTTTCAATGGCAGTTATTCCCAAGTAGGAGTGTACAGGATGGAGCCTTTAGGTAAGGAAGGCAGTGGTTTTGCCCTACATTAAAATTAATGATAATTAAATACCATCAGTTCTTCTTATCTGCTACAGTTAGCTACTATTTTGCCAGATTCCAAGGCCAAGCTCCGCTTAGAGAACCTATGTCCACTTTAAGCTAATTAGCTCCCCTTCTTTCTCCCTAGTTCTGCCCTGCAGCACTGCCGAACCCCACTACCAGGGCACCTGGCCTGTTCCACCTGCAGAGGTCCTCCTTCCTCTTCTCTCCTGCCAGCAGCTCCTCCTGCCACTACAGCAGCACCTTGGTCATCAGCAGGTCTTGGGTGCGGCAGCCACACCCCAGTCTCCAAAGTCCATTCACCCACCTGTCCTTTAGTCAGTTAGTCCATCAGTAGTTCCAGTCCTTCATCAGCCATTAGTTCCTCAGTCCATTAATCCTTCCTTTCCCTTCAGTTCAGTTCAGTTCCTTCCTTCAAGTGTTTCTCCTCCTCCTAACCAACAAACTCTCCCTTCATCAGGTGCTGCTTTTATCCCTTAATAACCTGGTTGCCTCTAGTGGCTGCAGCTGTGCAGCAAACCCTCTACTAGTTAGAGCCCTGAGATTCACCTTATGCTTGCCTGCCAAAGTAAGGGACCACTGTTGGCATCCTATCTCCTCCAGGGATCTTGTGCATTTCCATTATAGCTTCTTGGAAAACCTAAAGAAAAGAGAATCCTGAATCATTGAGCCTATGGGGAAAAATGGGTTAGATTCCCTCAGTGCGCTGAATGTTGTGGTGATGATTTTTCTGTGCTTGCTAATCTAGGGTTAGCTTGCTAATCCAGGGTCATTGAAGGTTGCTGGCCAACAACAAGGCCTCAGATTTCAGTGGAGGGGGGGGGGGTTGCTCCACCAGTCCTTCTCCCCCACCTGTCTCTTGGCTCCTTCCCTTGGTGTGTCCCAGCCCCAGAACAAACCTTAGGTAGTCTTCCAAAGACCTCCCATCATCACCAGGGTTGTGAATGTTCAGCTGGAATGCCGAAGATGGTGCCCAAGATGGTGGGCATAGTCTGGAAGCAGACACAAATGTGTCCAACTATTCTCCATGGGCCAACCCATGCCTGTTTGATGCAGCTGCAGCCCAGTTTTAGTGGATGACAAGAATATAATTGCAGATAAGGAGAGGTAGGTGGCAATTCTACCCCTCACAGATATAAATAAGTCATCTGCCACCTCTTGTGCCCCTTGCATGTCAGTTTGCATGAAGGAGTCCCACAGACGGGGTGAAGAATGAGAGTTGCTCTGATCCAATTGCAACAGGCCTGGGAGTGGGTGGGCAGGAAGGTGCCTGAGGAGAGCAGGGCTCCAGCAGGACAAGTGAGTTTTCTATTCAGGCTCTTAAGCCTGGGATGGGAGACTGACTGGAAACTGCTTCTGCCTCTGCTTTCCACAACTTTCAACAACAATGACCTGGAGACAGGTCCAGGTGAGGTGAGGTGAGGTGGCCAAGTCTGCAGATGACACCAAACTCTTCCAAGTGGTAAAGACCAGAAGAGATTGTGAAGAGCTCCAGAAGGATCACTCCAAACTGGGAGAATGGGTTGCAAAATGGCAGGTGCTTTTCAATGTAAGTAAATACGAAATAATGCCCATAGGGGCAAAAAATCAAAACTTTAAATATAGGCTAATGCAGTGGTTCTCAAACTGTGGGTCGGGACCCACTTGGTGGGTCACGGTCCAATTTCTGGTGGGTCACGAGAAGCTGAGGGCAGCCATCTTGGTAGATGGCAAAAGACCTAGGCGGCGCCATTTTGGAAGTGGGCAGAGCCTGGGTGTTGCCATTTTAAGCTTCCCGGCATTGAGGCGTAACTAAGAGCGGCTGCACATGTGCAGAGAAAGCAGCATGCCGCTTTTCCCCAGAAAGGGTGCTGCTGCAGCTGGACCTCCCTCTGCACTTGGAGGCTTCCCTGAGGGGGGCCAGTCGCGGAGTGCAGGGAAAGAAGAACTGGGAGAGATGTGGACGAGCCAGCCAGGCTTTTCCCCACCAGCCTTTGTCAGCTCGGCTTACTTGATGGGATGGGCTGCCTCAGGGATGCAAGACAGAGCAGCTCCCCCCCTGCAGCTGGACTGGGCTGGAGAGTGTAGGCCGAGACCTGAACACAGCACAGAGTGCTGCTCCCCCAGTCGCTTCTCCGATGTGCACCCTTCCCCTCTTCTTACTTCTCTCTTAGGCTGCAATTCTGTCTACTCTTACCTGGGAGTAAGCCCCATTGACAATATTGAGTAGACGTGCTTGGGCTTGGGGGAGATGAGGGGAAGCGTCCCTGCTTATCTTCCTTCTGAGGGGGATAGGACTGTTTTATTTCCTTTATTTGCAACAGCTCAAGCTACTTCTTGTATTGAGGTGCATGAGGAGGGTGCACCTGGTTCTGGCTAATGCTGTGCACAGTATCAATTGCCACATCAGTGTTTGTTAGTTTCAAGCGCAATACAATTGTAGCTTGAGATTTTGCAAATAAAGACAGAAATAAAAACAGTAGTAAATAAATACACCAATATTTTGTTCTAGATGTTTGATTTTTTGCTTGATAGCAATGGTAGTGAGGGCAGGGAGAATTGGAAGAAGCTTCTGAGCTGGAATCCTGTCTCTTGTCATTTACAGTTTGAGTTTCTAGCCAGGAACTTCCTGCTTGATGACATCACTTCTGGCTCTGACATCACAGTGATGTCACTTCCTGTTTGATGATGTCATTTCTGACTATGGCATCACTTCCGGGTTGCTGACATAACTTCCGGCGGGCCCCAGACAGATTGTCATTCTCAGAAGTGGGTCCCGGGCTAAAAAGGGTGAGAACCACTGGGCTAATTGATTCTGAGCTGTCTGAGACAGATCAGGAGAGAGATCTTTGGAGTGCTTGTGGACAACTCAATGAAAATGTCAACCCAATGTGTGGCAGCAGTGAAGAAGGTTAATTCCATGCTTGATATAATTAGAAAAGATATTGAGAATAAGATGGCTAATGTTATAATGCCTTTGTACAAATCAATGGTAAGGCCACACCTGGAGTATTGTGTCCAGTTCTGGCCACTACATCTCAAAAAGGACATAGTGGAAATGGAAAAGGTGCAAAAGAGAGCCACCAAAAAGATTACTGGGCTGGGGCACCTTCCTTATGAGGAAAGGCTACAGCATCTTCAGTCTAGAAAAGTGGTGCCTGAGGGGGAACATGATTGATACATACAAAATTATGCAGGGGATGGATACAGTGGATAGAGAGACACTCTTTTCTCTCTCACATAAGACCAGAACTAGGGGACATCCACTAAAATGGAGTGTTGGAAGAGTTAGGACGGACAGAAGAAAATATTTTTTTACCCAGGGTTTAATGAGTCTGTGGAACTCCTTGCCACAGGAAGTGGTGATGGCATCTTGCCTAGATTCCTTTAAGAAGAGATTGGACAGTTATTTGGAGGAAAGTGCATCGCAAGTTACATGTTATGGTGCACATGTGCAGGCTCCTGGTTTTAGAGGTAGTCTGCCTCTGATTGCCAGAAGCAGAGGAGGGCACCAGGATGCAGGTTGTGTCTGTTGTCTTGTGTGCTTCCTGAAGCATTTGGTGGGCCATGGTGAGATAAAGGAAGCTGGACTAGATGGGCCTTTGGCCTGATCCAGTGGGGCTCTTCTTATGTTCTTATATCAACCCCGTGACATCCTTCCATCCAGTCCTGTTGCCTGCAGCCTCCTCTGCCTCTATTTTTCTAAAGAGAGAAATCTCTCCAAAGAGGCTAAGGACAAAGTGCATTGGGGGGAGGGGTGCAAAGTATTTCCGTTTCTTGAACTGTGACAGAGATTTATGAAAGGTGCTGTTTTAAAACAGTCTTTTGTCCCCATCATAAAATATGGTGCCTCAGGATGCATTCCATATTACAAGCCTCTTACCCTTTTTATTCTCCTTTGGGCGTAATCCTAACCCCTTATGTCAGTGCTGGGTTAGGATTGTGCCCTTTGCTTCCTAGTGTCTTGTTCCCACTTCTTTCTCTCCTTTAGGTGCTTCCTTTATGCCTCTTCATAAAAAGAATATATATTTCATAAATATTTTTAAAAAGAAAGAGAGATCCTCTCTTTTGGGGCTTCAGTTGAGACTTTCTTTGGTATTTTAGGTTTCTTTAGGGCCACCAGATATCCTTCTGTTTCCATGTCCTTCAGTGCTGCTTTCAACCTTCCTTTTCCTTCTCCCTGTGAAGGTGCAGAACAAACAGAGCCTCATTCATTGTTGCTATTCAGAGAGGCTCTTGGGACATGGCAGGCGGAATCCCCCTTGACTGAAATCTCCAGCTCCAGCTGGTGTCAAAGGCTGCAGCCAAAATGCTGACTGGCCCCGTTTCTCAGAGTGCATGACTCCAAAATGGTTAAACCTCCATGGATGCCCCGTCTCTTTTTCAGCCCAGCTCAGAGTTCTGATTTATTATTTTTAAGGACAACACAAGCTCATTCACAGCCCAGTCCTGAGCTGCCTGGTGTGCTTAGGTTTGGTGGCACCGAAAACGGCTGCCGCCGCATCCTACACACCTCAGCCTGCCGTGGGCTGCGCCTCAGGAGAAGGGGACTTTCATCCTTTCTCCCGGCTAAGGTAAGCAGCCCCGCAATGGGGATATTCACTTTACCACCAACCAAAAGCTTGGCCTTAAAGTAAAGGTGTTCATGTAAAGTGCTGAGCCCTCCACGAATGGACAGGATCCACCCGCCTCCTGCCTCCCCGCTCCCTCCCCTCGGCATGCCTCCCACCCGCCCTCTCCCTGCCCCCGCCTCCCCGTCACACCTTGCCCTGCCCTCTCTCTGCCCCCGCCGGCCTCCACCCTCCCCAAAACGCCTCCTCCCCACCCCTGCTTACCTTGTTGTGGCTCAGCAGTCTGTGAGACCACTGAGCGGTGGAGGTTGGGCACCCACCCTGCCGGTCAGCGCTGGGCTACCACAGGCGGTAACCTGGCGGTAACTGTCGCTGACGTGCTTTATGGCAAGTTTGCGATGGTGCGCGCAGGTGCCACCGAGCTCAGGATTGGGCTCTCATTCATTCATTCATTCATTCATTCATTCAATTTTTACCTTGCTTTTTTCCCCAAAGGACACCCAAGGCAGCTAACAACCAATTAAAATACGTCAAATGCATAAATTATAAAATGCACATAAAACTATTGTAAAATACCCCTTAAAAGCCAGCCAGCAGCAGCATAAAAAAACCAACAATCATAAGACATTAAGAGCCCAATCCTGAATGGTGCGTGCCGGCTTACTGCTGCCGCACACTGTTGCAAATAAGCCATAAGGCACATTAGCAAGCCTTACCGCCGGGCCTGTGCCCGAGCTAGCCCAGCGCAGAGAGGGCAGAGAGAGGGTGGGGAGGAGTCGTGACGGGAAGGCGGGAGGCTGAGAGGGGGCGGGCGGGAGCCGTGCCGGGGGAGGGAGTGGGGAGGGAGGGGGGCAGGTCCGGTGGAGCTCTGCTATCCTGTCCATTCGTGTGGAGCTTGGTGCCCTACACGAATGCCTTTACCACACTTGAGTAGTCCCATTGCAGGGCTACTTCCCTTACCTGGGAAAAGGGGACGAAAGTCCTCTTCTCCTGAGGTGCCACCCGCGGTAGCCCATAGTGCACAGGGTCGGGTGGTAGCCGTTTTCAGTGCCACCGAAGCTGCATGCCACGAGAACTCAGGATTGGGCTGTGAAAAGCAGGGGCCAGTCTGTGTCCATCATCTCCTTAGATCTTACAGGGTACTTTTTGGCATAAAAATATCTTCAGGCTTCACTGGAAGATTAATAATGAGGGAGCTGCTCTTGGTCCAATGAGGAGGCAACTGCATAGTAGAGGTGCCACCACCAAGAAGGCCCTATTTCTGACCGACATCCCCCGACCTGTCTTAATGGCGGCACAACCAAAAAAAAGCCCTCTGAGATGACTGAAGAGAACAAACCAGACTGTACAGTAGAATGCGGTCTCTCAGATACATTGGCCCCAAGCCAGCACCTTCAATTGGGCCCGGAAATGAACCAGCAGCCCTTGTAACCACTGAAGCAGCAGTCTGACAGAGTCAAACCACTAAGTGCTTCTCATACTGTGGGTCGGGAGCCACTAGATAGGTAACGAGCCAATTTCAGGTGGGTGCCCATTCATTTCAATATTTTATTTTTAATGTATTAGACTTGATGCTACCATGGTATGTGACTGCATTTGGGGAAATGTTGCAGATCTGTACTTTTAACAGACTACTATGTAGATGCTTTTAACAATGACAGTCAATGGGACTTACTCCTGGGTAAGTGTGGGTCGGATTGCAGCCTAGGATTGTTAAAAATTTCCCTGCTTGATGATGTCACTTCCAGTCATGCCATCACCTCTGGCGGGTCCCTACAGATTCTCTTTCTAAAAAGTGGCTCCTGGTGTGAAAAGGTTGAGAATCTTTGCATGGAAAAACACTGCCTGTGAGCTTTTGGTTGGGAGGTTGTGTCTATGCCGTGTTTCAGCTGAGATGTGCATTCACACATGCAAATCATTAGTTCAGGCTGCTGCAGCCAACTGGGGTCTGTGCACCTGCCCTGGACAGTCCATGGTTGCTCCAGCTCTGATTACAGACACACTGACAGACCCTCTTTTGTCCTGATGTGTCTGCCCATTGCTGCCTATAGCCTGAGTATTGTCCTCTCCCCTTCAGATGTATCTGCTTGGCAACACACTACTCCGTCAGGGGGTTTCAGCAGCCATGGGCTTATCCAGAGCAGTAGTGTCCTTTGCTATCTATAGTCCGAGAATTGTCCTCTTCCCTTAAGATGTGCCTGCTTGGAAGCACTTTTCTGTCAGGATAGAGGGAAGGCACTCCAGCACCTGTGGGAAGTAGTGTCTAGTGGTTAGGGTATTCGCTCCCTTCCTGCTGCCCTCTCTCTCCCATAAGGACACGCAGCTGAATGGGGAAACTCCTTGGTTGAATGAATCCACTGCCACCAGCCCAGGAGATCAGGTTGGTCAGAGGGATTCCCTGGGCAAAACCCCCATCCTAGGAAAATACTGAGCCTCAGGGGCTCCTTTCAAAATCACTCTCACAGTAGTGCCTGCAGAGTGAAGAAGATGCGACAGAGACAAGGTTAAAATATGAAGAGTTAATTAAAAGTTTAATTTTAAAAAGGGAGAAACAGAACGAGCAAGAAAAGCAAAGAATGAAAGCAAAGAGATGCACTAATGCTTGCCGTCAGTAGATGGTGTGAAGGGGCTGCCGGACCTCATATGAGGGCTATAAATAGGAGTGGCTGCAAGTTAAACAGGAGACTTTGCACACCCTCCATAGGCATGCTGGGAAAATTACAGCCAGCCAGCCAAAAAATAACAGTCGCCTGACAGATTGAAGTACTCTAATGCCGTGTCTGAATTTCCTGAGCCTTTGGGACGGTGGTTCCTCACCACTTTAGGAGCCAAGGGACCATTGAGGCAAAATGGGAATCATCGTGGACCGCATGCAACCTGCCACCTCCACCCTCTACACACAAAACACAATTAAATTTGAAATACTGTAATTAGAGAAGATTTATTAGTTTGATTGTCCATAGAGAAGATTTGTGGATGGCTGCTTTTGTTGCCGGCAGTCCATTCTCCACTGTGTGGTGGTCTGTGGTGGGGAGTGCTTGCTCGGCAAGACACCGGGAGTCATCCTTGTACACATGTGTAAAATATACCTGGTTTATGTTGAGTGAGCTTGAAATTCATGCACCAGAGGAATGGAAAAGGAGAATCGTTTCCAGGTTTAGGGGAGCCCTAAACTCTCACCCCAGCCCCTAAGCTTGAGGTGGGGAAAGGAGGGGTTGGAAGGAGAGCAAAGGAAGTGGAAAAGGGAAAGGAAGTTTCAAAGCACCTTTATAACTATCTGATAGCCCAATCCTAGGCATGTCTACTCAGAAGTAAGTTCCATTACAGTCAAAGGGGCTTACTCCCAGGAAAGTGTGGATAGGATTGGGCTGTCAGTCCAGTGTGAGCAGGACAGCCATGCAGCTGGGCAGCTCTGACTGAAGCAGGATGGCCATGCCCTGTGCAATTTCCCCCTCTGTGCTCTGGAACTTGATGATGATGATGTTCTTGATGAGTGCTCCATAGCAGCCTCCACACAGGTGCAGTGAGGCTCCTGTGGGTTCTGAGCTGTCTGTGACAGATAAGGAGAGAGATCTTGGGGTGGTGGTGGACAGGTCGATGAAAGTGTCGACCCAATGTGCGGCGGCAGTGAAGAAGGCCAATTCTATGCTTGGGATCATTAGGAAGGGTATTGAGAACAAAACGGCTAGTATTATAATGCCATTGTACAAATCGATGTTAAGGCCACACCTGGAGTATTGTGTCCAGTTCTGGTCGCCGCATCTCAAAAAAGACATAGTGGAAATGGAAAAGGTGCAAAAGAGAGCGACTAAGATGATTTCAGGGCTGGGGCACCTTCCTTATGAGGAAGAGGCGTTTGAGCCTCTTCAGCCTAGAAAAGAGACGCCTGAGGGGGGACATGATTGAGACATACAAAATTATGCAGGGGATGGACAGAGTGGATAGAGAGATGCTCTTTACACTCTCACAAAATACCAGAACCAGGGGACATCCACTAAAATTGAGTGTTGGGCGGGTTAGGACAGACAAAAGAAAATATTTCTTTACTCAGCGTGTGGTCGGTCTGTGGAACTCCTTGCCACAGGATGTGGTGCTGGCGTCTAGCCTAGACGCCTTTAAAAGGGGATTGGACAAGTTTCTGGAGGAAAAATCCATTACGGGTTACAAGCCATAATATGTGTGTGCAACCTCCTGATTTTAGAAATGAGCTATGTCAGGTGCAAGGGAGGGCACCAGGATGAGGTCTCTTGTTATCTGGTGTGCTCCCTGGGGCATTTGGTGGGCCGCTGTGAGATACAGGAAGCTGGACTAGATGGGCCTATGGCCTGATCCAGTGGGTCTGTTCTTAGGTTCACACATTGTGGGGGGTAATTAGAAGGAACATTGGTTGCAGAAGGCCCTGAGCAGCTTGTGGAAACTTGATGTCACACACACAGACACAGACAACAGGGGTTGTTGTGCCAGGGAGAGCGACAAGTTGGTCAAAATCCTCCAATACTTCAGGGGTTCTAGAAGGCTGCCTGTGTACGACTTGGGGACTGGTTCCTGCAATCTAATTCTCAGTGGGTTTGAAAGGACTCCAGAGCTTCTGATTCAGTGTGTAAATGTGTGCCCTTGCAGGCAAATAGACTCAGAGGGGGAGTTGCTGTAGCTGTTCCTGGCACGCAATCCAGGGGAGACTCTTGAATCAAAATGCAGACCTGCTGGGCACGTGACGCAATCAGGGCAGTTGGGATACAGAATGTACTGGGGTTTCGCACAAAGTAGGAAATTAAAGAGGTGGAAGAATTGAGTGTATTCCTGAAATTTTTCCCAGTGCTGTTCCCATCCTGTGTGTTTGACAAAGACGTGTCCTCTTCTATTCTCACTAACACAGTCTCATTTTTTTTTTTTGTACCTATGATGACAAACTGCTTTGATGACCTTTTTATTGCCACTTCTGGGGAACTTCCCAGTTGAGGATCTCTCTTTTATCTTCTGGGTTAGCTTGACAGGTGGCATAAAAAAGTAATATCAGCCAAAGTATATTCTATACTACACTTTTTCTCCTTGATTGGTTATTGACACCATTTGCTGATTCAGTCTTTACTGAGGATTCAGATGTGACTCACCTGCAACTTTTCCTTCCTGTGCTTCCTGCTTTGTGCTCCCACATTTTTTTCCTAATACAAATTCATCACTTTTTGTAAGCTTTCAGTGCAGTGGGAGGATATGCCTTGCAGGTGTGAGTTGCACGGTGCTAGTGACTAGTTTGGAGTTCTGGGGACGAGGGATTGGTGACAATGTGGACTTCTGCATCTCTCCACCCCGTGCTGGCCTGGCAGCATCCCCTGCTTGGAATCCAAAACCAGGCAGAGTCTCATGGTTAAGAAACAGCCTTGAAAACAAACAGGTTTATTGGTGCCTAAGTTTTGGTTGACTACCGGCATCTTCATCAGTGTAATCCGCCCCATGCCTGGGAACAGAGCAAAGAACCTGAACAGGCTGGAGTGGAATGCCGGAGGAGAGGCCAGAGGGAGAAATCCATGACAAGGCTGACAGCAGACAAGAGAACACACCTGCTCACTCCCTCCTGTATTTGATTGTGAGTTTTCATGTCCTTGCTTCATCCAATGCACACCCCCTTCTAAGAACTAAGACTGAAGAAGAGAAGGAGAAGAACTGACCAGAGATCTCAAGGTTGCTGCTGCTGCTGTGGGAAGGGGGCACCTTCCACAGCTCTTTCCGCAGAAGCAGCAGCCCAGAAAGGAGCTTCCCTCCCTTTCAGGCCGTTTGCAGCTCAGATTCCCTCCGTGGCCACTGCAGCTGTTCAGTCTCCATCAGCAACTCACCCTCACTGATCTCGCAAGCGGAAATGCTGCAGTGTTGACAGAGGGAGGGAGGCCTGACTGGCAAGAAACACTGACTTTCGGTTTGTCACCCTGGAGGGAGGGGGGAGGCTTCTGCTCTCCATTAAGTGCCAGAGTCCAGAAAACAGGAGTCCGGAACTGAGGCTCGGCCCCTCCCAGCAGGACCAGGAGGCTCCAGGACAAGTTTGCTGCAGTTTTCTGTCTGGCTCTGCCTCCAGAAGAGGTACAAAGAAAGGTGTTTGCGCTCAGAGAGGCAGGCACCCTACCTGACTGCTCGCTTCCTGCTACTTGCTTTGTACGGTATAGTTTGTTTTGACACTGCCCTGCCTCCCCCCCCCCCCCCGGAAGCCAAGAATTCTCCCTGCCAAACCTGGGCTCCAGGGATCCCACCCCCTCGAGCTGATCTCCTTTGATTTATGCCAGCCATTTTGCTGGCAGAGGTCCAACAAGAGCAAGGGAGAGGAACGTGTGCAGCCTGGCTGCCACCGCAAGCAGTGAGTGGCTGGGTCCATGTGAAGATGGACCAGGCCCTCCACCAGAGCAAGTTAGGACAAGCAGGGGTGGGAGGGAGGGATGGAAGGCAGCGGCAGAACTGGGAGGAGATGGGGTGGGATTGCGCCCTGAGTGTATGCCATCACCTCCGCATTGATTTCGCCTCCCAGAATGGCTCCGATAACGAAGGGAAAGGGCGGTTTGCAGGGTGCAGTGAAGGACCCTGCAAAACATAGTACTGTCCCCCCACTCTGGGAATGCTACTGTTAATTGGTCATCCAATTAAAGTGACTGGCAGGAGGCTCAGGGCAATGAAAAGGAAGGACTTCTTCACTTACATTAATCTCTGGAACTCAGTGCTGCAAGATTGGTCACGTAAGAGGTTGAAGGGATCTGGTGTGCCTGGGAGGGGGAGGGGGCTGTGTGGCTGCCTGTCCTGGCACTGGGCTCCAGGAAGCAGCTGGGTGGCCATTGTAGGAAACAGGTTGCCGGACAAATGGTCCTTGAGCCCCAGTTCAGCAGGGCTGTTCTTATGCTCCTGCCTCTCTGTCAGGGCTTGACTCTCACAGCCAGCCACAATTCTAAAGTTCCCTGACAGGCTCTCTGGTGAGCCCTCTCATTGATCCACCCATCACTAGGATATTATAGTTATAGAACATTTACAACTTGAGGTGGGCAAGGAGGGACCAGGAGTTTTGCCAGGAGCCAACTACGTCCTCTGGGTTAGCTGAAGAGACCTGCTGCTGTCACAGTTCTTGCAATTCCAGTTCTGGGGCATTTCCACAAGTGGCCACACAGTGGGATGCTGGCACCCTCAGAGAACACTCTCCCAGGAACGGCTTCCCTCCACCGGCCCCCTCTGAGTGAGTGCAATTCCTGCTATAGCTGAGAAATCTCTCTTGCAATACCTGGACAGACCGTGAGGAGCCACGGTTCTTTCCCATTCCTGCTGCATTCCTAGGTTCACACTCAGAGTGCCTCTGTTGCCCTGAGGGTGACTGACCCTCTGCCTTGATTCTGATGCCTCAAGAACACAGAGCCAGAGAGGCACCTGCTTGGCTGGCTCTGGCTGTGCCCAGAGATCTGCTCTGGCAATGTCTTCATAGGGACAGATGACATCAGCACCAGCATCAGAGACCCACACTGCAGTGTGATGCCTGCTGCCCTCTCCCAGCACTGCCCCCTGCTGCCCATGCAGGGCAAACAGTTTAACCTTTACACAAGAGAATATAAATGGACAGATACAGATCACCTCAAGTACCGCCAGTGGTGTGTGTACTACTGACTGAGAAACACTGGTACAGAGGATCAAGTGCTGGACTTGAGGTTCCCATCCCCAGTCAGATATGGGGCTCCCTGGCTTACCCTTTGTTTCAGCTTAGTCCTCTTGGGTCTACTGTGAGGATCATTTCCACTATGTCTTTTTTGAGACGCAGCAATCAGAACTGGACACAATTCTCCAGGTGTGGCCTTACCATAGATTTGTACAACGGCATTATAATATTAGCTGTTTTGTTTTCAATACCCTTCCTAATGATCCCAAGCATAGAACTGGCCTTCTTCACTGCCGCCGCACATTGGGTCTTGCATGACTTTACACTTACTGACATTGAAACGCATCTGCTATTTTGCTGCCCAGTCTCCCAGTTTGGAGAGATCCTTCTGGAGCTCTTCACAATCTCTTCTGGTCTTCACCATGCAGAAAAGTTTGGTGTCATCTGCAGACTTGGCCACCTCGGTGCTTAGCCCTGTCTCCAGATCATTTATGAATAGGTTGAAAAGCACCAGTCCCCAACAGATCCTTGGGGCACTCCGCTTTTCACCTCTCCCCATTGACACCCACTCTCTGCTTCCTGGTCTTCAACCAGTTCCTAATCCAGGATAGGACCTGCCTTCTAATTCCCTGACTGTGGAGCTTTCATGAGTCAAGACTTACCCTTGATGATTCTCCCTCAACAAGGCTTATTTGTCTATGTGTTTTGAGATTCTATCTTTGATGAGGCATTCTACCATCTTGCCTGGATCAGATGTTTTGATGACCAGCCTGTAATTTCCCAGATCCCCCCAAAAATCCTTTCCTTCCCCTAAAAATCGATGCGATATTTGCTATCCTCCAGTCCTCTGGCACATTCCCCTTTCGCAGAGTAGGTGAGGGGGTCTGCCCAGCTCTGAAACCAAGATGAAGTCCATTTGAACTGCACACGTGTTCAGGAAAGAAGGTGTATGTAACAAGGGACAGTGGTCATCAATCTTTTTTCACGTCATGTCCCCCAATGAATGATTGAATGAATGAATGAATGAATGAATGAATATGAGGCTGGCAACCCACCTCACAGCAGCCAGTCCTCACCTTCCAGCTTTGCGTCACTTCCAGACCATTCTCTTGCCAGCTGCTTGGCTGCACTGCCTGATGTCAGGGACCACAGAAGGTGCTTGCCCAGCTTTAACAAGCTGCTTCCCTCTCTCTCCCCCTGGGACAGTGGAAGCCTCCTGATTTTAGAAATGGGTTATGTCAGAATGCCAGATGCAAGGGAGGGCACCAGGATGAGGTCTCTTGTTATCTGGTGTGCTCCCTGGGGCATTTGGTACAAATGATACAGGAAGCTGGACTAGATGGGTCTATGGCCTGATCCAGTGGGGCTGTTCTTAAGTTCTTACGTTTGCTTTGTCCCAGAAAGCGATTTTATGTTTTTATTCCACATTCTCATACAAAGTTCTCAATTTATTATTTTTAAATGCTTTAAAAGTGTACTCAGTAAGTGATACAGTGTCAGCAGACACGGCCATGGTGTGATTTCTAACTGGAAAACTAATCTGTTTTTATTTTTGGAAAATATCTTAAACACTAAAATAAGGTGTTTTCTCTTTTTATTTGGATCTCTTAAAGACCACAATGTGGTGTTTTGTGCATTTATGTTGTTATCAACAAAAACAAACATGTCTAGTTATTAGTCCCACAAACAGGGCACCACAGTGGAAAATTCACAGATCTTCTGCAATGTGCAGCCTGTGAAATTCCCCATATGGCATTTCTTCTGTCACTCACCCACACCCACCTGCTGTCCCTGTACAGGTCTCAGAAGCTGCCTGAATTCATCCCTGGAGTCTTCATCAGCCATGGCCTCAGCCTCACCAACCTTGGAGGTAGAGGAGGAACTCAAGTGTCCCATCTGCATGGAGTACCTGACAGACCTGGTGACCCTGGACTGCGGTCACAACTTCTGCAGGGACTGCATCACCAACTACTGTGAGGTGTGGGAAGATCTGGGGGACTTGGAGTGTCCCCTCTGCAAAGCCAGAATCAAGAAAGGGAATTTCCGGCCAAACTGGCAACTGGCAAATGTAGTAGAAAAAATTAAATGTCTATCCCTCAATCTGGGAAAAGAGGATTTATGTGTGAGACACCAGGAAAATCTCCATCTGTTCTGCAAGGAAGACAAGGAGTTGATTTGTGAGGGATCCCCAGAACATCAATCGAATACAGTCCTTCTTGTGGAAGAGGCTGCCAGGGAATTCAAGGTAAGTGGTTACAAACCTTCAGGATTAATGATGGGTGTAATATGCAGCTTGCTTTGGAGAGAAGCCATTGAGGGAAGTGCTTAAGCCCCAGAGCAGGAAAAGGGTTTGCCTGCTCTAGGATACGACACTGCTCTAAAAGCAGCAGTCCTGATGTTGGGTTGGACACAAGGGAAGGGTGAAGGATATTCTTTCCCTTCACCTCAGGAAGGGCTCAACACAAATTGCACTTGGATCTTAGAGTCCATTCAATCTGTTTGTGCTCATGTAAAATTCCCTTGTAGGACATGAAGCCCAGAGACCTGTGGAACGCACTGAGGTGGGAGGCCAGGAGAGACAGCAAGTGCTTTCTCATGCTTATGGAGCAACATTATGTAGTAACCCCACCCCCAAAAGATAAAAGATAGACCAACCAGAAACTTTTCTTTTCTCTTTGCTTCAGGACCAGTTGTGCAGCCGCCTGGAAGTCCTGAGGAAGGAGAGAGAGAGAATTCTGGCAAGTCAAGCAGGAACAGAAGAGGAAAGCCGAGACCTACTCGTAAGTGTCCCTGTTGCACTGGAAGTGAGAGCCACTAGAAGCCATCTCTGTAAACTTGCAGCATGAAACACGGAAGAGTCAAAAGAGCCTCATGTCTCCAAAAATGTTTGTGAAAGGCCGTTCTCAAGGTGGAGTCTTGTCTGTTTTGTGCTGCTCACAGTTTTTTGATCCCTGCAAAAAGTCAGAAGTGCCCTTCCTTGCAGGGCTGGCCCTCTAATCAGTCCTGAGCCAAATATTAGCAGCCCAACCCTATTTTGGGCTGGCCTGAATGGTGCCAGGCTGCTTGCACAGTGTCCGGGTGGAGACCAAGCTGGCTGGGAAAGATAAATAAGGGACAATTTTACTTACTTCCTTGGCCACCACCTGATCCCCAACAGCACTCCTCAAAGGAGTCTTGAAGAGCCTTCTGGGGCTGGAACAGGGGTTCTGGATTTGGTATATATGTCCAATTTTCCCCTGATCTCTGCTTCGACACATCCCTAGCACCAGCAGAACTCCGTTAGTGGCCGATCTGTGGCGAGTGCAGCCTTCTGGGCCCTGCTGCAATGCTGCACTGCATGGGTAGGACTTGGCCATAGGAGGACCAATTCACTCGCATGTTACCTGGTGGTGGTGACGGTACAGTGATGGAGGAGACCCTGGCAGATCTGCCTCCCTCCAGCTCCTCCAGCTTCCCGACATGCTTCTGACCAGAGATCTCCCACCACCTACTTCCAAAGGCTGACAATATTCCTGACATTTGTTCACTGTCCACTGTCATAGAAAAGACAGAAGAGACAACAGAACCACCCAGTCATGGCAGGTCCACTTCCCTCCAGCTCCTCGAGAATCTCTTCCTGCCATGTTTCTGACTAGAGATTTCCCACCACTTACCTGCAAAGGCTGACAATATTCCTGACATTTCTCTCCTTTTCTCCTCACTGACACAGTGCCCGCGTGGGGACCCAGCTGGCCAGGAAAGGTAAATTAAGGAAGATTTTACTTACCTCCTTGGCCACCACCTGATCCCCAATGGGACTTCTCAAAGGAATCTTGAAGAGCCTTCTGTGGGCATGTCTGGGCTGGCACAGGGGTTCTGGATTTGGTATATATGTCAGTGCGGTTGAGATCTGCACTTGATTTGCCCCCACCCCAGCCTGATTCTGGTTTCGATCCATTCCTAGCATGTCAATGGCTAATCTGTGGGGTCTATCAGCAGTGTGCAGCCTCCTGACCACTACTATAATGGTGCACTGTATAGATAGGTTTGAGCCATAGGTGAACCAACTCACTCACCTATTATGTGGCGGTGATGGACTGACAACAATCCTGATATTTGTTCACTGTCCACTGTCATAGAAAAGACAGAAGAGACAACAGAACTCCCCAGTCATGTCAGGTCCACTTCCCTCCAGCTCCTTGAGAATCTCTTCATGCCATGTTTCTGACTAGAGATTTCCCACCACCTCCCCGCAAAGGCTGACAATATTCCTGACATTTCTCTCCTTTTCTCCGCTTTCCATCTGCCTGTTTTAGGGCCAAATAGAAGAGAAGAAGACAAGCACAGTGGCTGCTTTCAACCAAATGCACCAGTTTCTGGAAGATCAAAAGATGTCTCTCCTCTTGCAGTTGGAAGAGCTGGAGAAGGAAATTGCAACCAGAAGAGAGGAGCACGTGGCCAGACTCAAGGAGGAACTGTCCTCTCTTGAAGATCTCATCCAGCAGATGGAGGAGAAATGCCAGCAGCCAGCAAGTGAACTCCTGCAGGTGAGAGGGTGGTAGAAATAGCCCAGGTTCCTCACCAGGGGACGGAAAGCAACTGCTCTGTGCTTCCTTGGCCTACACAAGAATGAAGGAACTCAGTGTGTGGTGCGGACAAAGACCTCTCTTATGAACAGGAAAACGCCAGAGAAATAAGGAAATTCATTTTATTTCACTGAGGCCTGGAGGTCCCAAAGATCTTGGAATCTGTTCTCATGTCTCCTTCCTGACAACTGATCTCTCCTCATTCTTCTCAATTCTGTCCTGCTACCCACACACCCCACTAATGGGCTTCTGTGGTGTTCCAGTGCACATCATCTGGTGTCTGTGCAGAGAGAGTTATAGGGCATCTGGAATGCATAATGCTAGAAGCCTGCACATATCTCAGTTTCCCTCTGAGGAAGATAAGAGTGACTAGGAAGCATGGACCAGAGCAACTTGGTTTCAACAACACCAAGGAAAGCTCCAACAGAGCCCTTTCCTCAGTGGTGTTCATAGCCACTGTGGCAACTGGGGTTATACATTCAGGGGTGCCACCCCCCAGCTGGAGGTGCCATCCTCGCTCGTACTGCCTCCCTCTGAAGGTGTTCTGAGAGACAAATAAGTCACCTGCAGCTTTCCCTGATGTGACTATTTCTGGCACTTAGAAGGGCATCCACAGTTTCCCTGGCCCTCAGAATGCCTGTGGGGTTGCCCTCGGATTGGCTCACTGATATCCATCAGTGCAAGATGGATCACTGCCAACTCTAGATGGAGCGCTAGAGAGCAGGTCTCTGTGCAGGGTGTGAGAAAGCTGACTTGCCTGGGCAGGCTCTGATGTATTTTTCTTCTCTTTCCCCCCACAGGATATTAGAAGGACCTTGCAGAGGTACGTGGATCCCACTCATTTCCCTCCTTGTCACCTGATGCTGGGAATGGTCTGTGAAGGACATGGCTTTTTCATGGTTCTTGGGAAGAGAATGCAGGCATCTCCACCCTCCAGTGTTCCACTCAGGGCCTCTCTTTACAACATTCCATTTGAACATGCCAGACCTCTGTCCCCTTTGCTCAGCTACACTGGTACAGGCCGTATTTTCTATCCATTTGCCTTGCCATAGCTAGAGAAGCCTCCTCTCCTGAACACGCCCCATCTGCTCTTGTCCTGCCTCCAGGCTTCCTGCTTTTCTCCTCCGGGCTGTTCCTTTTACTCCAGTCAGGAATTCCCAGTGGATGAATTATGAGATCAGATATTTTCCTCCTCCACATTAGGTATGAGAAGAAGAAAGCATCTGGGAATCCCGTGGCTTTTCCTCCTGAGCTGACCTGCAGAATCAGGGAATTCTATGATGTAAAACAGCTGCTGGTGGGTGTCATGGAGCAATTCCCAGGTAATCAAGAATGATGTGCAACAATGCATATATTGGGCAGGTTTGGACAGGACTTGCCATGGTGTGAGGGCTGAAAGGAACGGGGGGGGGGGGGAATCCTAGAAAATGGACTCAACAATCATCAGTGAGTGTAAAACAAAAACCCCTATTGGGAAATGGGCGTAATGTCACTTGCAGGACACTGGAGGCAGCGTATTGTCCTGGAAGCAGGTGACTCAGAGGCTCCTTGTCTCAGACCTTGACTTTGTCCCCCTCACCTGTGGGACTGTGTCCCTAATTGGCTTCCTCTTGCTCTCTCTCCTCCTGATCATCCAACATGCAAGGCTTTGATCCATAAGCTCTGACCCATAGCATGAAGTCAGTCATTCCTTGAGGCAGGGATGGCTTCAAGCCAACTGGACCAATTTCTCCCAATCACACACCCAAGGTAGCCTAGGGTAAGCTACTCTACCGTGCATGGTGGGGGAAGACTGCCAAGCAAATCCAGCACAAAAGCCCTTGAATTCCAAAGGGTGGACTTCCCTTAATTGAGGAGACTAGTTAGAAAGAAAATGAAAGAGAAGGTAAAAGGAGACCAGTATCTCCAGTGTGAATACAGTCTGTTTAAAACGGTAGTAATAGAGGCCCAGATGAAACGTATACTGGAAAAGAAGGGCTCGACTAAATGCAGGAGGATGCCAGCATGGCTAAGTAGAGAGGCTGGGAAGCTTCCGTCTGGAAATGGAAGATTTTTATACCGCTCTTCTAAACATCCAAACTGGTTTAGAGTGAAGCGTAAATACAAAAGACTGTCAAAATAAATTATTAAGATCAAAAACCATTAAACAATTTAAACAACAAGAATAAATGAGCAGATAGGAAATAAATAATATAAAGCAGCATAAAAGCTTTAAAAGGTTAAAAAAATTAAGGGGTCCCTAAGGAGCACCTCCCTCCCCAAAGGCAGGCGAAACAGAGAGGTTGTCAAACCCTGCCGGAAACCATGTACTGAAGAAGCTGCTCTCAGATCTTCTGGCAGCTGGTTCCAGAGCTGTGGTGCCACATCTGTGAAGGCTCTGCAGCTTGCCTCCATCCCTCTGGCTTCAGATGGCAGCGGTATCCTGAGAAGAGCCCTCTCTGATGACCACAGGGGATGTGCAGGAATGTGTGGGGGAAGGCGGGCAATCCCTGAGGCAGCCTGGTCCTATGCCTTACAGAGTTTTAAACAACACCTTGCAAAGGACTGGGCAGCCAGTGAAGCCCCTGGAGCAATGGCATAGCAGATTCCGCATGCCGAGCCCCAGTCACCAACCAAGCTGCTGCATTCTTCACCAACTGCAACTTCTGAATCATTTTCAGGGGCAGCCCCATGTCGAGGGCATTACAGTAGTCTAACCAAGATGTCACTAGGGCATGGACCACCAAGGCCAGGTCCAACTGGCACAGGTAGGGCTGCAGTCAGCGCACCTGCTGAAACTGGGCAAAAGCCCCCCTGGCCACAGCTGCCACCTGAGCATCCAGGGACAGTTGTGGGTCCAGGAGGACTCCCATCCAGAGCATGTTGTGGGACTAATACCAGCATAGCCACCTTCCAGCTCAGGAGGACCTCTGTATTTGCATCTGTCTTCATGGCAGAAGACCTTGGGCAGATACTGCTGCCCAAAAGGCCCCCTCAATAGTGGGTGCAGATCCAGGAAGACCCATTGGGGCTGCCATTGCTCAATATGCAGTAAGGGAAAGTTGTTTCCTTACCCCCAGAGACCACTGGATACAGCGGTGGCCATTTTTGGTGATTGGGAAGCATAGGATTGGCCTGTAAGTCGGATAGAGGGTAAAGGAGAAGACGTTTCAGACATTTGACAAACTAAATATCAGTAAGTCATCAGACGCAGAAGGCATCAACTCAAGAAGAACTAAAGAATTTGCAGACCTTCTGAGAAAAATATGCAACTTGTTTGTTAAAAGGGCCGCTGTGCCAGAGGACTGGAGGACAGCTAATGTCACACCAATCTTTAAAAAAGGAAGCAGGGGGGATCTGGGAAACATCAGTCCTACATCAGGAAGTAGGTTTAAAACGTTTGCTCTCCTGGGCCTTCATTGGCCATCTGGCGCTCTTGAGCCTCAGTCTAGTCGGGGCTTGTTCGGCCTCTTTGTGGACCTTCATTGGACGCCCCACACCTTCCCTTTTCCAGCCCTGCAGGCAGCCTCCTCTTCATAAACATCTCAGCTTGGGCCATAAGAACCATCACCTCCCCCGTGTCATTACCAGCCTCAGAGGAAAAAGTGAGCTCCAGTATGCAAGGGGCAGGGGGCTTGGGAGCCTTCCTCCCAACCTTGAGCTTTCTTAGGCCTAGTCAAACACAAACAGGAGAGGGGGCAACCACCCCCTATAGTTGTCAAAAACCCAGACAAACACACCAGAGGCTGCCCACCAGCTCAGACGCCACCCAGCAGAGCAAAACTAGGAGCTGCCACATACTGAGTCAGACCACTTGGTCTGTCTACTTCCGCTTGGCCAATCCAGGCTGGTCCAGCTCACCAAGGTTTAAAAATAGGATATTTTTTGCAACATTACTAGTAGAACCACTATGCCTGAATGTCACCCAGTGACCATCAGGGACTGAGCAGAGGACTGCCACCCCTCAACTAGGGAGACAGAGGCCCCTGGTAAAGAAAGAGGCAAGGGGGGGACCCAAAGGGAATGCAAGCCTGAAAATGAGGCAGCTCACCATTCTTTAAGCCCCAGCACCTGCACCCAGTCAGAGAGCACCTGAGAGCCCTATGCTATGCATGTCCACTCAGAAGCCAGCCCCACCACAGTCAATGGGGCTTACTCCCAAGCAAGCGCAGACAGGACTACTGGTTGGACCCAAAGCTAAGCATCTCCACTCAGAAGCAAGTCAGTGGGGCTCACTCCCAGGCAACCATGCGCACCTGCCGGGAGCCACACTCAGACAGGGCGTGCTGGCTGGGAGGAGGCTACAACCCCACTACAGCCCCACTGGCTGTATTATTATTATTATTATTATTATTATTATTATTATTAACAACAGTATTTATATACCGCTTTTCAACTAAAAGTTCACAAAGCGGTTTACAGAGAAAAATCAAATAACTAAATGGCTCCCTGTCTCAAAAGGGCTCACAATCTAAAAAGATGCAAATGAATACCAGCAGGCAGCCACTAGAACAGACAGTGCTGGGGTGAGGTGGGCCAGTTACTCTCCCCCTGCTAAAAAAAGGAGCACCCACTTGAAAAAGTGCCTCTTACCCAATTAGCAGGGGTTAGGATGCCGTGAGGGTCCACACACCCCTCGCTGCCAGCCAAGCCAAAGCCAGCTGCCCGTAGTCTCCCGCCTCTGCCTGTGCCATCGTGGGGGGCAGGGCAATCAACTGTGGCCTGCTAATCTCTCTGTGGCTCCGGATGAGTGTCCTGATTCTTCTCTCTCCTCCTCCTGCTCCAGCCTCCGAAGCAAAGGTGACTCTGGATCCAGACACGGCTCATCCCAAACTCATCCTGTCTGAGGATGGCAAGAGTGTGCGATGGGGACACCAACACCAAGATCTGCCTGACAGTCCGGAGAGATTTGACTATTGGGATTTTGTGCTGGGCCGTGAGGGATTCACTGCAGGCAGACACTTCTGGGAGGTCACTGTGGAAGGGGAGGGAAGGAGGGCTGTGGGGGTTGCCAGGCAGTCTGTGAGGAGAAAGGGCTGGTTTCTTCTTAATCCTCAGGAAGGGGTCTGGGCTGTGGGGAAGTGGGGAGGTCAGTACAGAGCTTTTAGTGCCCCTGATTACACTCCTCTGTCCCTGAGCCAGGAACTCAAGAGGATCCGAGTGACTCTTGACTGTGCTGGGGGGCAGGTGGCCTTTTCGGAGGCTGACACAGGAGTCCACTCTACACTTACTCAGGAGCCTCATTCTGCGGAGAGACCCTCCTCCCCATCTTGCAGGTGTCTGCTGAAGCCCACCTGAGCCTCTCTCCCTGACAGACTGCGCATTCGTCCAGACATGTCCTCTTTCTCAGCTTCTTGTCCTCCGAAATGTCCTCCGTTTCAGGCTTCTTTTCCCTTGAGAGCTCAGCCCCTCCCACAGGCAGCCTCCTCCAATGCGCTCAGGCTCCTAATAACCCAGTTTAGGGCCAATCATAGCGATCCCCTGATAGTCGCAGGACATGAAGGTGCCTGCTGAGCTCCACGTGCTCTCTGGTGCGCTCCGTCTTTTCCTGGGAGCTGTGTGGTGGCAAACATGCCCAGTGCAGGGTCCTGGAGCTGCTCCTGCTGAGCTCTGGTCTGGCGTCAGCTGGGGGGAGTTGAAGCCCTTTTTGCAATGTTTCTTTCATGCGCAGGAGGGAAGAGGGCTTGGGGCTTCTGGCAGGGGTGGGGGGAGAGTGAGAGACTGAGAGTGCATGTGTGTAGAGTGAATAAAAAAGGGTCACGGGAGGGGCTCCTTGGAAGTTATGGCATCCGGTCACCCTGCCCTTGTCCAGAGCACATGGAGCACATGGTGGGGTTTTTGCCTTTCAGATACATTATTAAAATTAATGGCTGCTGCTTGGGAGACCCTTTTTCTGGTGGGAGAAAGCATGGAAAGCATTTGAGCTAAAGAGAACCAAGAACTTCAGTGTGGAAAAGGTTCTAAGCAGGAGCGGATCTGGGGGGGGCATTGGTGCATGTCCCCCCTAAACTGTTCTGTCATCAGGGAAGGGCACACACCCAGACAGAGCAAAATTGAGTGCCAGGGGAATGCCCACCGGACGGTTGCCAAGGAGATTGGCTTGAATGGGAGCCCAGGTCTAACCACCCAGCAAATAGCCACAGAGCTCAATATAAGCTCAATCTACCAACCAGGTAGACCAGGACTCCACGTCCAGGCAGAAGCCCAGGTCTAGCTGCTCAGCAAATAGCCGCAGAGGCTAGAAGCTCAATAAGGAGCCCAGGTCTACCTGGCTGGTTGACCTGGGCTCTGAAGGTACTGTTCATGCCCTGCCCCCCAAATACAGGCACTGGATCTGCCCCTGGTTCTAAGGAGATTCAACTCTGTTAGGCAGATTCAATAAATTCAAATCTTCTGTCCTTTGCTTAATCAATATTGTAAAAATTAATAAAATTAATTAATATTGTAAAAACCAATGTTCTAATGGCGTTACTGTATTGGAATTGCATATCTTTCCTCTTGCTTTTATGTGAAGTATATAAATAGAACTGACTGTAAGTGAGCTACCACCCTCTGTGCCCCTTACATACTTACATGCATGAAGGGCTCTCACAGACACAGTCCTGGATGAGAAGGAGGAGGAGAGTTGCTCTGATCCAATTGCAACAGGCCTGGGAGCAGAGACGAGGGAGTTTTCTGATTCAGGCTGCCGAGTGTGGTACTGGAGACTGGCTGGATGCTGCTCCTGCCTCTTGCTTCAACAAGCCCTTGTAGTCTTTCCATCCAGTTCTGTTTTCTGCAGCTGCCTCTGATCTTATATTTTCCAAATGAAAGAAATCTCTGCCAAGAGGCTAAGCACAAAGTTTTGTGTGGGGCTGGGGGGTGGGGGCAGGGAATGCGCAGTATTTTAGTTTCAGATTTATGAAAATGCTGCTTTGAAACAGTGTTTTGTACCTATCATCAAAGGAGGTGTGATGGGGAGGCAGAGGGCGGGGAGAGGGCGGGGGGAGGTGTGCGGGGGAGGAGTGGGGACGGAAGGAGGTGGGACTGGAGGAGCATTGCTCCACCGGATCCAATGCCTTCACGTATGGCTCACTGCCCGACACGAACACTCTTACTTCACCGCCAACCTTAAATTTATTAATCTGAGTTTGGTAGAATATCTTAATTTAAGAATATTTTAATACCTTATATTCTGCACAGACACTCATGCACAAGCACACACAGACATAGACACACACATTTACATATGGCCATAATGGGGCCCCTGCACCCTTCCGGGGCTGATGTGCCACATAATCTTGGGGAACACAAGACAGATTCATCACATCTTCCACCACTCCAGAGGAATCCAGCAGTGCCTTGCAAGGCCTGCAGTTGGGAACTGGAGGGTGAGATGCCCCCCAAGCCTCATCCCTTCTGGTTGCATTCAGGTCCAATTTGCCAGTTGTTCACACCTATGGACTGCAAAAGCTTCTGCAGTCACGACTGGCTCTGAAGGCAAGGCAGAGGGGCCACTTTACACCAGCAGCCAGGTGCCTGAAGAAACTTAGTGTCCCGTCCCCTCCACAGGAATACCAGAGGTGGAAAATTTTCTGTTCTTGGCTCTAAAACTCTTTGACGGGTCTTCAGCAAATCCTCATTTCCCAGCCTGGACTACCCTGCAGTGTTGTTGTGAGGCTAACAATTAACAACGCTCCCTTAGTAGGGCCACTGGGGGATGGGAGCTCCCAGCCAGCAGTCCAGTGCTCCAGCCATGGATCTGCTTGGAGGAAAGGCAGGCTAGAAAACAAACCACAGAAGCCAGTCATTCCTATTGTGGAAGAAAGAACGCGCTGATATGGGGATAACACACTGCATATGCTCAGAGATACTCTTCTTCTTCCCCCAAAGCCTTGCAGTCTTCGCTCTAGCAAGCTTTGGCTCCAGGGCATCTCCGCTGTTTGGGAAGGTGGTTGCTGCTGAGAGCTGCAGGGGGCCAATGCAGCCTGGAGCAGAGAGGCCTGATGGAGAATAAGCAAGGAATCCTCTGGCCAGTGTTTGAACTTGTGCCTGCAGTTCTCTCCCCCTCTGGCCTCTTCACTGAAAACTGCTCTCTCTGCTAGACAGAGCGCAAGGAAGGCGCTTAGCAGGGGGTGCCGGAACACAGGGGTAGGGCAGCTTCTTTCCATGCAGAAGGTCCCTCATTCAATCCCTGGCGTGTCCAGGTAGGGCTGCTAGAGGGTCATTAATGAAACTGCTGCTGCCAGCTGCAGCCAGAGAAGTATTGGGCCAGATGGACCAGTCATCATCCGAACCACCCAATAAGGGAAATTTCTTCCTTCACACATTTGCAGGGAGTAGAAAGAGGGAATATCAGCTCAATGCTTGTCCTCAACAAACCACTAGGTGGCAGCATCTGACCATTTTGCCTGTGATGAGTTACTGGAAAGGACCTGTGGTTGAGAACTTTCAGATCAAAAAGGCTTTCAGGAAGGGTTCTTAGCTGGCCAGCTTCACACCAGTGCTGCTGACATTTAACCACATATGGCAGCTAGAATGAATCCTTTTTGATTACCCCCCATGATCACAGCCTCTTCTTCTTTAATGGTGAGGTAGCACTTGGGCTGGATCAATTTGTGTTCAAAATGCTGACAGCCAGCATTGAAGTGCACAGAGCCCTTCTTGAGCTCAGTGTCTGAAGCTTAAAACGAAAAGGATTATCCATTGCAGGGTTGGTCGAAGTCCGCATTGTGGTTGCAATTATTCCTGGAGAGAGGGGTCAGCTTCTGAACAATCGGGGCAGTAAGTCCTCTGCAACCTCGACCTTCCGTATAGATGCAGCCAGTAAAAGGAGGGATCCTGGACATGTAGCAGAGACTAGTGCCTGTGGGAATCAAGGCAAGAGACTGACCAGGAAGCACCGTCAAAGCTTCAGGAGATTTGCTGAGTGTAGAGGGCTGCAAACTAATTCTCACTGTGTCCTCTTTTAGTGTGTAAATGTGTATCCTTTTAGGGGAATTAATTCAGAGTGGGTGTTGCTGCAGGAAAATTAAAGAGCTGGAAGAATTGAGTGTATTCTTGAATTTTTTCCCAGTACTCTTCCCATCTGGGGTGTTTGACAATCACATGTGTGTTCTTCAGCTCTCATTTTCACTTTCTCATTCTATGCTTAGGATCTGTTGGGCCTCCCGTCCAGGGTGCCACTCAACATTAGCAGATGGTCCCAAAGGCATGGCTCGCCCCTAACCTTCAGTGGGTCTGGAGTCTGTAGGGGAAGCTCAGGGAGGCCTCAGACTATTCCCATGGGGGGTTTGAATGCACCCTGATCCCCTGCCTGGGTCCTGAGGCAAGCCAGTGGCTCCCAGGCAGACAGCCTTCCCTTGCACTGCCTGCCTCACCTGTCCTCAGATTCCTCCTCATCACTGGCCAGCCCCAGCTTTATGGAGCTTATCAGCTCCACCTGACTCCTCCCCTTCCTGCCAGACATCCTTAAGGTGACCCCAGCCTCCTTTCCCCTGCGTATTCCCTGATGCCTAATAGGATGGCAGGCAGTTGCTTGTCAGGTTGGGGGTGCTTCAGCTCCTCAGAATTGCCTGCCCTGGTGGAGAGGGTGCCCAGCCCATTGCCATGGCACATGGTGTCCTTGCCCAGAGGGCGGGGCTCACTGCAGGCATCTCCAACTGGCAAGGTCCTTGCCACGGGCCGTCCTAGGAAGCCACAAGTTTTCCTGGTGCCCTGGCAGCAGGCGGGGGTCGTGAGCAGCGGCTGCTTCTCCCGCTGCCTGCCCTGGTTAAAGGGGTGCCTTGGTGCAGGGGGCAGTGGGGGAGGCTATGCCTTCCCTGCTGGGACTGCGGTAGGAAGCTCTGCCTTGGCGAGCGCTTGCCGCCTCCAGGTGGCCCTCCAGGGATGGCGGTAGCAGCGCTCTTGTATGACAGCTCAGGGTTGGATGCTGCCCCCTCATCCCTGGCAGGTAAGTCAGGGGCTCTCGGGTGGGCTGCCGCTGACAGGATCACTAGAAAAGGTATTGAGAACAAGACAGCTAATATTATAATGCCATTGTACAAATCTATGGTAAGGCCACACCTGGAGTATTGTGTCCAGTTCTGGTCGCCACATCTCAAAAAAGGCATAGTGGAAAAGGAAAAGGTGCAAAAGAGAGCGACTAAGATGATTGCTGGGCTGGGGCACCTTCCTTATGAGGAAAGGCGTTTGGGCCTCTACAGCCTAGAAAAGAGGCGCCTGGGGGGGGCATGATTGAGACATACAAAATTATGCAGGGTGGATAGAGAGACGCTCTTTTCCCTCTCACATAACACCAGAACCAGGGGACATCCACTAAAATTGAGTGTTGGGAAGGTTAGGACAGACAAAAGAAGATATTCCTTTACTCAGCATGTAGTTGGTCTGCAGAACTCATTGCCACAGTGATGCAGGCTAAGAAAGCCATAAGCCAAATACAAACAAATGCTTACTGATGCTAACAGACTAAGTGTTTAATGAAGCCAATGTTATGCTATGCTATGAATGCATGTAGCAATTATGCTAAGACTAATCATTTATGTTAATAATGTTAAAGCTATGTTATGAGTGTTTATAGCCATTTAATTTAAAACTTGTAGAGTCTCACACACCCCTGTGTCAACTTACTAACAATTTATGGCAGCAGTTCTCAAACTTTTAGCACCTTGTTTTGCCAGATTCCAAGGCCAAGCTCTGCCTGGAGAATTATGCCCAATTTAAGCAAATTAGCTCCCCTTCTCCCCAACAAATGACCCTGGTTCTGCCCTGCAGTCCTGGTGGACCCCACCTCCAGGGTAGCTCACCTGTTCAACCTGCAGAGGTCCTTTCTCCTGCCAGCCGCCTCCCACCATTACAGCAGACCCTTGGTCCTCAGCAGGTCTTGGGCACAGCAGCCACATACCACACTCCAGTGTCTCCAGCAGTCTCCAAAGTCCATTCACCAGTCAGGTCACTACTCCGGTCTCCCCTACCTCAAGCTTTCATCCTTCTGCTGCCCACAAACCCTCCCTGCCTCAGGTGCTCCTTATATCCCTAAGGGCCCTATGGCCTTCAAGTGGCTGCAGCTGTGCAGCACACTCCCTGGAAGACCAGGCCTTACCCTTAAAGGGGCCACTGCTGACACCACAGCCTACCTCCTTTCCAGATCTACCGAGATTCCAATACACACTGGGACCCACTTTTTAGGACCCACTGGAAGTGATGTCATGGCCAGAAGTGACATCATCAAGCAAATTAAAATAAATAATTATAAAAAAATTAAATTAAAAGAAAATATTAAATAAGGGGGAGCCAGTCCTGTTCCACCAAGTGAATCTACTCTGAAGTAAGTCCTATTGTGGTCTATGGAGCTAACTCTCAGGAAAGTGTGGGTAGGATTGCAGCCTGTGAGCCCAATCCTATGCATGTCTACTCTGAAGTAAGTCCCATAGTGGTCAATGGAGCTTACTCTGTAGCCTGCCTGCAATAACCCCCCCCCCCAAAAAAAAAAAAAAGAATCAGTGAGATTTCCAGTCCTCCCCAGTGCCCAGTTTAAAGTTCTTCTATTTCAGGTAGATCAAGAAAAAGACCCTCCTGGCTTTGTAAGTGCAAAATAGAAAACTTTCCCCTTACCACCTGAAGCCTCTTTTTTGTCCTTTTTTGGGGGGTGGGGGGAAGAGGCTGCCTTCTGAAGTATCTCCAGCTCCATGGGATCGGGACCATTCTGGTGTCCTCACATTCCCCTTTGCCTGGCCTGACCAACAGCCAAGGCACGTCTGCCTACTCACGAGTACACACAATGTGAGGCTGCTTGCTTTCCATAGGGCTCAATAGACTGCAGCTGGGAGGGAGGCAGGGATCTCCTTCTCCCTTTTGTGTTTTGGGGGGCTGCATTCATTGGATCAGGACCATTCTGACATCCTTGGAGTCCTCTCAGCTACCCTTTCCGATGGACTACTAGCGAGTAAACACGGCCATGTGGCTTTGTTTCTGGCTCAGACTCAAAGCTGGGAGGGATGGTAGCATCTCGGGTGTTTTTGGGAGGCTGCATTCATTGGATTGGGGCCATTCTGGTGTCGTTGGATTCCTCTCAGCCTGCCCTTTCTGATGGACTATGGCAAGTATGCCTACTCACGAGTAATTACACGATACGGCTCACTTTCTCTTTCCATAGGGCTCCATGCATTTTTTCCTGCGGGGACTGCATATAAAAAGGTGCAGGAATGTCGTTCTGGTGCGTTCTGTTACAAAAAAGCCCTGGTTATTACCCCAGTTCTTCATCCTCTCACCCACGTCCATCCTGCTGTCCTTGTACAGGTCTCACAAGCTGCCTGAATCCATCTGCAGAAGCTTCATCTGCCATGGCTGCAGCCTCGCCATCCATGGATGTAAAAGAAGAACTCAAGTGCCCCATCTGCATGGAGTTCCTGACAGACCCAGTGACCCTGGACTGTGGACACAACTTTTGCAGGGGCTGCATCACTGACTACTGTGAGAAGTGGAAAAATTACGGACCCTTGCTGTGTCCCCTCTGCAAAAGCAAAATCAAGAAAGGGAATTTCCGGCCATACTGGCAACTGGCTAGTATAGCAGAGAAAATTAAATGTTTATCGCACAATCTAGGCAAAGAGGATTTATGTGTGAGTCACAAGGAAAAACACAACCTGTTCTGCAAAGATGGTCAGGAGTTGGTGCGTCTGAATTGTGAGAGATCCCCAGAGCATCAATCACAAACTGTCCTGCTTTTGGAAGAGGCTGCCAAGGAATGCAAGGTAAGTGGATACAAATCTCCAGGGCCAGTGATGGGTGTAACATGCAGCTTGGTTGGAGAGAAGCCATTGAGGGAAAGCCTTGAGCCCCTCAGCAGATAAAGGGTTTACCTGCTCTAGGAGATGACAACTCTCTAGAACAGGGCTGTCCAAACTTTTTGGCAGGAGGGCCACATCATTTCTCTGACACTGTGTTGGGGGCCAGGAAAAAAAAAGAATTAATTTACATTTCAAATTTGAATAAATTTACATAAATGAATACATTAGAGATGGAACTGATATGAATGAATGAAGGTCATGCAATAGCTCAAGGCCTATAAAAGGCCTTGCACAAAGCAAGGCCAGCCTTTCCTTTGCTGCCACTGCTGCATCACAGATGTGAAACAGTAAGCAGTGGAGAAAGCCCTTATGCCATAGCTCATGCAAGAGGTCAAACAGTTGGCGGTCACATTGAGAGCAGTTGCATCAGGCCAGCAAATCTCTGGCAACTCCTGTGACTTCGCTGGAACCAACTGTATTGGCTTCTGCCTTTCCATTGGACCATTTCAGTGACGTGGAGAGGGGGGATTTGCTGCATGGGTAACAGTCTATCCTCCATATCTACTTTACCCAGGCTTCGCACACTGGAGATGACACTCTGTTCCAGAACCACTATTCAGAGCGCGATACCATAGTCTTCCGAGACTGAAGGATGCCAACCACAATCCTATTCCACTTTCCAGCACTGCCTCTTCAGCCTAGAAAAGAGACGCCTGAGGGGGGACATGATTGAGACATACAAAATTATCCATGGGAAGGATAAAGTGGATAGAGAGATGCTCTTTACACTCTCACATAACACCAGAACCAGGGGACATCCACTAAAATTGAGTGTTGGGAGGGTTAGGAGAGACAACAGGAAATATTTCTTTACTCAGCATGTGGTCGGTCTGTGGAACTCCATGCCGCAGGATGTGGTGATGGCATCTGGCCTGGATGCCTTTAAAAGGGGTTTGGACAAGTTTCTGGAGCAAAAATCCATTACGGGTTACAAGCCATGATGTGTATGTGCAACCTCCTGATTTTAGAAATGGGCTATGTCAGATGCAAGGGAGGGGACCAGGATGCAGTTCTCTTGTTATCTGGTGTGCTCCCTGGGGCATTTGGTGGGCCGCTGTGAGATACCGGAAGGTGGACAAGATGGGCCTATGTCCTGATCCAGTGGGGCTGTTCTTATGACATAAGGGCAATGCAGCTCCTAGGTAAGGAAAGAAACATTCCCTTACTTTGGGGAGGCCTCTGTGAGTGCCACCCAACTGCAGGATACAGCAAACATCCCATTGCCACTACTACGCTAGTGCTGGAAAGTGGGTTTGGATTTGGGCCTAGGGGAGGTTGAAAGGCATTCTTTCCCTGATCTGTTTCAGGAAGGGCTAAACACAGACTGAATGCACGTCAAGACCCAAGTGCAATTCCTGCTCCTGTAAGATACCACTATAAGATGCCATGTCCAGAAACCTGCCCAGAAGGCAGTGAAATGCAAGGAGTAAGCAGATACGTCAGCTGTTTTCTCATTCTTATGGAGTGTTCTAAAGCACCTTTAGATAGTAACCTGCCCAACCAACCCTGAAAAAGAATCCAAACAGAAATGTTTGCTTCAGGACCCATTGTGTAGCCATCTGGAAGATTTGAGGAAGGAGAGAGAGAGAATTCTGGCAAGTAAAGCAGGAACAGAAGAAGAAAGCCAAGACCTGCTCGTAAGTGTCCCTGTTGCATTGGAAGTGAACAGCTACTAGAACCCATATCTGTAAAAGAGTCATATGAAAGGAAGAAGAATCAACAGAACTCCCCAATCATGTTCATTTCAGGCCAATCTAAAGGTGGAGTCTTGTCTGTTTTCTCCTTCTCACAGCTGATTTGGTCTCGCTGCAAAAAGTCTAACTTGCCCTTCCTTGCAGGGTTGTCTCTCTAAATGAGTCCCAGTGGGTGCATAGCTTCACATTGGAAGAATCAACTCACTCACCTGTTACCTGGTGGTAGTGCCTGTGTGCTGATGCAGGAGACCCTGGTGATCTGCCTCCCTCCAGCTGCTCCAGTGTCTCTTCCTGCCATGTTTCTGACCAGAGATTTCCCACCACCTCCCTGCTAAGCCTGACAACATTCCTGCCTTTTCTCCTCTTTCCATCTGCCTGTTTTAGGGCCAAATAGAAGAAAAGAAGACAAGCACAGTGGCTGTTTTCAACCGACTACACCAGTTTCTGGAAGAACAAAAGACATTTCTCCTCTTGCCGCTGGAAGAGCTGGAGAAGGAGATTGCAACCAGAAGAGAGGAGCACGTGGCCAGACTCATGGAGGAGCTGACCTCCCTTGAAGGTCTCATCCAGAACATGGAAGAGAAATGCCAGCAGCCAGCAAGTGAACTCCTGCAGCTGAGAGGAGGGTAGAAATAGCCCGGGTTCCTCATCAGGAGGGAGGGAAAGAAACTGCTCTGTGCTTCCTTGGCCTACACCAGAATGAAGGGACTTGTTCTGTGGTGCTGGCAAAGCACCCAAGATAAAAGGAGCACCCAAGAGAAATAAGGAAGTGCATTTATTTCACTGTGGCCTGGAGGTGCCAAAGATCATGGTATCTGTTCTCATATTTACTTCCTGATCATGGATCTCTCCCCCCCCCAATTCTGCTCAGTTCTGTCCTGCTACCCTCATGCCCCCCCATTGGGCTTCTGGGGAGGTCCAGTGCAGCCTCATTGTCCACTGTCTGGTGGCTGTGCAGGGAAAGAGAGTCCCAGGGCATCTGGAATGCATGTGCTGGAAGCCTGATAATGGAGGGCAGTCCCTGCCTGGGTAAACGTCCCCACCCCGAAGACAAGGGTGAATGGAAGCGTGGGTCAGAGCATCTGCCCTCGACTGCTGGTCAGCAAAGAATTTTTAAGGGGGGGTCATATCTCCAGTTGAGCAAGGGAGAGGGGCATGACAGGGGAGCAGTTTCTTCTCCGCTCTCCAGCTGAAGATGCCCTCTGTCTCTCTTCCTTCTCATACATGGTATCAACACCACCAATGGAAAGCTCCAGCAGAGCCCTCCCCTCAGTGTGTTTCTAGCCACTGTGGGGCTTTTGGCCACACCTTCAAGGGTGCTGTTCCCCCACCTGGAGATGCTGTCTTCTGCACCCACTGCCTCACCCCCCCCACCGTGGTGCTCTAAGGGCCGGAGAGGGTGCTTGTGACTTCCCTGGAAGTGAAAGTGATTTTCAGCACTGAGAAGGCTGTGCACGGCTTCCCAAACCCTCAGAATGCTTTTGGGGGGAGACCAGATAGGTGTGCTGATACTATCGGTGCCCAACTGAGTACCGCTAGTAGGGCAGTGCGGAGAGAGTGGATGGCATCATGGCACCGCCCCCCCAAGCTTGGTGCCCGGAGGTACCACCTTGTCAGGTATGCCACCCCTCCTGTTTTATAGTGATTGGGACCCCCAGGCTGTGGACAGAGCTTGGGGCTGTTAGCTGGGTCTAATAAGAAATCAGGTAGTGTGGTACAGAATTGATGGATCAGCAGAAGCAACACAAAATATTTCTTGACCCAGCACATCCTTAACCTGTGAAGCTGCCCCCTCAGTCTCTGAGTGGAGCGTTCAAGGCAGATCACTGCCAACTGGACTGTGGAGGATGAGAGAGCATCTCTGTGCAGCGCCTGAAAAGACTGACTTGCCTGTGGCAGGCACTGAGGTCTTTTTCTTTTCTTTTCCCCCCAGGATAAGAGGACATTGCAGAGGTGTGTGGAGTCCACTCATTTCTCTTCCATTTGCACACCCATCAAGGCTGCCAGACCTCTTCCCTCATCTGCACAGGTGCTTCTGTACCTCCTGAATTTTATATCTTTTTATACTGCCTTAGCGACAGAAGCCTCCTACCCAGAGCATCCCCAGGTCTTCCCTTGCCCCTGCCCCAGGCTTTCTGTTCTTTTCTTCCCTTCCATGCTGTCTGTTTGCTTCAGACAGTAATTCCCGATTGGACACATTTTGGGATCAGATTTTTTTAAATCCTATTAGGTCTGAAAAGAAGGAAGCATTTGGGAATCCTGTGGTTTTTCCTCCTGTGCTGACCTGCAGAATCAGGGGATTCCATGATGTAGAACCCCTTCTGGAGGGAGTCATGAAGCAATTCCCAGGTAATGAAGAATGATGCGCAAGATGCATATGATGGGAAGGTTTGGACAGGAGTTTCCCATGGTGCAGGGGGCTGAAAGCAAGGGGGAGAGAAATGCCTCGAAAATGGGCTCAACAAACAGTGAGTGGAAAACAAACACACTGTTGGGAAATGGGTGCCATGTCACCTGAAGGACACTGGGGGGCAGCATATTGTCCAGGAAGCAGGTGACTCAGAGACTCCCTGTTGCAGACCTTGTCCACCTCACCTGTGGAAGTGTGTCCCTACTTGGCTTCCTTTTTCCCTCTTGCTCTCTCCCTTCCTGATCATCCAACATGCAAGACTTTGCTCCATGAGCTCTGCCCAGCAGTATGAAGTCAGCCATTCCTTGATGCAGGGCTGGCTTCCAGCCATTTGAATCAATTTCTCCCAATTCCATGCCCAAGGTAGCCTAGGGCAATCTACTCTACCAACCCTTGACCTCCAAAGGGCAGACTTCCCTTAAAGGAGGAGAGTAGTTAGAAAGATGAAAGGGAAGGTAAAAAGAAACCAGTATCTCCCGTGTGAATGGCGTCTGTTTAAAACAGCAGTAATAGAGGCCCAGAGGAAATGTATACTGCAAAAAAGGACTGGATTAAATCTATGAGGGTACCAGCATGGCTAACAAGCAAAGCTACAGAGGCTGTTGAAGGCAGGGAAACTTCCTTCTGGAAACGGATGTCTTGATCCTTATAGAGTGTCATTTTGAAAAGGTGGGTCCGGGTGCTGAAAAGTTTGGAACCTCTGCTTTAGTATAATCAAATATGAAGCATGATACAAAAACAACATAGAAGAAAAACTGTATTCTCAAGACCCTGCTTGGCAGAACTGAGACACCGTCATTGTCCCTGAAAGTCAGAAGTGGTCTGTTTGCACAGGAAGTGTCAAGGAAGCATCAGCCATTTTCTCTCCTGCCTTCCGTACAACATTTACCAGCCAAGGAATATAGTATGTGTCTTAGGGGTGTTTTGGCTTCTTTTAAGCTGCCTGGAAGAACAGGAAAGGCAGGATACACTTAAAGTATAAAATATGGGCACAAATGTGAGGAGGATATTCTTTCTATTTCTGGGGCTCAAGTATTTATTAAGGCAGTTAGTAATTCACTTCTTTTTCCTCCTCTTCCTCCACCCCAACAGCCAGTGTGATTCTGGATCCAGACACGGCTCATTCCTGGCTCACCCTGACTAAGGATCACAAAAGCGTGAGCTGGGGACACAGCCGCCAAGATCTGCCCAACAATCCTGAGAGATTGGACTATTGGACTTGTGTGCTGGGCCGGGAGGGATTCACATCAAGTAGATACTTCTGGGAGGTCACTGTGGGACGTGAGGGAACGTGGGCTGTGGGGGTTGCCAGAAAGTCTGTGAGGAGAAAGGGTGAGTTTGACTGTAGTCCTGAAGAGGGATCTGGGCTGTGGGAAAGTGGGAAGGAGAGTACAGAGCTGTCAGTTCCCTGGTTACCACCCCCTATCCTTGGCTGTGAGGAAGAGCGTATGCCTGGACAGAGTTCTTAATCCCCGCAATTACATTCCTCTGACCTTCAGACAGGAGCTCAAGAGGATCCGAGTGACTCTGAATTGCACTGATGGGCAGGTAGCCTTTTTCAGTGCTGAAACAGGAGCTCAGCTCTACGCTTACTCAGAAGCCACATTCCGCGGAGAGATTATCCACTCCTTCTTTTATGTGTCTAGTAAAGCTGACCTGAAACTTTCTCCTTGAGCAGTTGTGGGATGTTCTTCATGGGCTCTGCTGGTTTTTCTCTCCAGATTAGAGAGAAATGATCCCTGAAACAGAGATGTTATGAATGTGCAACACCCGTTGTTAAGAACGTCATTTCCTTATGACTGTCCAGGGTGCTGACATATACTGTGGATTCTTGCCTATAAGTTTGCTCTCACAGATGAGGCGAGGGCAGGTTTCCAGCCATAAATCCCAGAATGTTTATGACCCTCTGATAAGGTGAAGGCAAACTTGGGGAAGGTGCACGTGAGGAAGAGCTGCAGCTTGCCCTGGAGCCTGATTGAAAGGGGGCAAAAAATCTGAACTGTGCCACTGTTTCTGAAGACATTAAGGAGGTCACATGCCGGCAAAGCCTCTCCCTGCAGGAGGGAGCTGTTGAGAGAAGCAAAGTAAGGCCAGCCGGAGCTGAGCTTGTGCCTGCCACTTCTTTGAGCTTCTCCTGACTACTGCAATGCCCCTGAACTGCCCTGACCCCCTGAGTGACCCACAGAGAAGAAGGTCTATGCTGGAGTTTTGGGGTAAAATGTCTTGCCTTATAGGCTAGTATCTATGGTAACAAGGAATTGATTTAGCAGCCAAAGCCTCTTTTCCAGCTCTGCAGAGGCCTCTAAACACAGGCATTTATCAGAACTGAATGACATGAAATCTGCTTTTCCGTCTGTGTCCCAGAATTCCCTCTTCCTCCATCAACTTGTTTCTGGAAGAGACAATCACACATTCATGGCAACAAATAATAACTAGGGAAAATCTAAAATGGTAAAAATGCAAAATTGGGCTTATAAAACAATTAAAAGCAATATCCTGCTCAATCAATGTAATACCACCAACATGTAGGGGGGCAGGAGTTCTGGTCTAGAGGGCAGAGCCTCTGTTTGCCTGAAGATAACATCTGAAGGTCGCCAGTTCGAGGCCACTGACACCCTGAATGGTGAGACCTTGAAGCAGCTAACAAGCCAAGCCGAGTTATTCCACCTGCTCTTTGGTGTGAGCGAAGAAGCATCTTGGCTGCCCTCCATGTGAGAGACGAAGGAGCTGCTTGTCAGCTTGCGTGGGAGGAATCTGGAGGCCGGAATGTGAGACCAGATCAGAAAGATCCATCTGAAATGTTGTGGTTCTTGAAAGACAGAGCCTTTCTTCGATTGTAAAAATCCCTATGGGGATTTAGGACAGCCTGCCTTTGTAAACCGCCTTGAATAAAGTCTGAGGAGAAATCTGACAACCAAGAAAGGCGGTATATAAACACCTGTATTATTATTAGTAGTAGTAGTATGATGGTGATGATGATGATGATGTACCTATTGAAGTGGCTGTGGAGCATCTGTGGCTTGTTCTGAGTGCTTCTGACTGTTTCTAAGCCCCCAACCCCCTTGGAACTTCACTTTTCCTCGTCCTCTCTGCCCCCTTTTGTTTTTGCAATCTAGAGAATGGAGGAGCAGTGGAGCCAACAAGCTGGCTAGAGAGCAGCCCTCCCCCCCCCCCACTAATCTGCTGCCTCGTAGGGCAGCTTCATGGTTGTTGTATGGAAGGGCCAGCCCTGCATGTGACATTGCTTTACTGCAATGTGAAGTAATTATACAAAAGACTCTTATGGCCCCTGAAAGTGCCTTTTTGCACTGGGATAGTAACGTGCAGAGCAATCCTATCTTGCACTGGAACAGGCAGGCCAGGAGGCTTGCGCTGAATCCAGCACCAGACAGTGGCTCAGCCAAAGTTCAGGGGAAACTCTTTGGCTGATGTTACATAGATTACTTTTCACATGCCCCCTTCTATGTTATTGCTCAGCAGTCTTAAAGAGTGGTCATCCTGTCAGTCTAACCCAGAAGATAAAAGAGAGATGGTCAACTGGGAATTTCCCCAGAAGTGGCACTAAAATGGTCACCAAAGCAGTTTGTCATCCTAGGTTTAAAAAAAAAATGAGAAAGTGAAAATGAGAATAGAAGAACACACAAGTCTTTCTCAGATGGGAACAGCACTGGGAATAAATTTCAGGAATACACTAAATTCTTCCATCTTTTTAATTTTCCTGTTTTATACGGAGCCCCAGGAGGTTCTGCATCTCCAGTGTACTGATTGTGTCATGTGCCTGGCCTGCCTGCATTTCAGTTACAAGGGTTTCCCAGGATTGTGTGCCAGGAACAGCTGCAGCAACACAGGATCTGAATCTATTCACCTAAAAGGATACATTTTATGCACTGAAAGAGGACACAGTGAGAATTAGATGGTAGCAACTATTCCCCAAGTAGCACATGGACAGCCTTTGTCACTCTACCTCATACTACAACCCCTCTGTGTGTGTGTGTTGCAAAAAGTTTCCACAAGCTGCTCAGGGCCTTCTGGGGCCCTACAAGGCCCCCAGTAATTTGCTGCATCTATCAGCCTAACCCTAACCCTAACCTTAACCCTAACCCTCTCCACAATCTCCCAACCCATCCCATCCCATCCCATCCCACTTAAGTTACAGTCCAGGGAGTAAGACCAGCCAAGCTGTCCACCCTACTGGAGCAGTCAAGCAAAACTATACAGTGGGGTCCAGAAAACTAATTATGGGGCAGCATCCCACAAACATCTGGCATAGCTTAGGGGCCACCTGCCACAATGAAGAATTCAGAGCCCCATCCTCTGCCTGCCTACTCAGAAGTAAGTCCCACCAGTCAATGGGGCTTCCTCCCAGGAAAGTGTGGCCAGGACTGCAGCCTGGAGAGGGCAGTGCTTTCTCTAGCCAGCCTCACATCACCAACTGTGGGGTGAGTAGCCAAGCCAACTCTCTCGCTGCTGCGTTTATCTCGGAGGCTTTTGTGCCTCTTCCTCCTCCTCCTGCTGGTGCTGCTCAGACAGACTGAAGCTGCCCACCAATGCAGCCGAGTGCCTGCTTGTCTGCCTACTCAGAAGTAAGTGCCATTCTAGTTCATGGAACTTACTCCAAGGAAAGTGTGGCACAGATTGCAGCCTGAAAGGGGAGATGTCAGGATGCCCCCGCCTGCTGCTGCTTCTGGTCCATTCATTCCCCAAGGGGCAGCCGGAGGAGGGCAAGAACAAAAGGCTCCCCGCAGATCATGGACCCCCCCGGGTGGTCTGGGGCTAGGACAAAGCTGCTGCCTGTTTCCCGGGTGCCAAGGTGGCTGGAGGGGAAAGGGACGAGGCTGCACAGGCAGGCTGGGCTGTGATTCGTGCTGCAGGGCTTGGACTGGCCACCAATCCACGAGCAGCTGCTGCTCCAGCCCTTCTCCGAGCACGCTTGCAAGGACCGAGCAGGCAGCAGTCCCACAGCCCAGCCCAGCCCGCAGCTCGTTAGCAAATGGTTCTCAGAACTGCTTCCTATAATAGCTAGGGGTTCAACACAACCGGTGAGAACCGGCTGAATCCCACCACTGAACGTGTTGTATGTTTGGCTGTGGAATAACATCCCGTCCTTATGAAAACCCTACTCAGGTAAGTGTTAAGCCTCCGCTTAGTGGCATCCAATCTATTGGGATTCCTAACCCCTCTCCAAACGTAGGGGGCAAACAGGACCAGAGGATGGAATCCATAGGACACTATCGCATTCAAATCTTGCTGGACCTGAAGACTCCAGGACAATGATGTACTCTGGCTGAGCTTGTTTTCACCTAGATGAAGGACTACCTGGGGAGGTGGATGGGAATTCAGATATTCAGCAAATGCTGGTAGCAGTTGGCTCTATTTCATGCCCTTCTTTGCTTCCCAGTCAACGCAGGTTGCCCAGGCCAAGCTGGGTGCTGAAGCCATGCAAAATTGCTTATTTCTGTGCCCCTCACAAGACGGAGTGTCCGCAAAGGAGCACCTGCACTGGATATGCCCAATCAGGACCTGCCAAAAGAAACAAGAGTGATCGATTGTCCTAACAAATGAGGAGCAATCACAAATAACCTCATTTAACTACCCCAAAATGGATCAATGAAGGCCCAAAATAACTAGGAACCCTTACGGCACCAATGAAGGCAAAATGGACACACCCGCAGATACCCTAAGACCACCAGACCAATGAAGGTCAACTGGACCCACCAACAGGTGGACCAAGAAACTGTAAAAACCAGCACCAATGAAGGCGTGACAGGGTAATATCCCCCAAATTTTGACCAGTAACAGCAAAAAAGAGGGGTCCCCTCTGGGACAAACAGCAAAACAAAGAAGGGGTGGGGGTGCTGCTCCTCTTTTCTATTGTAATACTTAAGCACCCCAGACTGCCTCCTGTAAATCCTCCAAATGTCCTCCCCTGAAAGCCCCAAACTGGCCGCTGTAGAGGCTGCTCCGATCTGTAGCAAAAGAAACACACACACACATACACACACCCCTCTGATCAGTCTTAGGCTTGCGGATCGTAATATTCAAACCACTGGGCACAAAATGCAGGTCACCTACCTGCAGTGCCCGCCCTGAAGTATCGGATTTCAAAGGGCTCAGCACTTTACCTGGCCTAAAATCCCCAAAGAAGTTTACCAGGCAGGCAGCTTGAAATAAAGCACCTTCCATGGTGAAGCACACAGGAAATCGAAAGCTCTGTGCAGACCTAATAAAATCCAGGGGGGTGACTGAGGTCTGCAGGGAAGTAGACTGTCTCAAGGCCTGAACATGCTCACTTGCTTTCTACCTGACTCCACTTCTCCAACGGCCTCAGAATGCTCTTGTCCTTCAGAACATCTCTTCACCAACAGCTAAAGACGTGACTAGTTCCAATTCCAGTTCCAGTTCCATGAGATCCTCCCAGCAGCCTTAAGGAATTCATTTTGCAGAAAACCAAATATACCCACCACTATCCAGAGGGGCACATGCCAAGTTCTGGTCCCAATCCCTGCTAAGTTCTGGTTCCAACCCCTGGCCAACCACTGGGGGATGCCTTGTTTAAGACTCAGTTCAGCTGTGAGTTGCTCAGCAGCCTCTTGACCTCTGTATTCCCCTGGCATCCTTACGTTCCAGTTAGGAAGCCCCGATAGCACCTTTCCATTGCCCCACAGGAAAAGGAAGGGGACTGGGAAATCCCAGAAACCCAATTCCCAATTCCCTCATGAAAAGGGAAGATCAGCAAGGACTTTGTGTGAGCAGGTTGGAAAGAGTGCAGGAGGTGCCTTTGTTTCTTCTAGGAGAGTGGATCTTCATGCAGGGACTGTTGAGGTAGAAACCGGCTTTCTTTTCTTTTACTTTGCTTATAAACCATGTGTTGTCCTCTGTCTCTTCTTTCAGTCTCAAAACACATCTTTTCTATATTTTGAAAGCATCCTGCCTGTCCGGAAAAAGACAAGAGCTAAGAGCTATTAGCCTCCTTGTTCGCCGAGTGATTTGACCAAATGCTACAAGATGTGTGACCAGGAGCAGAAAACAGCCTTGTCCAGTTCTCTCCCACAGCAACTTATTTGGTGTTAGGAGACTGACTGTTCAGTCATTCAAAAGCTACAAATGTTTGACCCATCTGAGGAAGAAGTGACACCGTGAGGCCCACTCCATTGGCTTGGCTGAAATCAATGGTAGTTTGGCTCCTTCCTTCCAGAATGGTCTTACCTGGTTGCATCTGAGAGAGAGGAAGGCAGCAAGGCTCATGCCATCCACTGTCCTTTGGTTCCTCCCCCTCTCAGAACTGACACCCTCACTGGACATTCCATCTGGGCATGAGAACAATTGTGTTGTATCGTATATGAACGTAAACTTGAATTTGCCTGCTTCCACATCAGGCAGGCCGAGGAAGGCATACGAGACTCCTTAACGCAGTGTCAATCTGGGAGGAAACTGGCCTGCTACAGTAGCTATTTGACTTGTGGATCTACTTACCGTGAAGGAGTGTAGAGGAACTGTGGGCACAGTTGCAGGGCTACAGCAACTGCAGAATTTAGTGGGTAAAGGACTGAAGCGTCCAGTCCAAGTCCACAGTCTCTAGAGTACAGTCCAGTCTTCCTATTTCAGTCTTCTGCAGCAGAGTCCCTCCTCTGTGTCCTCTCCAGCAGAGTGTCTCCTTCAGCAGGGTCCTCCAGCAGAGTCCTGGCAGTCCCCTTCTCCCGTAGGTCCTGGTTTGTCCGTGTCCCGTAGGTCTGGGTGGGACTTTTGCTCCTTCTGAAGCTGCCTTTTATCCTTGGATGTTCCATCATCCAAAATGCAGCTCAGCTGTGAGCTGCCATGTTAGCCCATGACCATTCAAAGTCCCATCAAGGTCAAATGAAGCTCAAGTGTCCATCAGAGTCTCCATTGGCCTTGGTGGATTACAGCTGTACAACCAGCCCTTCCCTTCCCAGAGTTGTCAAACAGCTGTCAAAACATGGGAATCACTGTCATCCACCTGATGATCTTCTGATCTTCCATTGCAATGACCTACCAACAGATCCCAACCCACAGTTTGGGAACCACTGCCTTAGCACATCACTTCTGGTTTTTTGGGCAAAACAGGTAGCAACATATTAAGACCTTCTCAGGCTGCATGCAGCATCCCTGAGTCTCAAACACCCTCCAGACATGACCAGAGCACAGCTCCAGTCACGTTCTGGGGGGTAATTGCTGTAGGAGCAGCACCGCCACACCCCCAAAACCTTGCCCAGAAGCACAGCATCTCCTGTGCCTCCCAGCTACAGAGGGAGCCTGTTTTTGACATACAAAAGGGGCATTCAAGAGTAAGTGGTTCAGGAAGAGGCTCATTAGCTTGTTCTGTAGAAAATGCTGTGATGAGGGTGAAAGAATTTATTGTAGCTTTGAACACACAAAGGCTCAGGCAATTCAGTTACTGGCCTAGATGGTGTTTGTTTTGCAGTTAGCGAGGAAATGTCTTTGGGCGCAATCCTGCCCTTCACTTAGGCTGGTGCAAGTCCCTTGCACTGGCCCAGGAGGGTCGCAAACGTCGCAAAGCACCTCCTTAGGAGGAAGCCGCGCTCAAAGATGCGGGGGGACAGTGGGTGATGGGTGGCCCCGGGGGGGGGGGCGGGGATCAGTCCATAGACCACACTTTGAGCAACCCTGATCTATGTGAGCTTGCAAGCTAAGCTAGAAACTACTTTATTCTTCTTTTGAACTTGCCTCCGGTCTCAATCCCTCATATAGATTTGGGGAAGGCATCAAAGCTTTTTCATTCATTAGGAAAGGATTTGTGTGAACTATCCTGTTAGAAATGGTCAACGTTTATGCATACAAGTTCTGAGCATATTTTCAGAAGTTCTTGTTAGACAATGTAAGACAATGAGGGCACAATCCTAACCAGGTCTACTGAGAAGTATGTCCTATTTTGTTGAATGGGGTTTACTCTAAGGAAAATGTGGTTAGGATTGCAGCCTGAGTTGGGCAATTATGCCTTATTTAAGAAGACAGTTCAAATCAGCTCAGAATCCAGGCAGAGCATGTAAGGCCCACATTCAGAGTCTTAAAGGAAAAAAATAAAGTATAGCCCAGTGTACTCCATGCTTCAAGAATCCTTTATTTCAATGATCAGCTTTCAAGGCAGAAAGCAGAGTTTGCTACTCCATACCTCTATGGCCAAAGCTTTTGGGGATTAATAGCCCCACAGGAAAAGGTAGGAAGCAGTGACTATTCTGGCTCCTGTGCTGCCTGGGGTCAGGGTTAAAAATGCTGGTTGCGTCTGGAGGCCTTCTGAGGATCTGAAAATATAACTTCCAGTTTTCCAAGAAACGGAAAGTGATGTTTTAAGGCCCTCTGGAGTGCAGCCTCTCCGGCCCTCAGAAGGCCTCCAGATGGAGAGGCAGTGGAACTTGGTGACCCTTGGGGCAGCACAGCTTGGGGGGCTGCACCACCTCGGCTGGAAACACTTGCACCCATGGACCCACCCCTTGTTTAGCTCCCACATCCCCTGGCAGTCACATGATTGGAAAAAGACAAGGTCTACTGCAGGAATCTTTCAGATGCCGAAACACCACAGAAGCCTCCAGGGGATCAAAGTGCCCCAAACCAGAGAAGAACGGGCAGGAAATGGCAGAGAGAGCTCAGCCTCCACTGTGATGATGCAGGTGCTGTGGCTTCTGGGTAGCCTGTGGCTTCTGGTCGCCCAACATGGAGGCTCTTGATTCTACGCTAACCTTTGAGTTGCCATAGAATCAAGTAGCCCCATTGTGGGACTCCTCACTTTACCCAGGGGAAGGGGATGAAAGTGCCACGGCCAACCTCTTGTTCCCTAAAAGCCTCTAGCCCACTCCCCTGTGGTTGGTCTGTGGAACTCCTTGCCACAGGATGTGGTGCTGGCATCTACCCTAGACGCCTTTAAAAGGGGATTGGACAAGTTTCTGGAGGAAAAATCCATTACGGGGTACCAGCCATGATGTGTATGCGCAACCTCCCGATTTTAGAAATGGGTTATGTCAGAATGCCAGATGCAAGGGAGGGCACCAGGATGAGGTCTCTTGTTATCTGGTGTGCTCCCTGGGGCATTTGGTGGGCCACTGTGAGATACAGGAAGCTGGACTAGATGGGCCTATGGCCTCATCCAGTGGGGCTGTTCTTATGTTCTTGTATCAGGCCATAGGCCCATCTAGTCCAACGTCCTGTATCTCACAGAGGCCCACCAAATGTCTCAGGGAGCACACCAGATAACAAGAGACCTCATCCCAGTGCCCTCCCTTGCATCTGGCATTCTGACATAGCCCATTGCTAAAATCAGGAGGTTGCACATACACATCATGGCTTGTAACCTGTAATGGATTTTTCCTCCAGAAACTTGACCAATCCCCTTTTAAAGTCATCCAGGCCAGATGCCGTCACCACATCCTGCGGCAAGGAGTTCCACAGACCAACCACAAGCTGAGTAAAGAAATATTTTCTTTTGTCTGTCCTAACTCTCCCAACACTCAATTTTAGTGGATGTCCCCTGGTTCTGGTGTTATGTGAGACTGTAAAGAGCAGCTCTCTATCCACTCTATCCTTCCCGTGCATAATTGTGGATTCTCAATCATGTCCCCCTTCCGCCGCCTCTTTTCTAGGCTGAAGAGGCCCAAACGCTGTAGCCTTTCCTCATAAGGAAGGTGCCCCAACCAATTCAAAGCATCCACCAGAAAGCCACATTCATTCCTTTTCTTTAGAATTCTGAGTGGAACCTCCTTTATCACAATGATCTGTACTCCTTCTACTGTGAGCTTTATCTTTGCATGTTGCTGTAGAACCATATCTCTTATCCTTTCTCTTGTGAAATGCACTAATATATCTCTTGGAAGTTTCCTCAACCTTGCAATCCTTGTATTTACTCTGTAGACTCAATCGATCTCCAACTCCATCTCATTAGGATCACTTGGTAAAAAAATTGCCAAAATTTCTCTCATCCTGGCTCTTATCTCCTCTCCTTCCTGTTCTGGTATAGCTCTGAATCTTAAAATATTGTCTTTTTGCGCCCGTTCCATCAGTGCCAACCTATCTTGATTCCTATCCTCTCTGACTTCCAAATCCTCCAGTTTTGTCTCATGAACTTTTATTGTGTCATTTATCCCTTCTGTCTTTGTCTGTTTCTTCCCACATTGTATCCGAATGTGACATGTTTGTTTGCATCTGTAATTTCATCTCCTGCATTTCTTGATGCAATGTTTCGAATTTCCCATCCATCCCTTCTATTTTTTTCTGCAAACTATTTTCCATCTTCATTAGTAAATCTTGAATAGCTTCCAGATTCAGCTCTTTCCCTGATGATCTTGGTGGGGATTTCTCTTTATGTATCTGTTCCAACATATTATGTCTCCTAGTGGTGGCCATTATCCCTTTAAAAATCTCAGTTTATCACAATCCACAGGTAATTATCTTAAATTTCCACAGGTGCTCCGATCTGTAACACTTCACCAGAAGTTGTCTTAATTCGCCACCAGATGTCAGTATATTCCTTAATGCAAAAACCTCAGCAAACAGCCTATTGTTTTAATTTTGTTATCTTCTATTATTAATGTTGGTAACTTAAACAAAGCATTATAACCATAGCAAGCTTCTCACTTCCCAGAAGAAATGGTAAACAAAACTGATAAACTCAAAAAAAAAAAACTTTATCAGCACGACAAAAAAGCGAGACAGTCTTCCTTCTGTCCCACACACTGTAGAGTTTTATAAAACAAAAAAATCCAAAGGAATAAACTCCAAAAGGGTTTTATAAAAACTCTTAACGTTTCTCTCCTTAACAATCTCAATCCCAGTTTGAAAATCCACCCAACTGGGCATTTATACTGTATTCCATAATTTCTTTCCTTTTAACTCTTTATAGTTCTTAATTCTTAGTCCTTTAATTATTTCTTGTCTTGTTGCTGTTAGTCCCTCTTGTCTTTCAAGTCCAAATATTTCTTTCTCTTTTCCTGACTGTGTTCTCTGCTACGTGTCCCAGAAAAATAAAGCTGTAGGAAGGGGGGTCAGGCTTAAGTCCCTGGCTGAGCTCAATAGCCTCCAACTCCTTCGCTCTGAAACTGTTTTACACCCAGAGCCTTCGCCCCAGGGAGATAAAACAGGAGCATCTGGAGTGAATTGTGGTTAATCTCACGCCGTAGCCCCTTTCAGTCCAGGGGGGTTTAGATTAAATCCGACAGATGTATCTGCTGATAAGCAGAGCTTCCAGCAGCCATCTGCCCACCATGTCTCCCTAACCTTTGCTCCTCTCTTAAGAAACGGGATGTACGCAGTCTTGACTTGGAGACAAGCTGCAGCCCTCAGGAGTTGTAGGAGAGCAAAGAAGCACTTCTGAGATTGAAAACAGCATAGCAGTTAGCAAGAACACAGGGCTCTACTTATTCACAATGATTCATGTTGCTTTCTAGTAAGGGGCCTGTTTTGGGATCAGAAGCAGGTCTCTATTAAGGGATTCAGTCCTGCTGGGTGGACCATAGCAGCTTCTCCCATTCTGCATATTGTGCCTGCTTATTGGCTCAGGTTGCTGCAGGAGGCAGATACCAGGAGAAGCCCCCAGAAGAGGGTTGGCTTCATCTCAGCTGCCTGGGACCCCAGGTCTAGAGCCCAGGAGACAGGGCCCCACTCACAGGACTTGGGTGGAAAGAGCTGAGGATGTTGCCTTGCAGGGAAATCGGACAAATGGGACAGGGAAAGTCTGAGCATGAGATGCGTCTGGAAAAATGACATTCATTTTCACTGGGATTTCTTCTGCTAGTTAAAAATGCTGAACAAACCCCTGGCAAACCTCTGGGCTGCTGGCATTTCCACAGGGCTCCTCTGGGAGTCAGAAAGAAGCTGGGAAGCCAATTTGCTGGGAGACATTTCAAATTAGCTGTAACAGGGGTGCTTTATTTTGTGTCCACACCCTCATTTATTCACCAACAGAGTGCCCTAGCAAAAAGCAGGAGTGTGTTTGTTTGTGTGTGTGTGTGTGTGTGTGTGTGAGAGAGAGAGAGAGAGAGAGAGACCAATACATTGCACTATGTTTTGAAATGTTATATATATATTGTACACTATATACATTATCCATTATATATACACATTATTTATGTAACATATAAATGTTGTATAGTATATAAAAACACATACATACATATATTTCTGTATATATAAATATGTATATGTATATATGTGTATATACATGCATATATATTGCATACATATAAATATGTATATACATGCATATACACAAACACAGACACACATATATATATATATATATATATATATATATACAAACACATATACATATATATATTTAATTCTATATAAAATTAAATAAAATATATATTATATATTTTAAATATATATATAGAATTTATATCTATATAATTAAATATATATTAATTAAATTTATATATAGAATCTACATCTATAGAATTAAATATATATAGAATATAGAGTTAAATATATATGTAAGTATTTGTGTGTATATAATTAAATATGTATGTATGTATGTATGTATGGGTATACATGTAAAGGTGTAAAGCTTTAGAAGCCACCGCTGGTTCTGAAGGCAAGGGAGAGGGGCTGCTTTACACCAGCATTGGGGAACCTGCACAACTTCGTGTTTTGCACCCCCCCCTCCCAGGAATGTCTGTGCTTACAGGGCAAAAACAGTCATCTTGTAGGTCGAAAGGAAGCTGATTCCCGTCCCCCCTTTTCAGAAACTCAAAGTCTCTTCGCGCAATAGAGGACATGGAGGATTTCCACAATTTCCAAACATGAAGACATGTGCAAAGCAGCAGCACAGTTTCTGACTGTGTGGGGAGGCTGAGTGAGACTTCTGCGTGGTCCCAGAGGCGGGCCAGGCTCCATGCCGCGGGCATTTGCCCCTTTCACATAATGGCAGGTCTGCCACTGAGGTAGTTGCCTTGACAAAATCCAGGAGCAGAATTCTCGTTGTCTTGCCTGGTCTGGAGCCTGATCTCGTGAAACTCGTAAAACTTTTTAAAAGTTTTATTCAGGATGTTGGAAAGTTCCAGCTTTCTTGGTGTTCAATCATAGCTCATTTTCTGCTTGACTGTCCATGTTGCATCCTTGTTTCACGGGGGGGGGGGGGGGGGCCTGGAACCTGAGAAGATCTCCTAAGGAACCATAGCTACAAAAGGCTGAGAATGGACTTAGTAATCAGATTTTGCAGCAATTTTGGTGGAAACATCGGTGCCCAAACAGGCTTTGGCGCAGGCTTTGGCTGCTTAGCTGAACCTGGCCAAGGCAGACTTGGTGGAGGCTTCCATGGTCTCGGTGGTGGTGGAAGCATTGGAGCTGTCCCTGTTGTCATCCCCTCCAGTGTAAGTCAGCTCCCACCCTCATCCAGCCGGCCACCTCCCTGGTAACCATCCCTGGACCAGTTCTCTCTGCTAGCTGTGAGCCAGCTAGCTCACAGGGAGGGCACCAGGATGTGTGTCTGTATGTATGTATGGGTATACATGGAAAGGTGTAAAGCTTTAGAAGCCACCACTGGTTTTGAAAGCACTAGTTCCCGACCAGCTCAACATGTTTGAAGAAGCACTGGAAATTCTCTTCAAACACTTCGAAAAATTTGTCGTTAGAGTTATAGAAATATGGACTCCTCCTCGTTTCTCCAGCCAGGGTGAGATGAGCAGGCTGAACACCAAGGAACTCCCAAATGGGTTGAAGGTGAGACAGGATCAAATGGCTCCTTCTTCGTATGGAGTTGGGGCCGATGCTTAGAGTCTAGTGTGTGGGGGGGTGGCTTGGGTGGAAGACCTGCTTACATCTTAGAATGCCCCCAGCAAAAGAAGCATCAACTCCCCATTGGGGGATATCAGGGAGGGCTGCCCATTTGACCCAAATGTTTCTCCAGCTGTTTATGGCCTTAATGCAAAATGGGCAACTCCTGCACACCTTCACCCTCCAGTTCAGTCCCGTCCTGGTCGCAGACCCTCCTGCCCCATGCTCAAGGCTTGGTGGTCTTCTTGTGATGTCATCAGGTCCAGACTCCAATCGCTCAGCTTTTGGGGTGCTTCTGGTCTAGCAACCAGGAGTCCTTTGACCTGCTGGGTTCAGCCACGGACAAGGAGTTGGGCTTTCATTGTCCCCATTGAAACTGCTCTTCCCTGATGGTTTGTTTCAGGCTCAGGCCAACACCCAGAGCATGGCTGATTGTGACCAATTCTACACCGTTCCAGCGGATGCCTCCAGGCCAGCAGTGGGAAGGGGCTCATCTCCCAACGCTGACCCTGACGGGGGTCTTGCAAAAACAACTGGAAGCCTTGCTGCATCTGTCCGGGAGACTTTCCAGGAGGGCCCACCATCAGCCCCTGTTTTGATGCCCTTCTTGCATCAAACACCCTCAAGACCCCTTGGCACTGAAGAGGAAATGATCAGGAATTTTCTAGAAATGCCACTAAGATCTGGGTGACCTCTGGAGAGGCAAATGCAATTTTGAACAAGTAGGAAATGGCCACCATGACACAGATCCAATGATCTTTATCTTTTACCTCTGGGTCCAAATGTCACCTATGTTCCCTCCTATACCCTTGTTCTCTGCTACTCCCACTTCTGAAGGGATCCTGCTTAATAACTCCTTGGAGATGAAGAAAGTAGATTTCACTGAGTAAATAAGGAGTTCCTCACCAGGACTGTCTTGCTTTGCTTTTTCCTCCTGGGGCTAAAGGATAATTTCCAGCCCCCTGCCCTTTCCTTCTCATTAAAGCTGAACTTACACTGAATCTTTGGTGTCCTCCATTATTAGTAATAATTATTATTATAATGAAGTATAACAATGTATTATGTCCCTTTCAGACTATGGTCTCTTCTGTGCCCATACACCAGCCATAGGTTCAGGTCATCACACTGCCCAGCTGGCTGGATCAACCCCTCAATGTGAAGAGATTGCTGGTGCGGAAGCACCAAAAACTCATGGCTATACATTCAGGAGGGATTCAGCCCATCGTCCCATCTCATTCTCTGCCAAGGCAAGCTAGTATAGAGGGATTGGGTGGCCTCCAATTTTGCCATTTCACACAAAGCTCATCATGTGCCTCCCCTTAATTAGCTTTTTATGGAGGTGATGAGCAAGGGATCCTCATTAAAGAGTCATTTACTGGCACCTGGGGATCAATATGTGCTTGGTTCCCTCCGTCCTCCCCTGGGCAATTTCAGGCTGTCTGGAGGCCAATAGCAGGGACACCCCTTCCTGGCTCAGGGAGACTCCTGACCCATCCAGTCTGTTCAAGGACTTTGCCTCTAGCCCCACATTTGCACCCCCAGATCTCAACGAACCAGTTAGTGAGTGGATTTCCATCCAATCAATTAAAAGTTTCCTAATACGAGGCAATCAGCTTGGGACATGCCCATTGGCATGGACCCCGGCTCATCCCAGCTGCAGCAAGGTGTATAAAGCGTGCCACTCGGAGCTTTGCCTTATCACAAGCACTTAACTCCCACAGAAGACCAAAACGAAGAGCTATGACGACGGACTTGGTGAGTTTCAATTTATAAACCTTTTCTCTATCCATAGAGCACACATTGACATCCTTGATGGCGTCTCCTCAATGGGATATTCAGCAGCTTCAGTCTCTCTCTCTCTCTCTCTCCAGGAAATGCTGGTGTCAGGCTGTCTATGGCAAAGCTAGTAGTGAGGAACGAGGCTGCACGGGCTGGGGTTTATCTCTGCCAGAATGGGCATGGCAGAGCCTTCTCTTCTAGGCTTCTAGACTCAAGGAGACAACTCGGTCCTGAGTGTCCTTAAGGAAATCCCCCAATGACCATGGACCGCCGGCTAAGATTTCAGTGCGGAATTGTCAGTATCCTGCCAGGATTTTGTGTTTTGTAATCTAGATATGCCCATGGGAGACAAACAGTGTTTGCATCTTGACATATTTGATTGTGTGTGTCCAGGTCCCAGCTGGGCACCTGTCTGGCTGGAGGTCACCCAGAGGGCAGCGATTCCCCTCCCAGCTGGCAGCCATACCGAAAAGTCCGCAGAGCCCTCATGAAATGGCCCACATCCTGGAGAGGCTGGGAGGGGCAGGATTTCATGCCAATTGGGGCCAGGCAGGAGGGAGGGCCATGCTGGAACATCAGGTACAGCATGAGGTACCCACAAGCTCAAAGCAGGACGAGTGTGCAGTGTTCTTTCCAGATTATTTTTTTCGCCCCCTAAAGATCTCTGAGCCTCAAAGAGGCTTCCAACTTAATTTAAAGTGGCTAAAATGCAATGTAATGATTGAAAACAGTGCATTAAATACACTGAATTAACAGTGCAAGAATACAGTGCATTTAAAACCAACTGAAAATAATATCCAATGATGGGATCATGGACAGGCACAGCCTGGGGTAGATCAAACCCAGCCTGAGCAGCAACATGAGAGGAGGGGAGGGAGTTGGTGAGAGGCAAGAATGCTGGGTGGGAGATGGGATTAAAACTAGCAATTCTCCTCCTCCTCCTCCTCCTCCTCCTCCTCCTCCTCCTCCTCCTCCTCCTCCTCCTCTTCTTCTTCTTCTTCTTCTTCTTCTTCTTCTTCTTCTTCTTCTTCTTCTTCTTCTTCTTCTTCTTCTTCTTCTTCTTCTTCTTCACACAAAATACCACAACAGAGACGCAGCCTCTTGCATCCATCAGCAAGGCCTGGGAGCAAAGGGTTAAGCTAATCAGAAGATTATATAACTTCTTCTGTTTCACTTGACTGATTTCTCAGGAAGTCAGTGCTACTTAGCAAGAAATCAACTGAAGATAACAACAGAAAGTGGTTGGCATCCTTCAGTAGCGGAAGACTATGGTGTCATGCTCTGAATGCTGGTTCTGGAACAGAGTGTCCTCTCCAGTGTGCAAAGCCTGGGTAAAGTAGGTATGGAGGATAGGCTGTTACCCAAGCAGCAAATCCCCCCTCTCCACGTCGCTGAAATGGTCCAATGGAAAGGCAGAGGCCAATACGGTTGGTTCCAGCGGCGTCGCAGGAGTTGCCAGAAAGTGACTGTGTTCAGCCATGAAATGTCTCAGGGACTCCAGCTCCAAATTTTACCTCGAGGTTGACTCCTGAAGCCTTTTCCATAACTGGATGTAGCCACAAGGCAGTGGAGGTTTGGGATCAGAGTTTTCCTTCTCTCAGATGAGCTGCCTTCCCAGGCTGACGAGTCCCATCTACCCGGTGGCTGTTTAGTCGCCTCTTACGACTAGTACAGCCAAACTGAGGGCCTATTCTTATCCCCAGTCCCCAGGGGTATAAGACAGAAAGTACCGTCATCATAAAAAGGTACCGTCATCATAAAAAGGGGAGGCTTTTTATGAACATCATAAAACAAGTGCAAACAGGTACAAACAAACAGAAGTTATCCAACTTCTTCAAGTTTAACTTGACTGAATTCTCAGGAAGTCAGTGCTCGTTAGCAACAATCCACTACAGATACAAAAGAAAGTATCCTCATCATCAAAAGGCGTCTTAACAAACAGGTGCAGCCTATAACTGACCGGGCTGCTTCAGTCCAGAGGTGAGCAGGAACTGTGCATTTCTGGAGAAGGCCCTGAGTCAGAGCGGCCGACTGTGGTGAAGGTCGTTTGTGTTTCGCTCAAGTCCTTAGGAAAATGCAGCCTGTGACCTGGGAGCTCCCTCAAGATGGGGAATGCACAAACACAATGCTGTTCCTCCATGTGCCTCTGAGCACCAGTTGCAGGAGAGATATAGTGGGAAAGGGCTATATCGTGGGAAAGGGCTTCCCAGAGGCAACAGGAGGGGGAGGCAACAGGAGGGGGTCCTGTAAGACGCATACCTCCATGGGATGATGGAGCCCTGCTGGACTGATAGGTCCGTCTCGTTCTCCTTCACTTCCCCACCGGTGAGCTCCTCTCAGGGAGACATGGGCTTGCAAACCCCCCTGGTGCACACAGGTTCCTGAGCTATGATAATCTCCAAGAAAAGTCTATGTGATTCTCGACTGTACCGTTCCGGCCTGCGGGGTGGACTTGCATCTTTCAGTTCACCCCAACCAAATAAACATTAATTCCCCATTGAAGGATACCGGTGAGGTCTGTCCATTTACCCAAAACGCTCCTCCACCTGTTTCTGGCCTTGATGGTTAAGCCTCAGTTGAGGAGTGACGGTATCTATCAGAGATGGAAAATGTTGGAGGGAGTGGCACTCGAGTCGAGTCTTGAGTCTCCACCCGCCATGACCTGAGTCGCGCACAAGTCATAGCAACAAGTGGGCAACTTGACTCACTGAAATGCCCAAGACATTTTGACTCAAGTCCCAAGTGCCTACTGGAACCAAGCCGTGGCACGGGGAAAAAAGGGGGCATGTGGGGGGGTGGGATATTCTCAGATGTTTACAGTTCCCTTGTGGTCCCATACTGATGTGCTGAAGCGAGGTTCTCCTTCAGTTCCTTCAACCACGTGCCACAAGACCTGGCAAGTTCCTTCAACGTTCAAACCTTCATTAACGAGTCAAGTCCGTGCTTGACACCTTACTCTGTCTAGGTTTCCACTTTCTAATCCAAAATGGTGATAGTGGCTTATTTGAGCCTCTTTGATTGTACACTGCTTTGATTGTACAAGCCCCCCACCCCATGGTGTAAAATGTGCAAAGACAGAAATTCTACACTGAGGGATCTACTGAGAGGACCTTGATGGTTGCTCCGAGTGAGTCAAGTTGCTCTGTTCTGAGGCCAACTTCTGCCTGTAGGAAACTTGATGTTTGATGTGGGGTTTTTGTGGTCAAACAGACAGATGGAAGGAGCTGGCCACAACTTGTGTTTTGGTCCGCGGCTCTCTGGACAGGGCTGGAGGTCCTGTGACATATGAGGAAGAAGCAAGTTCAGTCCATGGTTATCATCAAAGAGCTTTATGTCCCCCAAATCAAAGAGCATCAACTTTGAGCACCTCCAGGCATCCAGAGACATCTCCAGCGTGAACGTACAGCGTTTCCAAGCATGAGATTCACATAGGCGTCTCTGGGCCTTCCCAGGCAACCATACCAGCGCCGCAGCCTCTAGCATCCATCACGAGGCCTGGGAGCAAAGGGCTAAGCTAATCGCAAGATTGTATTAGGCTAGTTGTTTACTTTGATCAATATATCAGGCAATCAGTGTTGGTCAGCATGTCCAGGACACATCACTGGCCATCAGGGTGGGTTTGGACATACAATGTTACCAGTTGGACATACTAGTACCCCTTCCTATGTTCTCAAAGAAGGGTTGTAAAGTCAGGGTCATTGAAAGTACATTGGTTTTCCCCTAACCATTCAGGGATCTGGTGTACGCCCTCTTTCCTTGGAAACTTTCTTTGAAGGCTAGCAAGAACACAAAGCTCTACTGTTTCACTGTGACTCACACAGTGGTCTACAAACACACTGCACACCTTTTTTCATGGCAACCTGGTCAAGTTTTATTAATACACAGCAAAAAATTTGGAGAATTGCTACAAAGGGCATATAACTTCAGAGCTTCTGAGCAGTCACAACATGTTGAACAGATTGTTGCAGCCTCTAGCGTCCATCATGCGGCCTGGGAGCAAAAGGCTAAGCTAATCGCAAGATTGTATAGGCTAGTTGTTTACTTTGATAAATATATCAGGAAATCAGTGCTGGTTCACAAGAAACCGACTGAAGATACAGCACAAAGATTCCTGTTACTCCAAAGGTGACTATTGCCCGGGTTCTCATCATGAAAAAGCATCCGTTTGATAAGCCAGTTGTTACAATCAAAAGGGAAGAGGAATTCTGGAGAAGGCGCCAGGTCAGAGTGCCAGCTGCAGTTTGCGAGGGAGGGGAAGGGATGGGGCAGTGATGTGAGTGCCACGATCACGCTGCTGCTGGGGGGAGTGGTTTTTTAACTGACCTGGGGCCATTATGGATCTCCGGAGGGTTCAGGGAGCCCACGACCCCCTCTGCAAGCCTCCCCGCACCTTCAAAGTGCTGGAAAATGGGGGGCACCACTTCCAGTTTTCACTGTGAACCCAGAGTGCTTTTCTCCCATTTTCCAGCACTTTGGAGGTGCGGGGAGGCTTGCAGAGGGGGTCACAGGGGGCAGCAGCAGAGTTTCCTTGGTTGGGGCGTTGCAACACCAGTTGGGGAACCTCTGCATTACAATACCACTAAAAAGGTCTATGCCTTAGTTTGATATTCTAGCCACCCCGAATTGACCCCCTGGAGTCAGCATAGGGAGATCAAATGCCACCCACCATAAACAAGGTAGCATGTGGGAGGGGGGCATCCTATCTCTGGCTATGGCATCCATGGCTCAGGGAGCTTCAAAGACATGTGCTCAGCATCACTGAAGAAATGGTAAGAACATTTAACAGAGAATCAAAGTGTGGTCTTCACGGTGGTCTTCTGAGTGGGCCGGTCGAGGGTGCTGTCCATGTGGGCAGCACTCTGCAGAGGGTCCTGGAGCTCTGGTGTCTGTGTCACTGACAACTCAGTGGAGACAACCCCGAGGAGACTGGAGTCTGCAGATCAAGTAACTCTTTGACTGGCTTTTTTGCACTGTCCACGTGGAGCTTCTGCTGGCAAGTTCTCACAATCCCAGGTGGCAACATTTGCGATCAGGTCAGCCACCGTGAATGCAGTGAATGAAAACAATTCAGGATAGACACCTTTGTTGGGCTCGTTCCTTGTGTTCCTTGTGTTCGCCTCCTTGTGTTCCTAGTACTTACAACCGGGCAGCTGGTAGGGAGGAGAGGCTACAGAAGCTTCTTGACCTGCACCTGCTCCCCTCTTTGCCAAGCCAGGATCCCGTTCACTGCCTGCCTCCCTGTGGCTGGAAACGTGCCAGAGATTCTGGCAGCCACAAGACTAACGGGCAGGCACCTGGCATCTGGCAGTGGCCTCCCAGCTTACTCTGGGAAGCCCCCAAACAGGAGATGAAGGCAGGCTCCTCTCCCACCACATCTCTGCTGCAACTGGCATGCAGAGGCACATGGCCCTTGAACACAGAGCGAGCGCACACTGGTCATGTCCTCTTCCATGACCTGTCCTCTTCAGAGCCTGAGATCTAAACGATGGGGACTGCAAGCCTATGTACAGTTTCCTGGGAGCAAGGGCCCGATCCTAACCAGTCTACCGTGATGCAACCTTGCCAGCACCGTGGGTGCCGCGTCCCCCAGTCTCAGAGACCTCCTCAAGGTAAGGGAACGTTGGTTCCCTCCCTTACCTTGGGGCTGCATTGGCACTGAAACTGTTGGGTAGGATTGGGGCCTTGGGCCCACTGAATTGAGCAAGACTTGCTTTTGAGTAGACACGCCTAGGCTTGTGCTAGAGGACAGCAACAAGCATCAAACAGGCAGAGAAAAGACATAGCCTCTTGAGTCAGGCAGGGGCATGGAAGCCACACTGCTTCCCACCAAGCGGCGGACCTGGCACTTGGGCAGCCCTCAGAGGTCCTGCTGCCATCTTGTTGGGTTGCTACTGACAATGCTGAGTTCGACTCGGCTTTGCATGGGGGTCTGGGTCAGGAGAAGAAACACGCACGTGCCCTGCATTTTCTCATGGGAAGTTCTGTTAAAGTTCTCCAGGGTGGCTTCAGTGGCACTGACTAAAGTCTACAAGACCACCACGCAGGACACTGCTGCAGACCATGTCAGCAACACCCCTTCTTCTGTTCTCAAAGAAGAGTTGCAAACTGAGGGTCATTGAAAGTACATCTGGTTTCTCCTCTCTGTGGATGTGCCCGGACTTCTCCCTTTCTTAGGAATCTTTCTTCGGAAACTAACCAGAACACTGAGCTCTAGAAACAGAGTCCACACCTGTCTTCATAGCACCCTGTCACAAACCAGCACTGACTGACGGACAACCAGGAAACTATCTGTCACGGTCCAGCGCCTCCTGACGGACAGCATTAGGAGAATTGCTGTAGCACTTTGGTGCTTCTGACCACATCGCAACAGAGAAGCCAAAAACCCAGCCCCAGAGTGAGGCCACACCAGGAAACGCCCTCCGGAGATCTTTCTGAGGGGGAGGAGACTGACTGTAGGGTTTGCAGGGATGCAATTGGGCCAAGAAGCAGAATTTCACAACGGGGGGTGGCGTCAAGACATTGAACAGGGAGTATAAGGCCCGGGCCCTTCATCCTTCAAGCTTCATCACGTCTCGGTCTCCTCTGGTCCTCCTGCTGTTGATCCACTGAGGTGAGTCTGCGTCTTGGGTGACCTGCATTTTGCTTTCGCCTTGGCACTAGACTAAGAGATTTGCAGGGCAATCTCGGGCACGCTTCTCCCACAGTTTCCAGGGGGGCTTACTCCCAGGTCAGTGTGCATAGGAATGCTTGCTGTATTTTTTCCCCCAGAGACCACCACTTGGTGCCTTTGAATGATTCCTGGAGCCGTGAATCCCTTAACTCTGTCAGAGCAGTTCTAGAGCATGTCTGATGGTCTCCATCCCACACGCCCAGCTGGAGAGAAATGCACTTCCGGTTGTCCTCGCTGTGGAAGAGAACCTCCCCCTTCTCCACTCGGCGATCTGCTCTTGTCTCCTCAGGTTGCCCACCAGCTCAGCATGGCTCAAACTCCAACAGAAAACGCCTTCCAAGCAATCATCGATGTCTTCAAGCGATACGCTGAAAAGCTGGGAGAGTCTTCAATGATCACCCAGAAAAGTCTCCAGCAGCTGATTGAGAATGAGTTCGCACACTGGCTGACGGTGAGCAGGGGTGGGACGGATCCTTCTTCCTACAGAATTGGCTTCCATCCTGAGGGTCTTGAAGATGAGGGGAGGGAGCTGGTGGGAGGCAAGAACACTGGAAGGGAGATGAGTTGGCAGCTTGTTGCGCTGACCGTGGAAGGTGGGAGTGACCAGGGCTGGATGAAATGGGTTGCAGGGAAGTTGGGGACGCTCAGTCCGCCCTGACAGGTCATCTGAGTCCTTTCCTGCTATCACTCCCTCCTTAAGTGCTGAAGGGAAAACAGGTCCCAGAGGAGGGGGGTTGTCCTCCAGTTCATTTCTGACAGTCCTGGAAATGATTGATTAACTATTAAGTGCTTGATCAATGGTCAGCAGTCAGGAGAAATGAAATGATGAGCAACTGATGCGCCTACCCCACAGAGCTGCCAACTACACCCTGGAGCCTCCCTGCTCTCAGAGGCTCTCAACCCCTCAGGTCTCCGAGCCTGAACCTTAAAAGATCAGGAGACGCAAAGTTTCAGAGGAAGGTCGTTCTTTCCACCTCGTTCTGAGGGTGCTGCTGTGGCCTGAATCCCACCTCTCTAATACGCTTTGTTTCCAACTCTCTGTCCACAGCATCAGTTCAACCCAGATTTGGTGAAGAAGGTGTTCCAGGACCTGGACAAAGACCCGGAGAAACTGCTACAGTTTGGGGAGTGCATGCCTTTCCTGACCAAAATAACTGTGGCCACCCAGAAGGGCATTCACACATAAGATGGTGGACAAGCACCCCCTGCAATGAAGCCTCACGATCGAGGCTGCTGTGCCTTGAAAGCCAGTACATGGCCCTGAGGCCCCCCTCTGGGGCTTCTCCTGTACCCTTCTGCCTCGGAAGCCCTCCCCCATTTACTCTCCTGTATCCTTGTGGTTCAGGCCCCCATTAATCAATAAAGGTTCTGCTCTGAACCCAGAGCATTGCAAAATGGCTGTTTGGCTCCATCATTCATGGTGTGGGGGGAGGGGAGATGTGTGGATCGTGATACCCAGTGAAACATTTGTCTTTATGGCTTCTCCAGCTCCTCTCAAATGATTCAGGAATCTCAGAGGAAGGCACAAGAAAGCCCAGGTTGCAAAGTGGTCGGGGGGTGGGGGGCAAAAGGAGTGGGTGCTTTGCTTGAATCTGAATTGAGCTAAAGATTCCAACTGAGGGACTGTTGGGAGGGACTGACATTGATCATCAAACAGGTTGGAACACTTCAGGTTCCTTGTGTACCCGGTGTGTGCAGAACCAGCGAGATAAGGCTGTAGTTGTGGGCCTAGCAGGAGGTGTGCTTGTGAAGGGGCTACATGTGGAGGAAGGGATCAGAGCAACCCACTCCGGTCCTGTTCCCACAATGCCAACTTGCTTTGTCACAATGGGCACTGCTGAGCTTGATGCAGCACTACCCAGGGGTCGGGGGAAGGAGAAAATAGGCACACGTGCTCTGAAGTTTCTCACCAAGTGTTACAGGAAATAATGCACTGGGACAGAGCTGAAAGCCAGTTGTCTTGCACGTGGTTAGGACACATTGAATGCAACTCTTAACTGCTACCAGAGAGTGCTGGGGTCCGATAACTGGGGGCCTGGGGGCATTTGTCACCCATGGTACTCATTACCAGCCTCCCGGTGGCACACCAAGTGTTCCTATTGCCCCTGGTTGCAGTATGTGCCACCGTTTTTTGAAGTCAAGCTTCCGGAGACTTATGACCGCAAGCTGAGCCATCAGGAGTTCAGCCCAGCCTGACCCATATGAGTCCCACTGTAAGTGTTAGATACAGGTTGGATACTGGTTCGGGTTAAGGTATCCATCATGGTTGGAACTGTTGGGAGGGACTGATGTCAATCACCAAACAGGTTGAAATGATGGAAAGGGAAGGTGTGTGGATAGGATCTCAAAATACATATACGAACAGGCCTTGCTGAGGGAGAGTCAGCATGGCTTCTGTAAGGGTAAGTCTTGCCTCACGACCTTATAGAATTCTTTGAAAAAGTCAATAGGCATGTGGATGCGGGAGAACCCGTGGACATTATATATCTGGACTTTCAGAAGGCGTTTGACACGGTCCCTCACCAAAGACTACTGAAAAAACTCCACAGTCAGGGAATTAGAAGACAGGTCCTCTCGTGGATTGAGAACTGGTTGGAGGCCAGGAAGCAGAGAGTGGGTGTCAATGGGCAATTTTCACAATGGAGAGAGGTGAAAAGCGGTGTGCCCCAAGGATCTGTCCTGGGACCGGTGCTTTTCAACCTCTTCATAAATGACCTGGAGACAGGGTTGAGCAGTGAAGTGGCTAAGTTTGCAGACGACACCAAACATTTCCGAGTGGTGAAGACCAGAAGTGATTGTGAGGAGCTCCAGAAGGATCTCTCCAAACTGGCAGAATGGGCAGCAAAATGGCAGATGCGCTTCAATGTCAGTAAGTGTAAAGTCATGCACATTGGGGCAAAAAATCAAAACTTTAGATATAGGCTGATGGGTTCTGAGCTGTCTGTGACAGATCAGGAGAGAGATCTTGTGGTGGTGGTGGACAGGTCGATGAAAGTGTCGACCCAATGTGCGGCGGCAGTGAAGAAGGCCAATTCTATGCTTGGGATCATTAGGAAGGGTATTGAGAACAAAACGGCTAGTATTATAATGCCGTTGTACAAATCGATGGTAAGGCCACACCTGGAGTATTGTGTCCAGTTCTGGTCGCCGCATCTCAAAAAAGACATAGTGGAAATGGAAAAGGTGCAAAAGAGAGCGACTAAGATGATTACGGGGCTGGGGCACCTTCCTTATGAGGAAAGGCTACTGCGTTTGGGCCTCTTCAGCCTAGGAAAGAGACGCCTGAGGGGGGACATGATTGAGACATAAAAAATTATGCAGGGGATGGACAGAGTGGATAGGGAGATGCTCTTTACACTCTCACATAATACCAGAACCAGGGGACATCCACTAAAATTGAGTGTTAGGCGGGTTAGGACAGACAAAAGAAAATATTTCTTTACTCAGCGTGTGGTTGGTCTGTGGAACTCCTTGCCACAGGATGTGGTGATGGCGTCTAGCCTGGACGCCTTTAAAAGGGGATTGGACAAGTTTCTGGAGGAAAAATCCATTATGGGGTACAAGCCATGATGTGTATGCGCAACCTCCTGATTTTAGGAATGGGTTAAGTCAGAATGCCAGATGCAGGGGAGGGCACCAGGATGCAGGTCTCTTGTCATCTGGTGTGCTCCCTGGGGCATTTGGTGGGCCGCTGTGAGATACAGGAAGCTGGACTAGATGGGCCTATGGCCTCATCCAGTGGGGCTGTTCTTATGTTCTTATGTTCTTATGATACTTTCTGTTGTATCTTTAGTGGATTTCTTGCTAAATAGCACTGACTTCCTGAGAAATCAGTCAAGTGAAACAGAAGAAGGTATATAATCTTCTGATTAGCTTAACCCTTTGCTCCCAGGCCTTGCTGATGGATGCGAGAGGCTGCGTCTCTGTTATGGTATTTTGTGTTTTAATATATATATGTGAAGAAGGAGAAGGAGAAGAAGGAGAAGAAGAAGAAGGGCCCCTTACGCTACAGACCCTGCACTCACTTAATCCAGCCAATCACTCAGTCCACTTAGACTGAGTTTTGAGTTCTTTCCAGTTGCTGCTCCCTCCTTAAACTGTGAAGGGAAAATAGGTCCAGGAGAAAGTCCACCTTCTGAATCATTACTGACAGCCCTGGAAATGATGGGTTGATCACGAGCAATGTGGAGAAGTCCTTCCCCTCTCTTGCATGCAGAATTCGCAACTGCAGCATCAAAGAGAAATAGCCACCCAGAGCAGGAGACCTGCAAAAGAACATCAGAACGGAATGCCCACGAGCTGAGCCTGAGTGCTGCCAGGGGCTTCGGCTTCTGGCTGGGACTTGCAAAGTGCTTTTGGCTTCCTCGGAGCAAGTCCCAGCGTGGTCTTCCCTTCAGTTGTGATGCTTGCGGCCCAGTCTGAGGTTGGGCGTGCTGATGCCTCCACAATAAGCTCTGCAGCACCAGCTCCTGGCCTTGGTCCGCGAGCATCACTGCTGCTGCCACCGCCATGATGAGCACCAACTGAAGCGGCTGCCATTTGGTTGCGGCACTCTGTTGGTGAATAAATGAGGGTGTGGACACAAAATAAAGCACCCCTGTTACAGCTAATTTGAAATGTCTCCGGCAAATTGGCTTCCCAACTTCTTTCTGACTCCCAGAGGAGCCCTGTGGAAATGCCAGCAGCCCAGAGGTTTGCCAGGGGTTTGTTCAGCATTTTTAACCAGCAGAAGAAATCCCAGTGAAAATGAATGTCATTTTTCCAGACGCATCTCATGCTCAGACTTTCCCTGTCCCATTTGTCCGATTTCCCTGCAAGGCAACATCCTCAGCTCTTTCCACCCAAGTCCTGTGAGTGGGGCCCTGTCTCCTGGGCTCTAGACCTGGGGTCCCAGGCAGCTGAGATGAAGCCAACCCTCTTCTGGGGGCTTCTCCGGGTATCTGCCTCCTGCAGGAACCTGAGCCAATAAGCAGGCACAATATGCAGAATGGGAGAAGCTGCTATGGTCCACCCAGCAGGACTGAATCCCCTAATAGAGACCTGCTTCTGATCCCAAAACAGGCCCCTTACTAGAAAGCAACATGAATCATTGTGAATAAGTAGAGCCCTGTGTTCTTGCTAACTGCTATGCTGTTTTCAATCTCAGAAGTGCTTCTTTGCTCTCCTACAACTCCTGAGGGCTGCAGCTTGTCTCCAAGCCAAGACTGCGTACATCAGGTTTCTTAAGAGAGGAGCAAAATTAAATATTGCCCAAATTCAAACACTGTTTGACTGCCACAGGCATATCTAGATTACCAGATACATTACCCTGGCAGGATACCGCAAATTCTGCACTGAAATCCTAGCCGGGGGTCCGTGGCCATCAGGGGATGTCCTTGCAGAAACCTCTGCTGGAGTAAACACAAGATTATTTTTTTAATGGTATGCATTGAAAAGAAATGTAAGAAAATGTAAGAAATGTAAGAAAGGGGCCTGTACAAGAGGGACGGGCTCCATTTGAACCAGAATGGAACCAGATTGCTGGCGCATAACATTAAAAAGGTGGCAGAGCAGCTTTTAAACTGATCCCTGGGGGAAGGCCGACAGGAGCCGAGGGGCATCCGGTTCGGGACTCCTCATCCCTATGGGATGAGGATGGGGAGGTTAGAGAACAACAAGACAAAGGCAGGGTAGGAGAAGAAATTGGGAAAGGTAGCGTGATGGGATGTGATAGACGGTTTGGCACAATGAGAGGATGCGGGGACAAAGGAGCAAATAAGCAGCCCATCCTGGGGCATTCCGTGTATAAATGCTTTTATGCGAATGCCCGAAGTCTACGAGCAAAGGTGGGAGAACTGGAATGTCTGGTGACAAGGGAAAATATTGACATAGTGGGCATAACGGAAACCTGGTGGAATGCGGAGAATCAGTGGGATACCGCAATCCCGGGCTATAAACTCTACAGGAGGGACAGGCAGGGGCGTGTTGGAGGTGGGGTGGCCCTTTATGTTAAGGAAGGGATAGAATCCAGCAAAGTAGAGATTGAAGGTGGGTCCGACTCCACCGTAGAATCTCTGTGGGTTAAATTACCAGGCTTGTGCAGCGATGTAATACTGGGGGCGTGCTATCGTCCTCCAGACCAGAAATCTGATGGGGACCTTGAAATGAGGACACAGATCAGGGAGGTGACAAGGAAGGACAGGGTTGTAATCATGGGGGACTTCAATTATCCTCATATTGACTGGGTCAATTTGTGTTCTGGTCACGATAAGGAAACCGGATTTCTTGACGTGCTAAATGACTGTGGCTTAGATCAGCTAGTCAAGGAGCCCACCAGAGGACAGGTGACTCTGGATTTAATTTTGTGCGGTACGCAGGACCTGGTTAGAGATGTAAACGTTACTGAGCCATTGGGGAACAGTGATCATGCTGCGATCCGTTTTGACGTGCATGTTGGGGGAAGAATACCAGGCAAATCTCTAACAAAAACCCTTGACTTCCGACGGGCGGACTTCCCTCAAATGAGGAGGCTGGTTAGAAGGAGGTTGAAAGGGAGGGTAAAAAGAGTCCAGTCTCTCCAGAGTGCATGGAGGCTGCTTAAAACAACAGTAATAGAGGCCCAGCAGAGGTGTATACCACAAAGAAAGAAGGGTTCCACTAAATCCAGGAGAGTGCCCGCATGGCTAACCAGCCAAGTTAGAGAGGCTGTGAAGGGCAAGGAAGCTTCCTTCCATAAATGGAAGTCTTGCCCTAATGAAGAGAATAAAAAGGAACATAAACTGTGGCAAAAGAAATGTAAGAAGGTGATAGGGGAGGCCAAGCGAGACTATGAGGAACGCATGGCCAGCAACATTAAGGGGAATAATAAAAGCTTCTTCAAATATGTTAGAAGCAGGAAACCCGCCAGAGAAGCGGTTGGCCCTCTGGATGGTGAGGGAGGGAAAGGGGAGATAAAAGGAGACTTAGAGATGGCAGAGAAATTAAATGAGTTCTTTGCATCTGTCTTCACGGCAGAAGACCTCGGGCAGATACCACTGCCCGAACGGCCCCTCCTGACCGAGGAGTTAAGTCAGATAGAGGTTAAAAGAGAAGATGTTTCAGACCTCATTGATAAATTAAAGATCAATAAGTCACCGGGCCCTGATGGCATACACCCAAGGGTTATTAAGGAATTGAAGAATGAAGTTGCAGATCTCTTGACTAAGGTATGCAACTTGTCCCTCAAAACAGCCACGGTACCAGAAGATTGGAGGATAGCAAATGTCACGCCTATTTTTAAAAAGGGAAAGAGGGGGGACCCGGGAAACTATAGGCCGGTCAGCCTAACATCCATACCGGGTAAGATGGTGGAATGCCTCATCAAAGATAGGATCTCAAAACACATAGACGAACAGGCCTTGCTGAGGGAGAGTCAGCATGGCTTCTGTAAGGGTACGTCTTGCCTCACAAACCTTATAGAATTCTTTGAAAAGGTCAACAGGCATGTGGATGCGGGAGAACCCGTGGACATTATATATCTGGCCTTTCAGAAGGCATTTGACACGGTCCCTCACCAAAGGCTACTGAAAAAACTCCACAGTCAGGGAATTAGAGGACAGGTCCTCTCGTGGATTGAGAACTGGTTGGAGGCCAGGAAGCAGAGAGTGGGTGTCAATGGGCAATTTTCACAATGGAGAGAGGTGAAAAGCGGTGTGCCCCAAGGATCTGTCTTGGGACCGGTGCTTTTCAACCTCTTCATAAATGACCTGGAGACAGGGTTGAGCAGTGAAGTGGCTAAGTTTGCAGACGACACCAAACTTTTCCGAGTGGTAAAGACCAGAAGTGATTGTGAGGAGCTCCAGAAGGATCTCTCCAGACTGGCAGAATGGGCAGCAAAATGGCAGATGCGCTTCAATGTCAGTAAGTGTAAAGTCATGCACATTGGGGCAAAAAATCAAAACTTTAGATATAGGCTGATGGGTTCTGAGCTGTCTGTGACAGATCAGGAGAGAGATCTTGGGGTGGTGGTGGACAGGTCGATGAAAGTGTCGACCCAATGTGCGGCGGCAGTGAAGAAGGCCAATTCTATGCTTGGGATCATTAGGAAGGGTATTGAGAACAAAACGGCTAATATTATAATGCCGTTGTACAAATCGATGGTAAGGCCACACCTGGAGTATTGTGTCCAGTTCTGGTCGCCGCATCTCAAAAAAGACATAGTGGAAATGGAAAAGGTGCAAAAGAGAGCGACTAAGCTGATTACGGGGCTGGGGCACCTTCCTTATGAGGAAAGGCTACGGCGTTTGGGCCTCTTCAGCCTAGAAAAGAGACGCTTGAGGGGGGACATGATTGAGACATACAAAATTATGCAGGGGATGGACAGAGTGGATAGGGAGATGCTCTTTACACTCTCACATAATACCAGAACCAGGGGACATCCACTAAAATTGAGTGTTGGGCGGGTTAGGACAGACAAAAGAAAATATTTCTTTACTCAGCGCGTGGTCAGTCTGTGGAACTCCTTGCCACAGGATGTGGTGCTGGCATCTAGCCTAGACGCCTTTAAAAGGGGATTGGACGAGTTTCTGGAGGAAAAATCCATTATGGGGTACAAGCCATGATGTGTATGCGCAACCTCCTGATTTTAGGAATGGGTTAAGTCAGAATGCCAGATGTAGGGGAGAGCACCAGGACGAGGTCTCTTGTTATCTGGTGTGCTCCCTGGGGCATTTGGTGGGCCGCTGTGAGATACAGGAAGCTGGACTAGATGGGCCTATGGCCTGATCCAGTGGGGCTGTTCTTATGTTCTTATGTTCTTATGAAATGATTAATTAATATTCAACGGCTGAAAAAACTTTTACTTTCGTTTTCCTAGCAAGAGGCCTGGAATCAAGCCTGGATTTAATCCATAAATTCTTTCTCTTCTTGAAACAGCTTGCTCCCTGAACGTTTCCTCTTTTTCCTTCCTTAACATTCTTAATTGTTATATTGACAGTTGCTTCTTCCATCTCCTGTCTCATTTCAAAATACTCCACTTCTTTAATTTCACCTGACATTTGATCCATTCTTTTTTCTTGTCTATTATTTGTGATCTGTTCCTGCATGCTTATCAGGGAGGAGTGTGTTTGCTTCATTTGTTCAGATACTTTCCTGACCTGTTGTTCCATTTCTCTTCTAAAATCCATCAAGAAATCCATTAATAAGGTCTGGCTTTTACAAACATCCTTTACATTTTCAAATGCCATTTTAGTCAATTTGAAAAACAACAGAATGAAGAAAAAGAAAGAAGTAGAGAGAGGGACTAAGAAATTCAAGAGATTTAAGAAGGAAAAGAAGAAATGGAAGGAGCAGTGGGAGGAGTAAGAAGGAACACTGATAAGACAGAGAACAAAGCAAGCGCTAAGACAGAAAGTTAAAATGGCTGAACAAGTAGATCTTTTTTTTTTTCTTTTTAATTATATTAAATCAAAGTAGATGTAAATGAAAATTTGAAATATAAATATTGTGAAAATTAAGTGGTATTAAGATAAATAAGGGTTATTTTTTTTAAAAGAGAAGTTATATAAAATAATTGATAGATGGTATTTTATTTTAGAGGAAATAGTAAAAGTGTAGTCTGAACTATTAAATAAATGTTGGATGAGTAAAGAATTGAGGGAATTTTTTTATTATGTGGGTGGAATGGCAAAAAAATAAAGAAATTTTGGAAAATGATATATAACATAAGTGATACTGAAGTCTGTATTACCATTTCAATTGGAGATATTCCTCTTAAATGCGACATTAGAAATTAAGAATCAGATAAGAAAAACCTTATTTTAAATATTAATTTAGTGGCATGAAGATTGTATGAGTAAAAGTTTGAAGTCTTTTTTATAATTGGATAGATAATTTTAGAGAAAAAATATTGATTATTTAGTAAAATTATTAATTAGTAGATTAATAAATATGATAGTTAGTTGGCAACCTTCAGTCTCGAAAGACCATGGTATCGCGCTCTGAAAGGTGGTTCTGGAACAGCGTCTAGTGTGGCTGAAAAGGCCAATTCGGGAGTGACAATCCCTTCCACACCAGGAGCAAGTGCAGTCTGTCCCTGGCCTGTCTCCCTGGCTATGGGCCTTCCTTCTTTGCCTCTTAGCCTCAGACTGTTGGCCAAGTGTCTCTTCAAACTGGGAAAGGCCATGCTGCGCAGCCTGCCTCCAAGCGGGCCGCTCAGAGGCCAGGGTTTCCCACTTGTTGAGGTCCACTCCTAAGGCCTTCAGATCCCTCTTGCAGATGTCCTTGTATCGCAGCTGTGGTCTACCTGTAGGCCGCTTTCCTTGCACGAGTTCTCCATAGAGGAGATCCTTTGGGATCCGGCCATCATCCATTCTCACGACATGACTGAGCCAACGCAGGCGTCTCTGTTTCAGTAGTGCATACATGCTAGGGATTAATTTTTGTATTAATGAATAATTTAGTTTGGACTAGTGTATGTTGTAATCGATGGCCAATACCCTCGTGTGTAACCTGTGTAGTCCCAGCCCTAAGTTTATCCAATGTTCCTTACCTGTATCTGTAATAAATAAATAAAGTATTGCAAAAAAAAAAAAAGGGGGGGATATCAACAGATGATAGATAGATAGATAGATAGATAGATAGATAGATAGATAGATAGATAGATAGATAGATAGATAGATAGAGAGCTTTTTTTCTAATAGAACGCACCAGAACTGTGTTCCGGCACCTTTTCTATGCAGACTCCATGCCTTTTTGAACTGGGACAGAGTCCTTCCCGCCCCCCCTCGCCCTGCGCTGATTCTGCTCCTCTTTGGGGCCCACAACGAGGCTGCGCGGCGCTACTCCGCTTCCCCATATCCACCCCATCCCCACCCCCGGGCGAGGAGGGAATCGTGCGCGCCTCCCCTCTCCTCTCCGCTCCGCTGTCCCCGCGCTCAGCTCTCACCTTTTTCTTGGCACGCAGCAGGTGCATCAGCGCAGAGAGCTCCTGGCGCAGCTGCGGAGTGCACTGGGGGGCGGCGAGGGGAGGCTGCAAAGGTCTCTGCGAGGGATGCGCTGCCACCACTTTCCCCGGCTCCGTAAGGAATCCTCACAGAGCTCGGGCTGCCAGGGGAGCACAGCGCCCAGCAGGCGAGGTGGGAGCGCAGGGAAGCCCCGAGCCTGCCTGGAGATGCCCAGCCTTCGGGGTGCGCTGCTCGCCTCCCTCCAGCTCTGCTTGGGCTTCCCCACCTCTGTGCCCCCTTCCCTGGCCTGGCTTCAGCACCCTGGGGATGGGGCTGTCATCGTCCAGGGCTCCCCCTTGCCTTCCCTTCCCTTGCCCTCCCCTCCCCCCTGGTGGCTGGGACAAAACTTGGGGGGGGAAAGAAAGGGCGACAATATTATGGATAGAGGGGATCATAGAGGGATGTTCTTTTCCCTCTCACACAACACCACAACCAGGGGATAACCATCAAAACTGGGAGAGTTCAGACAGACTAAAGAAAATATTAATCGGGGGAACCCCTTGCTACATGATAAGGGGGAGACATTATGGATGGGGTGGATAGAGGGATGTTCTTTCCCCTCTCACACAACACCACAATCAGGGCACATCCATTAAAATGGAGCATTGGGAGAGTTAGGACAACCTAAAGAAAATATTAATCCCTGGAACTCCTTGCCACATGATAAGGGGGAAGACATTATGCATGGGATGGATAGAGTGGATAGGGGGGTGTTCTTTTTCCTCTCACATGACACCATAACCAGGGGACATCTATTAAGTGTCAGGAGAGTTAGGCAGAATAAAGAAAATATTAATTGGTGGAAATCCATGCCACATTATAAGGGGGAAGAAATTATGCTTGGGATGGATGGAGTGGATAGGGGGATGTTATTTTCCTTCTCACACAACACCATAACCAGCGGCATCCATTAAAACTGAGCATTGGGAGAGTTAGGACAGATTAAAGAAATTATTAATCAGTGGAGCACCTTGCCACACAACAGTGGGAAAGACATTATGCATGCGATGGATAGGGGGAAGTTCTTTTCCCTCTCATCCAACGCCACAACCAGGGGACATTCACTCACACTGAATGTTGGGAGAGTTAGAACAGACCAAAGAATATTGTTCTTACCCAGCGTGACATTAACCTTGGGAACTCCTTGCCACAGGATGCGGTTATAGTGTCTGACCTTAATGCCTTTAAAAGGGGACTGGGCAAATTTCTGGATGGAAAGTCCATCACAGATTACAAGCCATGATGGGTATGTGCAACCTTCTGATTTTTGAAGTGAGCTACCTCAGAATGCCAGATGTAAGGGAGTGGCACTGGGATGCAGGTCTCTTGATGTCTTATGTGCTCCCTGAGGCATCTGGTTGGTACAGGAAGCTGGATTAGATGGGCCTTTGGCCTGATTCAGTGGGGTGCTTCTGATGTTCTCATGCCACTCTTGGGAGATGGTGGTGCCTAGGATGAGCCTTTCATGTGGGAATGTGAGAAAAGGGGACACCTATTATGCTTGCTGGGACTGTTGCATACTGGTAGAAGGTGTACCTCTTCAAAAGAAGAGAAATTCAGTTGACCTGGAGCCCTAGCTTGCCTCCTCTGTACGTGTTAATCACGTGTTGTCTAGTTGTATCTTATTACTTATTTCTCCAATAAAAAATGGTTTATAAATAAATAAATAAATAAATAAATAAATAAATAAATAAATAAATAAAAGATTAACAAGTTGTGAGTTCCTGCACTTTTTTTTTTTTACAATAAAAGCACTAGATAGATAGATAGATAGATAGATAGATAGATAGATAGATAGATAGATAGATAGATAGATAGATAGATAGACAGACAGACAGACATTGGAAGGTCTACAAATAGAGACTCACCAAACCGATCAGCAGAACCCACCTGACCTTGTCTTCTTCTTCCAGAAGTTTGGAATGAGGCGAAGCTCTGAGCTGCAAGCCTTATATACCCCCCTGCAGGTGGGATGAACCAGGGGTCCTGCCAAGCTGTGTGTTGCAAGGTGATTGCCTCATTCTAGGTAGACTAATTCACTGGATGGACACCAAGTCGCTCACTTTTTTGGTGAGTCAAAATGTGACACGTCTGATGCTTGGCCCAAGTTCTCCATGCCAAAAGGTGGAGGAAACTCAACTGTACCGTCTCACCCAGGCTGGAAGACGTTTGAGGTCTGTTTTGCAATTCAAGTCAGATGACCAGCGTCCTTGAGACTGGCACCATGTAGGAATTTTTGCGGGTCCCTGCTCTAGCCCTGCTTGCAGCAGGGTCCACACCAAAATCCTACCCCTCCTCCCTGGTCCACACCATACCTGGACAAGCAGCTGAGCTGTCTAATAGGAACAAACTCAAAAAACCCCAAAGAAAAGTAGCCATCCATAGCAAGTGAAATAACCTTTGATTGAGGCCAAGAAAAGACAGAGAGAGAGAGAGGGAGGGAGAGAGGGAGGGAGAGGAGGGTTCCTCGGAGGAGGAAGGCTGAGACCTGAGATCAAAATAGGAACACATGTTTGTATATATATACACACACCCTTTCCTGGGAGTAAGTCTCTTCCACACCATGAGACTTGCTTCTGAGTAGACCTGCATAGGATTATATTAAAAGGCAAGACTCAGACAGGGAAGAAAATGCACAGCCAGTTCCGAAACCAACCAGATTTCGGAACTGGGGCTGTGCAGGAATAGAAGCACAGGCAGACCCTGACGCTCATCCAAGTCTTGGCAGGGCAAGAATGACAAATGGGGAGGTCTGAGGAAGGGGAGCTAAAGGAGAGGGAAGCCAAAAGAAAGGCAAGAGGGAGAAAGGCAAAGGGAATGAGTCTGCTCCCCCTTCTTTTGCTCAAGTTTGCATTCACCTGGCGAGCAGAAAGGAAAAAAAAACCAGGTGTCTCTTTTGCCAGGCATTGGGGGGTTTGCACAAAATAATTGTACGTTTCCTACATGCTTTGGAAGGCAGAAAGGGGCACTCTAATCGGTCAGGCAGGCCAGAAGGAAGGAAGGGGAATCTGGGGGTGTAAATGTAGGGCTAGAGGCAGAGTTCTTTAAAAGACTGGAAGGGGCAAGAGTCTCCCTGAGCCAGGAAGATGTGTCTGTACCATTGGCCTCCAGACCGCCTGAAATTGGAGGACAGAGGGAACCCAGCACAGATTGACTCTCATGATAATCACTGAGCATCAGGAAATTACTCTTTTAATAAGGAGAATATTCCCTCCCTCATCACCTTGATCCAAAAGCCAATTAACGGGGTATACAGTGGACTGTGTGAAATGGCAGTGCCAACGCCTCGCATAAGTGAAGACCACCCACACATCTTCAGCTTGCCTTGGCAGAGATGGGCTGCATCACTCCTGAATGTATGTCCATGAGTTTCCAATGCTTCTGGATGTGGAAAGGTGCCCTTGCCAACTTGATCAGTTTCTCAGCAAGTAGTCCTGACTTGACCCACCTTCCTGCTTCCTCAATGAAATGAACAAGGAAACTGCCCAGTGCTGCTCCCCTCCCCTCCTTGGCAAGGGCACATTTTCTGCCTGTCCCAGTGTCACTCAAGGCAAGAAGACCATCTCTGCCCCTGATTGGGTGCTTGGAGGGAGGGAGGGGGGAGAGTCTAACCTGCTTCAATATTCAGTCTCTCTCTCCAGGGAACTCTGGTCCCTGCATTTCTGTGTCAGGGCTGGCGGGGAGATGGGACGCTGCTCAGGGTGGCTTTTATCTCACCCAGGGTGGGCACATTGGCCACAGAACAGCTGTGCTCGCTGTATCACTATGGAACATGGTATAGTATCACTATGGAACATGGGAGCACTGGGGTATTGTTGCTGCATGTGGACTATGACAAGGAAGAAGAGGAGAGTCTCAGAGTCTTCAGGTTGGCGCAGGGCAGTACTGACTAGTGATTAGCACACTGACATCCTTCATGCTTCCCCCAGTCTCCAATGTTTGCACACACAGCTGAGTGGGGGAAATTTATAGTAGATTGTGCCTGCTGGCAGCAGCCTAGGTTTTCAGACCAGGCAGTTGAAGGCTGCTAGGTACCCACCATCCCAGCAAGGATGTAACAACAGGGGCCCCTATCAGTTTGAGGAGATTTGTCAGTCTTCTGTATGTCCGAACCAGGAAACAGACAGCCATGGTTGAAAATACAATCCATTTATGGAAAGATTAAACAGGGTTTTAAAAAGGCCATTGGGGAAGTGAGGGATGTGAAGGGTTCGATGAACAGCAGTCATTCTCAACCAGTGATACGGGCAGCACCAATGGTATTTAAGGTGGTGCCTACTGGACCCCTGGATGAATGAAGGGGGAAGAGGTCCATCGCCTTTATTTTTCTCCACCTTTCCTTTCTTTTCCCTCTTTTTTCAGGCCATTCAGGGGTCTGTATCCATGGTAGATGTGTGGGTTCAGAAGAGACCAGTTTGGTGGGCTGGATCCATGGCAGGGGTGTGGGTTCAGAAGAGACCATTGTTTAAAAGCAACATAATAAATTGTCATACTTCATTATAATAATTATTATTCCTAATAATTTAGCACACCAAAAATTCAATGCAAGTTCAGCTTTAATGAGAAGGAAAGGGCAGGGGGCTGGAAATTATCCTTTAGCCCCAGGAGGAATAAGCAAAGCAAGACAGTCCTGGTGAGGAACTCCTTATTTACTCAGTGAAGTCTACTTTCTTCATCTCCAAGGAGTTATTAAGCAGGATCCCTTCAGAAGTGGGAGTAGCAGAGAACAAGGGTATAGGAGGGAACATAGGTGACATTTGGACCCAGAGGTAAAAGATAAAGATCATTGGATCTGTGTCATGGTGGCCATTTCCTACTTGTTCAAAATCGCATTTGCCTCTCCAGAGGTCACCCAGATCTTAGTGGCATTTCTAGAAAATTCCTGATCATTTCCTCTTCAGTGCCAAGGGGTCTTGAGGGTGTTTGATGCAAGAAGGGCATCAAAACAGGGGCTGATTGTGGGCCCTCCTGGAAAGTCTCTCGGACAGATGCAGCAAGGCTTCCAGTTGTTTTTGCAAGACCCCCGTCAGGGTCAGTGCTGGGAGATGAGCCCCTTCCCACTGCTGGCCTGGAGGCATCCGCTAGAACGGTGTAGAATAGGTCACGATCAGCCATGCTCTGGGTGTTGGCCTGAGCCTGAAACAGACCATCAGGGAAGAGCAGTTTCAATGGGGACACTGAAAGCCCAACTCCTTGTCTGTGGCTGAACCCAGCAGGTCAAAGGACTCCTGGTTGCTAGACCAGAAGCACCTCAAAAGCTGAGCGATTGGAGTCTGGGCCTGATGACATCACAAGAAGACCACCAAGCCTTGAGCATGGGGCAGGAGGGTCTGCAACCAGGATGGGACTGAACTGGAGGGTGAAGGTGTGCAGGAGTTGCCCATTTTGCATTAAGGCCATAAACAGCTGGAGAAACATTTGGGTCAAATGGGCAGCCCTCCCTCATATCCCCCAATGGGGAGTTGATGCTTCTTTTGCTGGGGGCATTCTAAGATGTAAGCAAGTTTTCCACCCAAGCCACCCCCCACGCACCAGACTCTTAGTATCGGCCCCAACTCCATACGAAGAAGGAGCCATTTGATCCTGTCTCACCTTCAACCCATTTGGGAGTTCCTTGGTGTTCAGCCTGCTCATCTCACCCTGGCTGGGGAAACGAGGAGGAGTTCATATTTCTATATCTCTAACGACAAATTTTTCGAAGTGTTTGAAGAGAATTTCCAGTGCTTCTTCAAACATGTTGAGCTGGTCGGGGACTAGTGCCTTCAAAACCAGTGGTGGCTTCTAAAACTTTACACCTTTTCATGTATACCCATACATACAGACAGACATACAGACATACATCCTGGTGGCCTCCCTGTGAGCTAGCTGGCTCACAGCTAGCAGAGAGAACTGGTCCAGGGATGGTTACCAGGGAGGTGGCCGGCTGGATGAGGGTGGGAGCTGACTTACACCATAGGGGATGACACTAGGGACGGCTCCAAGGCTTCCACCACCACCGAGACCACCGAAGCCTCCACCAAGTCTGCCTTGGCCAGGTTCAGCTAAGCAGCCAAAGCCTGTTTGGGCACCAACGTTTCCACCTAAATTCAGTGTCTGTTGGCAGTGAGCCCCATGGCTTATGGTGGGGCTGGCTTCCAGGTAGACGTGCTTGGGCTGCAGTCCCATTGGGCTTGCCTGGGAGAAGGCCTCATTGACTATGGTGGGACTTGCTTCTGAGTGGACATGCATAGCATAGGGCTCTCAGGTGCTCTCTGACTGGGTGCAGGTGCAGGGATGTTTGCCATGCTGGGGCTTAAAGAATGGTGAGCTGCCTTATCTTCAGGCTTGCATTCCCTTTGGGTCCCCCCTTTGCCTCTTTCTTTACCAGGGGCCTCTGTCTCCCTGGCTGGGGGGGGGGGGTGGCAGTCCTCTGCTCAGTCCCTGCTGCTCACTGGGTGACATTCAGACAAACATAGTGGTTCTACTGGTACTACTGGACCAGCCTGGATTGGCCAAGCAGAAGTAGACAGACCAAGTGGTCTGACTCAGTATGTGGCAGCTCCTAGTTTCGCTCCGCTGGGTGGCGTCTGAGCTTGTGGGCAGCCTCTGGTGTGTTTGTCTGGGTTTTTGACAACTATAGGGGGTGGTTGTCCCCCTCTCCTGTTTGTGTTTGACTAGGCCTAAGAAAACTCAGAAGTTGGGAGGAAGATTCCCAAGCCCCCTGCCCCTTGCATACTGGAGCTCACTTTTTCCTCTGAGGTTGGTAATGAGATGGGGAGTTGATGGCTCTTATGGCCCAAGCTGAGATGATTATGAAGAGGAGGCTGCCTGCAGGGCTGGAAAAGGGAAGGTGTGGGGCGTCCAATGAAGGTCCACAAAGAGGCCAAACAAGCCCCGACTAGACTGAGGTTCAAGAGAGCCAGATGGCCAATGAAGGCCCAGGAGAACAAACGTATTAAACCTACTTTAATATGCCGCCCTGGGTCCCTTTTAGGGAGAAGGGCGGGATGCAAATAAAGTTTATTATTTGTTATTATTACTTCCTGATGTAGGACTGAATTTACAATGACCCACCTGTAGTTTCCCAGATCCCCCTGCTTCCTTTTTTAAAGATTGGTATGACATTAGCTGTCCTCCAGTCCTCTGGCACAGCGGCCCTTTTAACAAACAAGTAGCACATTTTTCTCAAAATGTCTGCAAATTCTTTCGTTCTTCTTGAGTTGATGCCTTCTGCGTCTGATGACTTACTGATATTTAGTTTGTCAAATGTCTGAAACGTCTTCTCCTTTACCCTCTATCCGACTTACAGGCCAATCCTATGCTTCCCAATCACCAAAAATGGCCACCGCTGTATCCAGTGGTCTCCTGGGGGTTTCCTGGGGGTAAGGAAACAACTTTCACTTACTGTATATTGAGCAATGGCAGCCCCAATGGGTCTTCCTGGATCTGCACCCACTACTGAGGGGGCCTTTTGGGCAGCAGTATCTGCCCAAGGTCTTCTGCCATGAAGACAGATGCAAATACAGAGGTCCTCCTGAGCTGGAAGGTGGCTATGCTGGTATTAGTCCCACAACATGCTCTGGATGGGAGTCCTCCTGGACCCACAACTGTCCCTGGATGCTCAGGTGGCAGCTGTGGCCAGGGGGGCTTTTGCCCAGTTTCAGCAGGTGCGCCGACTGCAGCCCTACCTGTGCCAGTTGGACCTGGCCTTGGTGTTCCATGCCCTAGTGACATCTTGGTTAGACTACTGTAATGCCCTCGACATGGGGCTGCCCCTGAAAATGATTCAGAAGTTGCAGTTGGTGAAGAATGCAGCAGCTTGGTTGGTGACTGGGGCTCGGCATGCGGAATCTGCTATGCCATTGCTCCAGGGGCTTCACTGGCTGCCCAGTCCTTTGCAAGGTGTTGTTTAAAGCTCTGTAAGGCATAGGACCAGGCTGCCTCAGGGATTGCCCGCCTTCCCCCACACATTCCTGCACATCCCCTGTGGTCATCAGAGAGGGCTCTTCTCAGGATACCGCTGCCATCTGAAGCCAGAGGGATGGAGGCAAGCTGCAGAGCCTTCTCAGATGTGGCACCACAGCTCTGGAACCAGCTGCCAGAAGATCTGAGAGCAGCTTCTTCAGTACATGGTTTCGGGCAGGGTTTGACGACCTCTCTGTTTCTTCCTGCCTTTGGGGAGGGAGGTGCTCCTTAGGGATCCCTTAATTTTTTTAACCTTTTAAAGCTTTTATGCTGCTTTATATTATTTGTTTCCTATCTGCTCATTTATTCTTGTTGTTTAAATTGTTTAATGGTTTTTGATCTTAATAATTTATTTTGACAGTCCTTTGTATTTACGCTTCACTGTAAACCAGTTTGGATGTTTAGAAGAGCGGTATAAAAATCTTTTAAACAAATATATAAATAAATAACTCATTCATTTAATTTCTCTGCCACCCCATGTCCCCTTTTATCTCCCCTTTCCCTGCTTCACCACCCAGCAGGCCAACCACTTTTCTGGCAGATTTCCTGCTTCTATCAGATTTGAAAAGGTGTTTATTATTCTCCTTAACGCTGTTGGCCATTCGCTCCTCAAAGTATTTCTTGGCCTCTCATATCAACATCTTACATTTCTTTTGCAAGAGTTTGCAATCCTTTTCATTCTCCTCATTAGGGCACGACTTCCATTTCCAGACGGAAGCTTCCCAGCCTCTCTACCGTAGCCATGCTGGCATCCTCCTGCATTTAGTCGAGCCCTTCTTTTCCAGTATACGTTTCATCTGGGCCTCTATTACTACCGTTTTAAACAGACTGTATTCACACTGGAGATACTGGTCTCTTTTTACCTTCTCTTCCATTTTCTTTCTAACTAGTCTCCTCAATTAAGGGAAGTCCGCCCTTTGGAATTCAAGGGCTTTTGTGCTGGATTTGCTTGGCAGTCTTCCCCCACCATGCACGGTAGAGTGGCTTATCCTAGGCTACCTTGGGTGTGTGACTGGGAGAAATTGGTCCAATTGGCTTGAAGCCATCCCTGCCTCAAGGAATGACTGACTTCATGCTATGGGTCAGAGCTTATGGATCAAAGCCTTGCAAGTTGGATGATCAGGAGGAGAGAGAGCAAGAGGAAGCCAATTAGGGACACAGTCCCACAGGTGAGGGGGACAAAGTCAAGGTCTGAGACAAGGAGCCTCTGAGTCACCTGCTTCTAGGACAATACGCTGCCCCCAGTGTCCTGCAAGTGACACTACACCCATTTCCCAATAGGGGTTTTTGTTTTACACTCACTGATGATTGTTGAGTCCATTTTCTAGGATTCCCCCCCCCCCCGTTCCTTTCAGCCCTCACACCATGGCAAGTCCTGTCCAAACCTGCCCAATATATGCATTGTTGCACATCATTCTTGATTACCTGGGAATTGCTCCATGACACCCACCAGCAGCTGTTTTACATCACAGAATTCCCTGATTCTGCAGGTCAGCTCAGGAGGAAAAGCCACAGGATTCCCAGATGCTTCCTTCTTCTCATACCTAATGTGGAGGAGGAAAATATCTGATCTCATAATCCATCCAATGGGAATTCCTGACTGGAGTAAAAGGACGGCATGGAGGAGAAGAGCAGGAAGCCTGGAGGCAGGACAAGAGCAGATGGGCGTGTTCAGGAGAGGAGGCTTCTCTAGCTATGGCAAGGCAAATGGATAGAAAATATGGCTGGTACCTGTGTAGCTGAGCAAAGGGGACAGAGGTCTGGCATGTTCAAGTGGAATGTCGTAAAGAGAGGACCTGAGTGGAGCACTGGAGGGTGGAGATTCCTGCATTCTCTCCCCAAGAACCATGAAAAAGCCATGTCCTTCACAGACCATTCCCAGCATCAGGTGACAAGGAGGGAAATGAGTGGGATCCACGTACCTCTGCAAGGGCCTTCTAACATCCTGTGGGGGAAGAGAGAAGAAAAATAGGTCAGAGCCTGCCCAGGCAAGTCAGCTTTCTCACACCCTGCACAGAGACCTGCTCTCTAGAGCTCTATCTAGAGTTGGCAGTGATCCATCTTGCACTGATGGATATCAGTGAGCCAATCCGAGGGCAACCCCACAGGCATTCTGAGGGCCAGGGAAGCTGTGGATGCCCTTCTAAGTGCCAGAAATAGTCACGTCAGGGAAAGCTGCAGGTGACTTATTTGTCTCTCAGAACACCTTCAGAGGGAGGCAGTGTGAGCGAGGATGGCACCTCCAGCTGGGGGTGGCACCCCTGAATGTATAACCCCAGTTGCCACAGTGGCTATGAACACCACTGAGGAAAGGGCTCTGTTGGAGCTTTCCTTGGTGTTGTTGAAACCAAGTCGCTCTGGTCCATGCTTCCTAGTCACTCTTATCTTCCTCAGAGGGAAACTGAGATATGTGCAGGCTTCTAGCATTATGCATTCCAGATGCCCTATGACTCTCTCTGCACAGACACCAGATGATGTGCACTGGAACACCACAGAAGCCCATTAGTGGGGTGTGAGGGTAGCAGGACAGAACTGAGCAGAATGGGGAGAGATCAGTTGTCAGGAAGGAGACATGAGAACAGGTTCCAAGATCTTTGGGACCTCCAGGCCTCAGTGAAATAAAATGAACTTCCTTATTTCCTGTTCATAAGAGAGGTCTTTGTCCGCACCACACACTGAGTCCCTTCATTCTTGTGTAGGCCAAGGAAGCACAGAGCAGTTGCTTTCCTTCTCCTGGTGAGGAACCTGGGCTATTTCTACCACCCTCTCACCTGCAGGAGTTCACTTGCTGGCTGCTGGCATTTCTCCTCCATCTGCTGGATGAGACCTTCAAGGGAGGACAGTTCCTCCTTGAGTCTGGCCATGTGCTCCTCTCTTCTGGTTGCAATTTCCTTCTCCAGCTCTTCCAGCTGCGAGAGGAGAGACGTCTTTTGATCTTCCAGAAACTGGTGCATTTGGTTGAAAGCAGCCACTGTGCTTGTCTTCTTCTCTTCTATTTGGCCCTAAAACAGGCAGATGGAAAGCGGAGAAAAGGAGAGAAATGTCAGGAATATTGTCAGCCTTTGCGGGGAGGTGGTGGGAAATCTCTAGTCAGAAACATGGCAGGAAGAGATTCTCAAGGAGCTGGAGGGAAGTGGACCTGACATGACTGGGGAGTTCTGTTGTCTCTTCTGTCTTTTCTATGACAGTGGACAGTGAACAAATATCAGGATTGTTGTCAGTTCATCACCGCCACATAATAGGTGAGTGAGTTGGTTCACCTATGGCTCAAACCTATCTATACAGTGCACCATTATAGTAGTGGTCAGGAGGCTGCACACTGCTGATAGACCCCACAGATTAGCCATTGACATGCTAGGAATGGATCGAAACCGGAATCAGGCTGGGGTGGGGGCAAATCAAGTGCAGATCTCAACCGCACTAACATATATACCAAATCCAGAACCCCTGTGCCAGCCCAGACATGCCCACAGAAGGCTCTTCAAGATTCCTTTGAGAAGTCCCATTGGGGATCAGGTGGTGGCCAAGGAGGTAAGTAAAATCTTCCTTAATTTACCTTTCCTGGCCAGCTGGGTTCCCATGCGGGCACTGTGTCAGTGAGGAGAAAAGGAGAGAAATGTCAGGAATATTGTCAGCCTTCAGGTAAGTGGTGGGAAATCTCTAGTCAGAAACAAGGCAGGAAGAGATTCTCGAGGAGCTGGAGGGAAGTGGACCTGCCATGACTGGGCGGTTCTGCTGTCTCTTCTGTCTTTTCTATGACAGCGGACAGTGAACAAATGTCAGGAATATTGTCGGCCTTTGGAAGTAGGTGGTGGGAGATCTCTGGTCAGAAGCATGTCGGGAAGCTGGAGGAGCTGGAGGGAGGCGGATCTGCCAGGGTCTCCTCCATCACTGTACCGTCACCACCGCCAGGTAACATGCGAGTGAATTGGTCCTCCTATGGCCAAGTCCTACCCATGCAGTGCAGCATTGCAGCAGGGCCCAGAAGGCTGCACTCGCCACAGATCGGCCACTAACTGAGTTCTGCTGGTGCTAGGGATGCGTCGAAGCAGAGATCAGGGGAAAATTGGACATATATACCAAATCCAGAACCCCTGTTCCAGCCCCAGAAGGCTCTTCAAGACTCCTTTGAGGAGTGCTGTTGGGGATCAGGTGGTGGCCAAGGAAGTAAGTAAAATTGTCCCTTATTTATCTTTCCCAGCCAGCTTGGTCTCCACCCGGACACTGTGCAAGCAGCCTGGCACCATTCAGGCCAGCCCAAAATAGGGTTGGGCTGCTAATATTTGGCTCAGGACTGATTAGAGGGCCAGCCCTGCAAGGAAGGGCACTTCTGACTTTTTGCAGGGATCAAAAAACTGTGAGCAGCACAAAACAGACAAGACTCCACCTTGAGAACGGCCTTTCACAAACATTTTTGGAGACATGAGGCTCTTTTGACTCTTCCGTGTTTCATGCTGCAAGTTTACAGAGATGGCTTCTAGTGGCTCTCACTTCCAGTGCAACAGGGACACTTACGAGCAGGTCTCGGCTTGCCTCTTCTGTTCCTGCTTGACTTGCCAGAATTCTCTCTCTCTCCTTCCTCAGGACTTCCAGGCGGCTGCACAACTGGTCCTGAAGCAAAGAGAAAAGAAAAGTTTCTGGTTGGACGATCTTTTATCTTTTGGGGGTGGGGTTACTACATAATGTTGCTCCATAAGCATGAGAAAGCAGTTGCTGTCTCTCCTGGCCTCCCATCTCAGTGCCTTCCACAGGTCTCTGGGCTTCATGTCCTACAAGGGAATTTTACATGAGCACAAACAGATTGAATGGACTCTAAGATCCAAGTGCAATTTGTGTTGAGCCCTTCCTGAGGTGAAGGGAAAGAATATCCTTCACCCTTCCCTTGTGTCCAACCCAACATCAGGACTGCTGCTTTTAGAGCAGTGTCGTATCCTAGAGCAGGCAAACCTTTTTCCTGCTCTGGGGCTTAAGCACTCCCCTCAATGGCTTCTCTCCAGAGCAAGCTGCATGTTACACCCATCATTAATCCTGAAGGTTTGTAACCACTTACCTTGAATTCCCTGGCAGCCTCTTCCACAAGAAGGACTGTATTCGATTGATGTTCTGGGGATCCCTCACAAATCAACTCCTTGTCTTCCTTGCAGAACAGATGGAGATTTTCCTGGTGTCTCACACATAAATCCTCTTTTCCCAGGTAAAATGACAGACATTTAATTTTTTCTACTACATTTGCCAGTTGCCAGTTTGGCTGAAAATTCCCTTTCTTGATTCTAGCTTTGCAAAGGGGACACTCCAAGTCCCCCTGATCTTCCCACACCTCACAGTAGGTGGTGATGCAGCCCCTGCAGAAGTTGTGACAGTAGTCCAGGGTCACCAGGTCTGTCAGATACTCCATGCAGATGGGACACTTGAGTTCCTCCTCTACCTCCAAGGTTGGTGAGGCTGAGGCCTTGGCTGATGACGACTCCAGGGATGGATTCAGGCAGCTTCTGAGACCTGTACAGGGACAGCAGGTGGGTGTGGGTGAGTGACAGAAGAAATACCATATGGGGAATTTCACAGGCTGCACATTGCAGAAGATACACTGGTCAAAATGCCCTCTTCTCTGTCCTCCATCATATCTGGTCACCCTTGTTGGAAAATGTGGGTTAACCCGGAATAGATGGGCATGTGAGAGAGGTAGAGATTTACTCCAAGACGAGAACTGCACTGTGCTCAGGTGAACAACAAGAGATGGGAAAATTTCTTATCTAGAAAAAAGATTTTAAGAACTTTAGCACAGAAAAGAGCAGAAAAACAGATTAGATTAGATTAGATTAGATACAATCTCAAAAGAGGGTCTTAGCTATGCTGGCTACAAGCTGCCCTCTGCATTGCCTTCCCTCCAGCAGCTGCCCGGGATGAAGCTATAGAACAGGCAAGCAGAGCCAGGAAGAGAGTGGTGCAGCTCAGGCAGTGAGGAGCCTTGCTGAAAGGCTGGAGCGGAAGCTGGATCTCAGGTTCTTTCTTTCAAGGTGGAAAGTATATCAGCTCTTTAGGACCCTGGTTCAGCTCTCTCGTCAAGATCTGCCACTGAACAGCTCCTCAGGCTGGACCTGAGGACCTTTTATAGGCCTTGCAAGGCCTCTTGCTGAACCTGAGAAACCCAGTCTTCAGTCAGGTCTGGGACTGAATGCAGTTACTGGTTAGTGCACAAGCTCTAGAAATCTTTCCGAACACCCTGCCTGAATGCTTTCTGGGGAAAGTAGTTTGTGGAGGTATCTGAGAGCTGTTAGGGCTCCCCTTAACAAATGGCAGTCTCTAGAAAACTTTGGGGGAACAGACGTGCATTGGAAGTGGTAAAGCAACCCGGAATAAATTTCTTTTGCACTGTCCAGTTTGTGTTGTCATGACCCTGGCCCGCTGGAGGCCCAGGCCCCAGGGGTTTTGTCCCTCTGCCCCCTCCTCCTCAGGCCTCCCACTGCCCCAAGAGAAGAGCCAGGGAAGCGGCTCGTTAAGGGAAGCGGCTCGTTAAGGGAAGCGGCTTGCACCTGCAGTCTCAGCCATAGCCATCTCCTGCGACCCCTGACGTGGGGAACCAGCAGCTGGCAAGAGGGCAGACTGGAAATGAAGTGCCGCTGAGGCTGGGCGGAGCAGTGCTGGTCGCTGCGAAGTGGTTGCCATTCTCCTGTGTGTTTATTGGGTGCTGTGGCACAAAAAAGGTTCAAGACCACTGGCCCTCTCTTTGAAGGCAAAGAAATGGAAGAACATACTCTTGCTTGACTGTGTTGGTGGGGAGAAATCAGCACATGACTTGACATTCAGTCTTAAGAACTGAGAGCAGGAAGATCTTCACAACCCTCCCTGCCCCTCGCCCTGGTCCAGCCCTCTCTGCAAACCGCCCTCTTCAATCCCCTGCCCATAAATCCTGGATCATTCTCTCCCTTCTTCTTGACAGGCAAGCACAGGCTGAGGCAAGTTCTTACTTTTGCCATGAATAGTTCCAGCGTTACAGGAAAGGGCAGTTTCAGGTCTCCTGGCAGCAGGCACCCCACACTCCCGCCGCTCCCCTTGGCTTCTTCTGGGAGAAGGAGCTGCCACTTCCTTCTCATGCCTGCCAATGCGTGTTGGTGCATCGTAAGTTAGGACAACCCATTTGATAGATAAGCCACATTTCCTCACACATGTAATAAACTTATGAGTCCAAAGTCTGATCAGAAGCTAATAATATACGGCACTGCCCCCAAACTCCCATGGCACACCTGTAGACCATCTGTGGCACACCAGTGTGCCACAGCACAGTGGTTGAAAATTGCTGGTCTGAAGTGTACACAATTCACAGAACAACAAAGCGCTGAAAATGCTTGTCTGTTTCTCAGCAAGGACATTCATGAAAAGACTAGGAGCCCATCTGTGTTACCTATGAAGGCCACTGATGCTGCAATCCGATGAACGGTAAGTACCTGGGAGTAAGTCCTTTGGGACTTACTTCTCAGTAGACATCCACAGGATTGTGTTACACTTTTCAGATAAAGTGTTTTCCCCACTTGGCAGAGCACAGGGGGATAGAGGAACAAGGGGGAAAGGGTGTTTCAAAGGTTGAAGAGCAACGAGATGCAAGAGGTATAGTCGGTTGCTCTTATTTTGTAGATCTAAAATGTAAGTTGTATGGACTCTTAGGATGCATAACAGCAGCAATATGAGCTGAAGCTGTTTTCCGAGAGATACTCCTGGAGAGTTTGAAAACCGCAGCTCTACTTGCTCACGCAGAGGCACTGCAGGAAGGGGAGCGCAGGGCGGGACAGGGGAAAGCATGTTCAGGTCACTTGGCAGAGCACAGGGGGAAAGAGGAACATGGGAAAAAGGACATTGCAGAGGTCCAAGAGTGACAAGATGCAAGTCAGTTGCTCTTCTTTTGTAGATTAAAAATGTTATTATAATTATTATACAGTATTTATATACCGCTTTTCAACAAAAATAGTTCACAAAGTGGTTTACAGAGAAAAATCAAGTCTCCAGTGGCTCCCTGTCCCCAAAGGGCTCACCATCTAAACAGCTGCAGAAGAACAGCAGCAGGCAGCCACTAGAAAAGGCACTGCTGGGGTGAGGTGGGCCAGTTACTCTCCCCCTGCAAAAAGAGGAGCACCCACTTGAAAAAGAGCCTCTTGCCCGGTTAGCAGGGGCACCACACGGACTCTTACGATGCATAACAGCAGCAGTGGCGTCACCAGGGTCCGCATCACACGTGTGGGAGGCCTGCGCGTCACCCCATGCAGTGGGCACGGCAACGTCCCAGGTGGAGGGTGTGGTGATGTACCATCGCCCTGCCCCCGCTGGTTTTTTTGGCTGTACCTTTCGATAGAACACAGATATTTCAATGGGGTTTGTTTCACTGCATTCTGCACGAAACTACACATTGATTGATATATAACATGATGGTCTTATTCTTACAAACGGTGATTTTAGTGATTTCGGTCACTAGTGGTGTCACCCCCCCCCCCCGGGTGTCAACTTACTAACACCGTTTTGCAGCAGTTCTCAAACTTTTAGCACCAGGACCCACTTTTTAGAATGACAATCTGTCCAGGACCCATTGGAAGTGATGTCATGGCCAGAAGTGACATCATCAAGCAAATTAAAATAATTATAAATAATTAAAGTAAAATAAATAAGGGGGAGTCAGCACTGTTCCACCAAGTGAATTTTCTCTGTATCCTGCCTGCAATACCCCTCCCATGCTGTGTACGTGAAACCTCCTGATTTTAGAAATGGGCTATGTCAGAATGCCAATGCAAAGGAGGGCACCAGGATGCAGTTCTCTTGTTATCTAGTGTGCTCCCAGGGGCATTTGGTGGGCCACTGTGAGATACCGGAAGGTGGACAAGATGGGCCTATGGCCTGATCCAGTGGGGCTGTTCTTATGTTCTTATGACATAAGGGCAATGCAGCTCCTAGGTAAGGAAACAAACATTCCCTTACTTTGGGGAGGCCTCTGTGAGTGCCACCCAACTGCAGGATACAGCAAACATCCCATTGCCACTACTACGCTAGTGCTGGAAAGTGGGTTAGGATTTGGGCCTAGGGGAGGTTGAAGGGCATTCTTTCCCTGATCCATTTCAGGAAGGGCTGAACACAAACTGAATGCACATAAAGACCCAAGTGCAATTCCTGCTCCTGTAAGACACCACTATAAGATGCCAAGTCCAGAAACCTGCCCAGAAGGCAGTGAAATGCAAGGAGTAAGCAGATACGTCAACTGCTTTCTCATTCTTATGGAGTGTTCTAAAGCACCTTTAGATAGTAACCTGCCCAACCAACCCTGAAAAAGAATCCAAACAGAAATGTTTGCTTCAGGACCCATTGTGTAGCCATCTGGAAGATTTGAGGAAGGAGAGAGAGAGAATTCTGGCAAGTAAAGCAGAAACAGAAGAGGAAGGCCAAGACCTGCTCTTAAGTGTCCCTGTTGCATTGGAAGTGAACAGCTTCTAGAACCCATGTCTGTAAAAGTGTCATATGAAAGGAAGAAGAGTTAACATGGCCAGAACTCCCCAATCATGCTCATTTCAGGCCAATCTAAAGGTGGAGTCTTGTCTGTTTTCTCCTTCTCACAGCTGATTTGGTCTTGCTGCAAAAAGTCTAATGTGCCCTTCCTTGCAGGGTTGTCTCTCTAAATGAGTCCCAGTGGGTGCATAGCTTCACATTGGAAGAATCAACTCACTCACCTGTTACCTGGTGGTAGTGCCTGTGTGCTGATGCAGGAGACCCTGCTGATCCGCCTCCCTCCAGCTGCTCCAGTGTCTCTTCCTGCCATGTTTCTGACTAGAGATTTCCCCCCACCTCCCTGCTAGCCCGACAACATTCCTGTAAGGTGAGGGAATTTTTATTTCCTCACCTTGGAGCTGCATTGCTCTTATGTCTGTGCTGGAAAGTGGGTTAGGAAGCACCCTAATATTTTCATCACTGGTCTGCTACCAGTTATAATTAGAGCAATAATCATGAACATGTATATTGATATATAAGAAGAAAATCAACACCACTGGTAATTGGTTGTTTGTTAAGAGGTATGTGTCCAGAAATAGCAATAAAAAATCATAAAGCTGGCATAACATATACAGCCACTTGCCACAAGTTCCTTTGCTTCAGGTGTCTGTTTCCATTATCCTGCAGGCATGGTTCTGCTTTTACTTATTATGGACTATTTCTATGTTATTTGAGGTGTTTAAGAAATAGTATTGCTAGTACTACTTCATAAGTGACAGATCCGAGCTAGGGCTGCAAGTAAAACCTGCCCTTACGGACTTAGCACTCATCGTCTCATTAATGAGATGGAGGCTTGCAGCAGAAGTTCAACTTGGTGTACCACAGCGATTTTCCACCAATATGCCATGGCACACAGGTGTGCTGTGAATGGTCTACAGGTGTGCCGTTGGAATTTGGGGGGTGATCATTTATTAGTAGGGCCAGTAGGGAATGTGAGCCCCCACCAGCAGTATGGTGTGCCTTGTCAATTAAAAAAAACAACAACTAATGGTGTGCCTTGACAATTTTAGTCTTGCAGTGTGCCATGAGATGAAAAAGACTGAAAATCACTGGCACAGCATGCTGCAAAATACACAACACACCCTCTCCACTATCTCCCACTCCATCCCATCCCATCCCATCCCACTTAAGTTACAGTCCAGGGAGTAAGACCAGCCAAGCTGTCCACCCTACTGGAGCAGTCAAGCAAAACTATACAGTGGGGTGCAGAAAACTAATTATGGGGAAGCATCCCACAAACATCTGGCATAGCTTAGGAAGCCAGATGAAGGATTCAGAGCCCCATCCTCTGCCTGCCTACTCAGAAGTAAGTCCCACCAGTCAATGGGGCTTCCTCCCAGGAAAGTGTGGCCAGGACTGCAGCATGGAGAGGGCAGTGCTTTCTCTAGCCAGCCTCACATCACCAACCGTGGGGTGAGTAGCCAAGCCAATTCCCTCGCTGCTGCGTTCATCTTGGAGGCTTCCGTGCCTCTTCCTCCTCCTCCTGCTGCTGCTCAGACAGACTGAAGCTGCCCACCAATGCAGCCAAGTGCCTGCTTGTCTGCCTATTCAGAGGTAAGTGCCGTTCTAGTTCATGGAGCTTACTCCCAGGAAAGTGTGGCACAGATTGCAGCCTGAAAGGGGAGATGTCAGGATGCCCCCGCCTGCTGCTGCTTCTGGTCCATTCATTCCACAAGGGGCAGCCGGAGGAGGGCAAGAACAAAAGGCTCCCCCGTGGATCATGGACCCCCCAGGTGGTCTGGGGCCAGGACAAAGCTGCTGCCTGTTTCCCGGGCGCCAAGGCAGCTGGAGGGGAAAGGAATGAGGCTGCACAGGCAGGCTGGGCTGTGATTCGTGCTGCAGGGCTTGGAATGGCCACCAATCCACGAGCAGCTGCTGCTCCAGCCCTTCTCCGAGCATGCTTGAAAGGACAGAGCAGGCAGCAGTCCCACAGCCCAGCCCAGCCCACAGCTCGTTAGCAAACGGTTCTCAGAACTGCTTCCTATAATAGGTAGGGGTTCTACAGAACCAGTGAGAACCGGCTGAATCCCACCACTGGACGTATTGTATGTTTGGCTGTGGAATAACATCCCGTCCTTATGAAAACCCTACTCAGGTAAGTGTTAAGCCTCCGCTTAGTGGCATCCAATCTATTGGGATTCCTACCCCCTCTCCAAACCTAGGGGGCAAACACGACCAGAGGATAGAATTCCCAGGACACTATCACATTCAAATCTTGCTGGACCTGAAGCCTCCAGGACAACGATGTACTCTGGCTGAGCTTGTTTTCACCTAGATGAAGGACTACCTGGGGAGGTGGATGGGAATTCAGATATTCAGCAAATGCTGGTAGCAGTTGGCTCTATTTCATGCCCTTCTTTGCTTCCCAGTCAACGCAGGATGTCCAGGCCAAGCTAGGTGCTGAAGCCATGCGAAATTGCTTATTTCTGTGCCCCTCACAAGACGAAGTGTCTGCAAAGGAGCACCTGCACCAGATATGCCCAATCAGGACCTGCCAAAAGACCTGCTTCTCTTTTCTAATGTAATACTTAAGCACCCCAGACTGCCTCCTGTAAATCCTCTAAATGGCCTCCCCTGAAAGCCCCAAACTGGCCACTGTAGAGCTGCTCCAATCTGTAGCGAAGGTCTGGGTGGGACTTTTGCTCCTTCTGAAGCTGCCTTTTATCCTTGGATGTTCCATCATCCAAAATGCAGCTCAGCTGTGAGCTGCCATGTTAGCACATGACCACTCAAAGTCCCATCAAGGTCAAATGAAGCTCAAGTGTCCATCAGAGTCTCCATTGGCCTTGGTGGATTACAGCTGTACAACCAGCCCTTCCCTTCCCAGAGTTGTCAAACAGCTGTCAAAACATGGGAATCACTGTCATCCACCTGATGATCTTCTGATCTTCCATTGCAATGACCTGCCAACAGATCCCAACCCACAGTTTGGGAACCACTGCCTTAGCACATCACTTCTGGTTTTTCGGGCAAAACAGGAAGCAACATATTAAGACCTTCTGAGGCTGCATGCAGCATCCCTGAGTCTCAAACACCCTCCAGATAGGACCAGAACACAGCTCCAGTCATGTTCTGGGGGGTAATTGCTGTAGGAGCAGCACCGCCACACCCCCAAAACTTTGCCCAGAAGCACAGCATCTCCTGTGCCTGCCCAGCTACAGAAGGAGCCTGTTTTGACATACAAAAGGGGCTTTCAAGAGTAAGTGGTTCAGGAAGAGGCTCAATAGCTTGTCATGTAGAAAAGACTGGGATGAGGGTGACAGAATTTATTGTAGCTTTGAACACACAAAGGCTCAGGCAATTCAGTTACTGGCCTAGATGGTGTTTGTTTTACAGTTAGCGAGGAAATGTCTTTGGGCACAATCCTGCCCTTCACTTAGGCTGGTGCAAGTCCCTTGTGCTGTCCCAGGAGGGTCGCAAACATCGCAAAGCACCTCCTTAGGAGGAAGGCGTGCTCAAAAAGCGGGGGGACAGAAGGTGATGGGCGGCCCCGGGCCGGTGGGGAGCTGTCCATGGACCACACTTTGAGCACCCCTGATGTATGTGAGCTTGCAAGCTAAGCTAGAAACTACTTTATTCCTCTTTTGAACTTGCCTCCAGTCTCAACCCCTCATATAGATTTGGGGAAGGCATCAAAGCTTTTTCATTCATTAGGAAAGGATTTATGTGAACTATCCTGTTAGAAATGGTCAACGTTTATGCATACAAGTTCTGAGCATATTTTCAGAAGTTCTTGTTAGACAATGTAAGACAATGAGGGCACAATCCTAACCAGGTCTACTGAGAAGTATGTCCTATTTTGTTGAATGGGGTTTACTCTAAGGAAAATGTGGTTAGGATTGCAGCCTGAGTTGGGCAATTATGCCTTATTTAAGAAGACAGTTCAAATCAGCTCAGAATCCAGGCAGAGCATATAAGGCCCACATTCAGAGTCTTAAAGGAAAAAAATAAAGTATAGCCCAGTGTACTCCATGCTTTAAGAATCCTTTCTTTCAATGATCAGCTTTCAAGGCAGAAAGCAGAGTTTGCTACTCCATACCTCTATGGCCAAAGCTTTCGGGGATTAATAGCCCCACAGGAAAAGGTAGGAAGCAGTGACGATTCTGGCTCCTGTGCTGCCTGGGGTCAGGATTAAAAAATGCTGGTCGTGTCTGGAGGCCTTCTGAGGATCTGAAAATATCACTTCCAGTTTTCCAAGAAACCGAAAGTGATGTTTTAAGGCCCTCTGGAGTGCAGCCTCTCCAGCCCTCAGAAGGCCTCCAGATGTAGAGGCAGTGGAACTTGGTGACCCTTGGGGCAGCACAGCTTGGGGGGCTGCACCGCCTCAGCTGGAAACACTTGCACCCGTGGACCCACCCCTTGTTTAGCTCCCACGTCCCCTGGCAGGCACATGATTGGAAAAAGACAAGGTCTACTGCAGAAATCTTTCAGATGCTGAAACACCACAGAAGCCTCCAGGGGATCAAAGTGCCCCAAACCAGAGAAGAACGGGCAGGAAATGGCAGAGAGAGCTCAGCCTCCACTGTGATGATGCAGGTGCTGTGGCTTCTGGTAGCCCAACACAGAGGCTCTTGATTCTACGCTAACCTTTGAGTTGCCATAGAATCAAGTAGCCCCGTTGTGGGACTCCTCGCTTTAACCAGGGGAAGGGGTTGAAAGTGCCACGGCCAACCGCTTGTTCCCTGAAAGCCTCTGGCCCACTCATCTGAACATGACCAGAACTGTGCTCTGATTGTGTCTGGAGGGTGTTCTGAGGGCCAGAGAGGTTGAATGAATGAGCCCATTCATTATTCACTCATCTAAGTTCCATCTCTAATTTATTGATTTAAATTTTATATTTAAAATTTTTTCCGGCCCTACACACCATGCCAGATATTTGATGCGGCCCGTTGGCAAAAAGTTTGGAGACCCCTGCTTTTAGAGTAAACAATTGTAGAACGGGAGGATCTAGGAGGCATAGCAGTGCACCCGTTCTGAATGAACCAGGCAAGAAAAACAGTCAAAACTAGGTTTATTGAAGAGCAGAGGAAACAAAGTAATAAGCAGAGGGAGTGCAAAGGACCCAAGAGAGGCATTTATCCAAAGCCAAACATTTGGGGGGTGGTACGGGGATTATCCCCCCACAGTCAGCTTCCAGTTGCATCTTCCACAGTTAGCACCTCTGCTGTGCTGGACATCTTCCCACCACATTCTTTTCAGAACTTGCTTCCGGATGGAGAGTAAAGTGCGCAGGTGTTTGCAGGATAGCACAAGCAAGCAGAAAAACACAAACCACCTTGTAAAAACCACTTTAGTCGCACTTCACCTCCACTTTCCACTACAAAACACCTTGCACATCTCTGTTGAGCCATGATAGCCACCTATTTGCTCACCACTGATAAAATCATGTGCCTCCTGCTCCTCTTTTGAACATACAGCAAACTTGAAGTGCAATCCCAGGCATGCAGGCAGGTCTATTCAAAAGGAGTCCCCACTGAGTTTAATGCGTCTCCCCCAAGGACTAGTATAGGATGGCAGTCTCAGTGTTTGCTGACAGTGTGTTAGGCACTGAGCACAACTTAGAAGTGAGTGACACAAACCCTCCTTAGGAGGTCATGGTTCTAACTAGGAAAAACCAGAAAGTACTGTAGGAAAACAGCCAATGGTTTCTGGTGCGACTAGATGGAACCAGGATCTCCAAAGATACTTAGGAGTTTCCACTATCTAGAAGTAGTTTTTACTAGTTGGAATAATTAGTAATGCTGATTTTTGGTTGTTATTGCAATGCGTGTGTGTGTGTATATGTTTTATTATTATTATTATTATTTTTATTTTATTTTATTATTATTATTATTATTATTATTATTATTATTATTATTATTATTATTATTATTATTATTATTATTATTATTATTATTATTTCAAATCACAGAGTGATACAGGAGGAAGAGGCATATGGGAGAAAAAGGGAAGAACAAATTGCAGGCCTCTTTTTCTCCTATGTGGTCCGTGAAACACCTGGTGGGACGCCAGCACAATAGCCTGTGGCAAGGCATTCCGTGGATTAATTAAATAATTGGGTAAAGAAATAGTTTCTTTTGTCTGTTCTAATTCTCCCAACAGTCAGTTGTAGTGGATGTCCCCTGGTTCTGGTGTTTTGGGAGAGGGAAAAGAACATTCCTCTACCCACTCTATCCACCCACTGCATAATTTACATCTCAGTCATGTCCCCCCCTCCCCTCAGGCACTTTTTTGGTAGACTGAAGAGCTTTTAAGATATGTAAAAATCAGGAAGCAGATCAGCAAGATATCAGCCACACAGTTCCTCAAGCTAGTTACAGGAGAGTGTATTTGGAAGGAGCGGGGAATGCATCAGGGTACAGTTGGGTTAGACACGGCATGTTTCATTTCTTGTCCAGACAGGGCCCTTTTGAAAGACCGCCTTAATCACTAGTGGTAATAAGGGGGATTGTTTGCATTACAGTTGTCAGTATTGCAGCACTTGGTAACCACTGCAATATACAGATACCTCATTGTTTTGTTACATTCATTGATATCAATCATCCGAGTGCAGCCAGCCTCCCAGGATGAGCGCTTGCTAGCTGAATGGGAAAAGAAAGCAATTGGAAATGAGGGGATTAGTAAACATCACGGAAAGGAGTTGGAAGAAGGGAGGGCAGCCCCATCTAAGTCCCAACCTAGCTATCCCAGTTGACTCAGTTAAGGCTGCTGATTGGGGGTAACAATAGCTTACCTACGTAGGATGCCCTTGTGAAACATTGTTCCTGTCCACAGGCATAGCAATCAGTATAAGTCTCTCCTTCAATCTCATGCCTGGTGTCACGGCACCAAAGACCCTGTGCTGAAAGAAAGAGAGAGAGTGTCATGACAGAATGGAAATGTGAGCATCTCATAGATTTGGCTTTTTTTGTATTATGCTTCCTAATGCCTAAGGAAGAATACAAAATGGCCCAAGCCAGCCTGCCACCCTTACTGGTTTAGCAAGGCCTTTCTCTGCAGGTTTGGGGGGCCTCATTCATAAGTGACCTGACACTCCTTTTATTCTCTTCCTCTTGATTTTTCTAGGGAAGGAGCCCTACCCTGAAAAGTCAAATCAGACACTGAGGATTACAGGCAAGAGTGCAGGTGGGGTCTGGTCACTCATATGCCAAAGGTGCACTTTCCCGAAGGGGTTCACCTCTGTGCCTGGCCACCCCTCACCTGGCCTGCTGCTGTTGCTCCTACGCCCTCCCCCCACCCATGACTCTGTAGGCATCCTGTGATGAACCAGATGATCAGGTACGGAACAAGACCAGCTTGTACTCCTCCTTGCTGGGCCATTCCTGAGTGCCTGGCCCTGAGCCAGCCAAAGGGAGGAAGGAGCTGCAGCCATCGTGGACGGTGGACTCCCTGGCACTCCTGCAACAGCCACACAAAGGAAAACTCCTCTCTGTCTTGTTGGGTACATGGGGGGAGGCAAAGCTGTCAAGCAGGTTAAGAAAAGCATATGGTTTTTGCACAAGGATCACCAGAAAGCTGCTGAAAATGTTAAATAATTATACTATCAAAGCAGACACAACAACACAACACAACTCTGGTATGGCTGATGGTGTCTTTCAGTAGGATGTGCTTACAGCAACTGCACTCGCTTACACTGACATTTTACACCTGAGAAACTCACCAACTATTTTGAACAGATTGCACAAGAAGGACAAGACAATAGCTATTCACTAGAATTGGGGTGAGAGTTTAAAGATATGGAGGGGGTGAGCAAACATGGTATCAAGCAGCAGAAAAAAATGTACGGTAATGGATTTCCTTTTTTGAAAAACAGCTGTTTTCTCTGAAATCTCTTTTATTTACTTAGTTATTTATTTATAATTAGCACACACAGACATATAACATACATTTAAGAGTGCTAAATACCATATACCATTACTCATTAATCATACTATATCTCATATTCTACTGCTCATCTACTTCTGCCTCTTATTAGTTTCTCCATTTATTGATATAATATAAGCTGTCTTAGGGGTCTTTGATTCAAACTTTACATTATACAGTAATTATACTTTGTAATTGTTTCAAAAGTGTACTAGGAAGGTGAAATAGGAGGTATAGTGTCAGCAGATGAAGCCACAGCCATTGCCCAGGCACCCTACCAATCAAAACAAATTAAACCATTTTTGCCCAGTGTTGTATATGCACAACAGGAATCAAATGTGTGGCCTACGGCCTGGGCAGAAATGGGTTAAAATAATTTTATTTTTTCACAGATTTCAGGTGTTGTTTTTTAATAAAAATGAGAAGTACAGAAAGTGTTGTTATGCGTTTTTATTTCGTTATCACCCACCTCACCCAATTGCTGCCAATTTGGCCCTGTGCCTAAGGGGGTCCCGTGCTAGGATCATATACTCTAGTCCTGTGATTTTCAGCCTTTTTCAGCTCACGGCACACTGACAAAATTGTCAAGGCACACCCTCAGATTTTTGACAATTGACAAGGCACACTGCGCTGCTGCTGGGGGACTCGCATCCCCCAGTGGACCTATTAATAAATTACCCTCCCCCAAACTCCGAAGGGATTCTTACGAACCATTCGCAGCACACCAATGGTTGAAAATGGCTGTCTTACCTGCAATTTTATATTTAAAATGTACTTAGATCCATTTGGTCCATTGACTCACATGCACTTTTTAAGCATGCATTTTAACTGCATTCCATTCTACCACAGAGATATAAAGGTGAGAATAAATATTGTTTCTGTCTCTAAGATTACACAGACCTCAGCTGTGAACCTGGGGCTCTGCCACAAATGTTTCCAGTTGGGCCTGCAGCTCCTAAGACTGGCCTCAGGGTTAACTCAGTAGTCTTTGCCACCCTCCCAACACAATCTTCTCTCATGGGAAACATGTTCTGAAGCATCTTTTGATCTGGAAATGCTTTGCAGACACATCTGGACTATTCCAGGCATGACCTGCTTTTCCCTGCCCCCCCCCCCTTCCATTTACTCACCCACAACACCAAAAAGCAGAGCAGAGAAGCCCAGGAGAACAATCTTATTCATCTTCTCCAATTGCAGAGGTGGAATTATCCAGGAGAATCAGGCAGGACTCTAGTCTCTCTGAAGGTCCCAGGTGCCTCTAGGCAGGTGCAGGAGTCCAATTTATACTCTGAAGGGAACGGGTAATGCATGCAAGGTGAGGGCGGGCCTCGGCATTCTTCTGGGAAGAAGCACAGTGTGATGATCGCAATGTATCTGATTTGTCAGCAAATACACAAAGCTCCTTCTGGAAAGAATAATAAATAGTTCTTTGTGAAACACAATATTGCACCATACCCAGCCAGGAAGCTGGCCAAGTGCAAGTCAGGTCTCCAAGGAGTTGTGCTCACTGTCCACCAACCCCATTGAGCAGTGGAGACAAGTCCAAGGAAGACCCCATCCCCACTGAATATTCATTTCTGGTTTTCTTGCCAGAAACGCTGTCCCCAGAGACATTCCTGTACTAGCCCTGCCACTTGCTACCTATTTCAAAACAAAGTCAAAATACAACTTTGACACAGGATTTTAATTTCATTATTCATCTGCTTTGCAAGATTTGGATAATCTGTCTACTTATTCAAGACATCATCCACAGAATCCATGGGAAGAAGCACTGAGAACAAAATCCAGGGCAAGAGAACAACAAGGAGGGGGAAGTGATTCAACAGCAAAGGCCAACCAATAGGAAGGTCTTTCACTGAAGAAGAAAGTTCCTGACAGGTGGGGGCCAAAGGGAGGGAGTTCCAGCATAATGTACAACATTCCACCCCTATTCAATGTCAAGTGGATACGACCCCCACCATGCTGGCTCCAAAGGGCAAACTCTCAGTGAAGGAAAAATTCCTTCTTGGCTCCTGCGGGTGACCCACTAATAATAATAACTTGGTATTTATATGCTGTTTTTCTGGTCATCTGATTACTCCTCTACATAAGAACATAAGAACAGCCCCACTGGATTAGGCCATAGGCCCATCTAGTCCAGCTTCCTGTATCTCACAGCGGCCCACCAAATGCCCCAGGGAGCACACCAGATAACAACAGCCCTCATTCTGGTGTCCTTCCTTGCAACTGGCAGCATATTGGGGCACAACACTTTTCACTTCTCTCCATTGTGAAAATGGCCCATTGACACCCACTCTCTGTTTCCTGGTCTTCAACCAGTTCTCAGTCCACGAGAGGACCAGCCCTCTAATTCCCTGACTGTGGAGTTTTTTCAGTAGCTTTTGGTGAGGGACCGTGTCGAACGCCTTCTGAAAGTCCAAATATATAATGTCTACGGGTTCTCCTGCATCCACATGCCTGTTGACCTTTTCAAAGAATTCCATAAGGTTTGTGAGGCAAGACTGACCCTTACAAAAGTCATGCTGATTCTCCTTCAGCAAGGCCTGTTCATCTATGTGTTTTGAGATTCCATCTTTGATGAGGCATTCCACCATCTTACCCGGTATAGATGTTAGGCTGACTGGCCTATAGTTTCCCGGGTCCCCCCTCTTTCCCTTTTTAAAGATAGGCATGACATTTGCTATCCTCCAATCTTCTGGCACCATGGCCGTTTTGAGGGACAAGTTGCATATTTTAGTCAAGAGATCAGCAACTTCATTCTTCAATTCCTTAATAACTCTTGGGTGGATGCCATCAGGGCCTGGTGACTTAATGATCTTTAATTCATCAATGAGTTCTGAAACATCTTCTCTTTTAACCTTTACCTGACCTAATTCCTCGGTCAGGAGGGGTCATGCACTCTGGAGAGATTGGAATATTTTTACCTTCCCTTTCAACCTCCTTCTAACCAGCCTCCTCATTTGAGGGAAGTCCTCCTGTCGGAATTCAAGGGTTTTTGTGAGAGATTTGCCCGGTATTCTTTCCCCGACGTGCATGTCGAAACAGATCGCAGCATGATCACTGTTCCCCAACGGCTCTGTAACATTGACATCTCTAACCAGGTCCTGAGTACTGCACAATATTAAATCCAGAGTCACCTGTCCTCTGGTGGGCTCCATGTCTAGCTGCTCTAAGGCACAGTCATTTAGCATGTCAAGGAATCCGGTCTCCTTTTCGTGACCGGAACACAAATTGACCCAGTCTATATGAGGATAATTGAAGTCCCCCATGATTACAACCCTGTCCCTCCTTGAAACCTCCCTGATCTGTTTCCTCATTTCAAGGTCCCCTTGCGATTTCTGGTCTGGAGGACGATAGTACACCCCCAGTATTATATCGCTCCACAGGCCTGGTAAATTAACCCACAGAGATTCTACAGTGGAGTTGGACCCACCTTCAAACTCTATTTTGCTGGATTCTATCCCTTCCTTAAAATAAACGGCCACCCCACCTCCAACACGCCCATGCCTGTCCCCCCTGAAGAGTTTATAGCCCGGGATTGCGGTATCCCACTGATTCTCCACATTCCACCAGGTTTCCGTTATGCCCACTATGTCAATGTTTTCGGTTGTCACTGGTAGAGGGTGGAAGGGTACTTGTTTGCAGTACAGCTGGGAGGATGGTGGGCTATAACAACAGCTCAGAACCACTTCCCATTGGTTCAAACTGCATGAGAACAGCACCGTTCGGCCTCCACCATCTGACAGTCATCTCTTCCAGGAACTAGAGAATTGCTACTCACCACATACTTGGTGGATACGATAGTGCCATTGGCCATCTGCTTCTTCCTCTACCCTAAGAGACTTCCATGTTTCTGTTCAACCAGATTTGCAATACCTGCACTGTTACTGATTCATGTGTTCTTTTTAGAGGGTGTCATTCTGCTTTTTCAACTTTCTGAAATCAAGCAGGATGATGGTCTATCTATAGGTTTGCAGTACAGCAATATCTTATTACATCATCTAAAGGGCAGATGCTAAAGGTTGATGTGGAGTATGTCAATCATTTGAGTATGTCAATCATTTGAGAAGACACAATGTTCTCAACATGAGATTCCTCCGTCCAAGAGAAAGGCGTCTTCAGAGAACTGTGTGATAAAACTTCCTGCTATTATGAGAACTAAACAACTCTTTCGCCAACTAATTTAGTCTGAACTCTCTTCATTTTACGTGATGGGAACTTACACCACTGTGTGCTGACAAGCAAGCACAGACTCTGTGCCCAGGTGCCCTCCATATGGAGAAAGCTGCCTCTGGAAGAAAGTGGATATGTGAACGGGTGCAGTTTTTGTCCCTTCTCTGGCACCAGATCCAGAACTACACATCAGGCCTCCCAACCCGAGCCGGGTCTTTCTACTCTTTGCTGGCTAAAAAGACAGCTCAAACTTGAGTAGTCCCATTGTGGGGCCTGCTCCCTTACCCAGGGCAAGGGGACAAATATCCCCTTTTCCTGATGAGAAGTCGGAGACTGCCCAGCGCACTCAGGTTGTAGCCATTTTGGTACCACTGCTCCTCTGGTCATAGGGTAGCTCAGGACTGGGCTGTAACACTCCAATGTCTGAATTATCTCTTGATGGTTTCTATTTCAATACAAACCATCAGAATCTGCCAGCTTTTATATCGTATAAAACAGCTTCCCAGACTTTTTAGCTCCAGGACCCACCTTTTAAAATGAAAATCCATCGCAACTCACTGGTTCTGAAAAAGAAAGAAAACCTGGAGGGAATTCATAGTGCGGGTCTTTTGGCCCCAAGGCTGCTAGAGACCTTACATGTAGTACGTGTGTGTGTGGGGGGGGTGTTTGCTAGACCAGCAGTGCTCAACTTGCATCCGCTGCATGCCCAGAATGCAGTCCCTGGCATGACTGGCACTTTCAGCTCCTGAGCGCTGCAGGAATTCTTGTCCCCAGATTGGCTGGTCTGGCCAGTCACATCTGTGGTGCAATGCCCCAGCAGGCATTGCACCCAGATGTCCACCAAGATGCCACTTGCCAGAGCATCACGTTGTCCCGATCTGGGGACATGAAATCCTGCTGCACTCTGGAATGGTGAGTGCCAGTCACGGGAGGAATGGATTTGGCTGAATGCCAGATCTGGCCCACGGGCCACGGTTTGTGCAGCACTGTACTCGACCCTCTCTAGAAATGGAGTTCAAGGACTCAGACCTTTACCGTCATTCCAGGGTACCCAGGACTGAAGAGCAAGATGTTTGGTGAGGGACTTCCAGACCACAAAAAAAGGCGGAAACTGGGTTCACACGTGATCTGTGGCACGCCAATTACTAGAGAAAATAGGAAAATGAGGCATTTTAATTTGGGGGTGTAAAGATTACCTCATACCGCAGTTTAGCAGTTCAGCTATTATTTTTCCTGTAAACCAGACACGGGTGCTTGCAAAGCTGGTTTTTTAAAAAAGTTTCCAAAACTTTTTGCGACCCACCAAGAATTGGCTTGTGACCCACCAGTGGGTCCCAACACACAGTTTGAGAAACACTGCTATAAAAGATCATGCTTGTCCATATGCATGTGTTGTACAATATGAAATGCCATCAAACCCCTACAGAGGCATATGAAGGTTATTTGTCACCCAGGGCCCATAAATATTTGGCACCCCCATTCTACACTTAGGGCTCAATCCTACAAAGTGCACGTCAGCTTACTGCCGGCACACACTGTCACAAATACGCTGTAAGACACATGTGCGGCCCTCACCACTGCTGCTAGTGTTCCAGGACGGGGAGGAGGGGGATGGTGGGGAGGAGGTGTACTGGGGAGGTAGTGGGGCAGGAGGGCCAGCGGCCCAACACAGAGTCTCTTGATTCTACGCCAACGCTTGGGTCACCATAGAATCAACTAGCCCCATTGCAGGGCTTCTCGCCTTACCTGGGGGAAGAGAATGAAAGTCCTCTTCTCCTGAGGCGCTGCTGTTGCTGTCCAGGTTGCACCCAGGATGCAGTGGTAGCTATTTTCGGTGCCTTTGCAGCCCTGGGCACCAGGCAGCTCAGGATCGGGCTGCCTGGCTGCAATCCTATCCACAACTACATGGGAGTAAGCCCCTTTGTCTATAATGGAACTTGCTTCTGAGTAGACATGCACTGGATTAGGCTTTTACTTTGGAGAAAGTTCTATTGAAAGCAGTGGGACTTCTGAGAGGACATGAGTAGGATTGTACTGCAAGTCCTTTGGGCTTTACTATCTAGTTTAGTAGCATGGCTGTTTCAGAGGGTCGAGAAAGAAAACAAAAGACCATGCTAAAAACCACAAAACCCAAGGAAAAGACACTCTTGCCTGCACACTGCACAACTCTCCCCCCCCCCCCCCACACTGATCAAATCCTGGAAGGCTTTTCCCCACTTTCCCTCAGAGCTGCCAACCTGTCCAGTTAGAAAGCACAAGATATCCAAAGAGGTTGACTACTGGACCCTTTGGCAACATCCCAGGTCATGGAGAACCATTCAAAGGCTTCACCTTATTCTGTGAGCCTGTAGCTTCGACCCTTATAACTACCAATCAAAATAAAACTATTTCTTCAAGACACACGTCTGCTTTTTCTCTTTTTGATACTATTCAGCTAGTTGGCTCACTATGTACTTTTAGATTTGGAAGAATATTGCTTATTTACTCTCCTCTTTCTGGGAATTAGTTGGGGAATTAGTTGATAGAATAAGCTTCCTATATCCTGCTGATGTCTCTATGCCAGTTTAGACATGTTCTGGAATCTATGTTATAGATAGAACTTCAATGGTGATCCCTATTTTTCTTTGAACTTGCTTCAAGTTATTTTGAGAACAAGATTTGACCATTTGGACCCCATTTCTCAGTTAGGATGTTTTAGACTCTTCTGCCAGTTGGAGAACTGGTGAGCAGTTCGTGCTGACGCCATTGCACTGGTCTGTGTCGTACAGTTTATGCTCCTCATCATTACTCAGGCTTTTGAAAGGTGTAAGCAGATACAGGATGTTCCATACGTGCTATACTCCCAACGCTTTCATTGTTTATGCAGCATTTCATTATTTAAATGTGTTTTTTTTAAGCTCATAGTGTTTTGAAATGTCTCAACATTTTTATATTCATTTTAGCATTCACCTTTAACTAAACCAAAATATCTACCAACCAAAATATCACTTTGAATTTAATTTTTATTTATCTGCTTTTCCACCAAAGATGCCTCCAAAGTGGCATGCAGTAAATAATGAAGGCATTGGGGCAAGATACACCAATACGTGCCATAAGAAATGAAGCACACACTCAAATGGACTCCATTCCCCCACCCCACACCACGTACAGGTTCAGGAGTAAATAACTCAGAATCAGCACATCACAGGACACACTCAGAGGGCCAGGGAGGCCTCGTTGACCCTCAAAAGCCTTCTAAGAGCTTCAGAGGACCCCAAAATGGCATTTTTGGTTCTTAGGGAAAACCGGCCAGACGCCAACACCACAACCTGTGGCAAGGAGTTCCACAGACCAACCACACACTGATTAAATAAATATTTTCTTTTGTCTGGTCTTCAGAGTTTTACTTTAGAGTACTTGAGAGTTTTTGAGTTTGAGAGTACTTGAGAGTACTTGAGAGTTTTACTTGAGATAGTACTTGAGTTTTACGTGAGAGTACCCATCGCAACAAAGAACTGAAGGAGCTGCAGCAGGCCAGCCCCCTCCCTGATCAGGATGTGGGGGATGAAGGAAAGCAGACTTTTTTGCAAGGATCAAGAAAGAGGAAATAGCGTAGCTGTTCATCACACCGCACTTGTCCTCTCCTTGTGTGTGGCACTGAAGGTGCTACCTCTGCCCCTTGCTTGCACTGAGTAGGAGAGACAGCAGCAAAAGCTGTCTGCTTTTGTTTCATCTTCTGCTGCATCTGCCTAGGATGTGGGGGAGGGAACAAGAAAGGCAAAGCCATGGGGGGGAGGAGAGGCCAACTATATATATTCTGCTTTGTGTGCCTACTCAGAAAAGAGTCCCGTAGCATAGAATAGGGCATGCTCCCAGGAAAGTGTGCATAGGACTGCAGCCCAAGACTCAAGGAAGGAGGCTCACAATCTGACCTGCAAATCCCTGTTTTCCCACTTGCGGCAGTCTTCTTGCCTGCACTGTATTATCTGCGCTCTTTTACTTTATTTCGCATATGGCAAATAATGCATGGACTTGTATGACAATGAAACTAGATCAAATGTCAATGTCCAGTTCGTCCAGCCATTCAAGGACAGAGTTGCCTTCGTTGAAAAAGTCAGACCATGGGCCAATATAAGCCCTCAGTTTGCAGTCAGATACCATGTGGTATATGGTTTGACAGAAGAACCCGCAATCACACTGTGGGGTAGATGCTAGCCCCCATTTAGACATTAAGTCCTGACAAACGCCACATAGGGTACGGATCCTATTCAAAGTTTTCCATCAGTCCTAATGCTGATGTTCTGAGAGTAGTGCCTGAAGCTCCACATCTTGTTCCTCTCAATTTCTGGAGTATGTTGTTCCTGGTATTGATTTTTGCGGCCGTGTTCTCGCGGTGTGACTTATAAGAGAGTGTCCAGTCCAAAGTTACTCCCAGATATTTTGGATGGGGATTTTAAGGGAGAAGGTTGCTATTTAGATAGAACTTCAGGGCTGCATTAGCTAGTTTATTATCAAGGTGGAAGCATGTAGTCACCATTTTGCTGATACTGGGCATTAACTTCCAGTCAGTAAAATATTTTCCCAGGATCTTAAGGTCTTCTGAGAGGAGGCCATCCAACACCTCCATGTTTTCCCTGCACTGCTAAAGCCGAGTAGTTGGCATATCAAAATTTCTGTCCCCTTGTTACTGGCAAGTCTGAGATGTGCAGGTTACATAGTGGGTGCCATTACAGAGCCCTGTGGGATGCTGTGGTTTAGCCTTCTAACCTTACTTTCATTGTCCCCCATTCTGATCTGGAAAGATCTGTCACTTGGCATATTGTTGACTAATCGATACAGTTTTTTACAGGGGATGATGTGACACATTTTATATAGCAGTCCCTCCCTCCACACTGTGTCATATGCTGCAGTTAGGTCAATAAATACAACTGTAGTTTTTAAACCTTGTTGGAAGCCAGCCTCAGTGTAGCTCAGCACCTAATCAACACAGCTATGATTCTGTCAAAAGCCCACTTGTTCTACAGGCAGATATTCATCTATTATAGGGCCAATTCTGTTTATGGTTAGCTTCTCCAAAAGTTTGTAGCATGAGCTCAAAAGGGCAATTGGGCAATAACTGTCCACTCTGTCTTGCGGTTTACGGGGTTTCAGAACGGATATTACTTTATCTTTTTAAATTTTCTGTGGAAGATGTCCTCTAGAAAGTATGTCCAAGAAGAATTTGGCAAGCCACTTCCTTGTGTGTCTCCCAGAATGTATGAAAAACTCAGGATGGATGCTGTCAAAGCCAGAGGCTTTGCCACACTTCAGACTGCTGATGGCTGCGTCGATCCGTCCATTGAAAATGGGTGGGAAAATTCAGGATGCGTTTGGGACGACCGCCGAAAAGCTGTAAGGGCTCTCTTGATGGTAGTTGAGTGTGCTTTCCCCCTTGGGGCTTTGGAAAGGGATACAGCTCGTGAGGCCACTTGATCAGGGATTAAACTGGGTATTTCTTGTGTGGGTTGACTGGCACCACACAGTTCCCTTAAAAGGCTCCAAGCTTTCCTGCTTGATCTCTGCGCTGTTTTTTTACTCCTGTTCATTTTTCTTCACTAATCAGAGACCATTGTCCAAAATCTGACTAAAGACACAGGGTGTGTGACTGTTGTTTTCATTCCTGGGTGCAGCAGCCTGTACTTGGGATGGGGGATTTTTAGGTAGGGATGAGCTGGTAGGGATGTGTTGAATTCACTGAGCCCGAGTTGCGCAGCCATTGTGACTCATCCCAAGCCACATGTGCAGCACAATTCTATATTTTGCTGGAACAGGCAGGCCAGGAGACTTGCACTTATCCTGCGCAAGATAGGGCTCAAAACTGGCTCAGCCAAAGGTAAGGGTTTCCTCAGACTTCAGACTAATGCCACCGAAAGAAAGAAAGAAAGAAAGAAAGAAAGAAAGAAAGAAAGAAAGAAAGAAAGAAAGAAAGAAAGAAAGAAAGAAAGAAAGAAAGAAAGAAAGAAAACAAACCTTCTGGAACCAAAACTTACCCTCCTCCCACCACAACTTCTGCTGCCATCCTTCTGAATGCCAGTTTCAGGATCTCCCACAAGGACTTTGGTGTGGTGTGGAATTGGCAAAGAAAGTAAGCCAGAACACACACAAGATAGGGATTCGGGGTAGTACTCATTTGGAGTCCCATGGCCCTGAGTCGTGAGTGGAGTCGGGGTCAGCAACATCCCTAACTCAAATCAAAACAAGTCATGAGAAATCAGCATTTTCACAACTCGACCTGGGTGCCCACCCCTGGGTGCTGCTGGGCTTCTTTACTGCCTGTGCAGAGAGAATTAAATCTTCAGAATAAATAGCTCCCCCGACTCTCCTAGAAGACAGAAAACAACTTCCGCCTCTTTGCAGCACCCGCATGGGAAGACGTTCTCTGCTTGTGTGTCAGCACAAGTTCTCCTTGTGCAAAACGAGTCTGGTGATGAGAAAACATTTCAGAATAATTAAGTTTCTGGTTCTCAAGGTATCAGGGAGTTCCATCACACCTGTTCCCTGAAACCGCCTTCCTCTGGGATGGAGGAATCACATTTGAGAACATTGTGTCTTTTCACATCAACTTAATCTTCTGTCCTCATCCTTTAGCCTCTCCCTTTAGCAAATAAATTGAGATCTGGCTGCACTTGGAACCTATAGATAGTTCACTTGAAACCTATAGACAGGCCAGAGTCCTGCTCCTTTGTACTTCTTTGCACCTGTGAAAGCAAAGAAGATGAATAAGATTCTTCTCCTTGGGTTATCTGTCCTGCTTCTCTGTGTTGTGGGTGAGTAACTAAAGGCATATATGGGTGGAAGGAGGTTATATCTAGGAATGCAAATGGTTCTGGGAGCAGCGTGTATCTTGACCCAAAGTATCTAGAAAGTCTGTTCTCAAGGCACAGGGCATGGATACCAAAAAAAAAAAAAAAAGGTGGTGGGTTGGTACTGAGGTTGGTCCAGAACCTACCGGACTCCAGAACTGAATGTTGCTGTGATAGAAGGGGCCCAAGCTCTTCAGAGTGCGTGGGGGGGGGGGGATGTTGCTTGTTTATGATGTCATCTCACTGGTCAGTCAAAGCTTGGCTCCAGAAACATTCACTGCAATTCTCATCCAATTGGAATCACAACTAAGGGCAAGGGAGAGGGATCCTCCACAGAAGCTGGGTTAAGGCACAAGATGCTGGGGATCCCATTGTCAGATTTCCTCTGGATGTTGTGTATGGCAACAGCCCCCAAGGCAGAAGGTGTTTCAAGAGTGGAAGGGGAGGATCCTGGTGGCAGCTGCACACACCAAAATCCCCCTTTTCCCCACCCCAATGTGCCCCTGACTGTCTTCAGAATTATGCAGAGGAGACGGAGGATCTCCTCCAACCAGAGCATGCAGCATATGCTCTATCAGTGGGGCTGCATGCTATGCAATAGCAGGGGATGTGAGTGTGATACCTAATAATAATGCTTTGAATTTGCATAGTACTTTGAGTGTTACTGGCACTTGCATGATTATTGCAATCCGTACAACACCACCTTAAAGTAAGGCAATTGTGTAGATACTTACCCAGAAGAAAGTCCCTTTGAACTTGACTGAAGGGCAGTTATTTATTGCGCCACCTCATTCCTCACTCCGTGTGCCGAAACACAGAGGCTGACTCCAGCCTCCGTAGTGGCTTACTCTGTGAGCCTTGCATTGACCCGGCTGGGCTGATGCAAAGCTCTGGGGTGGGCGGGAGGGAGGTGGGAGGGAGTCGTTCCTGTGGGGGGAGGGTGGGGAGTGGGAGGGTGGGATGGGATCCCGCAGTTATGCCGGATTCCCAACCCCGTTCCGGGGGAGAGCGGAGCAACTTCAAGCCGCTCTGCTCTCCTCTGACTTATGGCACCTCAGGAGGTGGCGCAAGTCAGAGAAGACCCATTGGGGCCAGGACGCCTTACCCAGGGTTAAGGGGAAAAGTTTCCCCTTGCCTCTGGCTGAGCTGCCTTGCGCCCCTGGATAAAGCACAAGCCTCTTGGCTTGCCTGTTTCAGCACAGGGTAGGACTTCGCCCTTAGATGTGCATAGGATTGCAGTGTTAGTGTTAATTTTTAAAAAACATACATACATAGCCATCTGCTTATTTGCATCATGCCACTCTATTGACTATCATGGAACTTGTTTGTGAGAAGACATGCATAGGATTGGGTTCTCCTATCCAAGTTTCCAGCATCAATGCAGCCCCAAGTTGTTGCAGGAACAAATGTTTCCTTACCTTGAGAACATCTCTGGGACTACTCCCCCCACCACAGGATGCAGCACATGCCCCACTGGCAGGGCTGCATCAGTGCTGGAAAGTTGGATAGGATCGAGCCCTCAGTCTCCTAAACATGGCACTACAGTGCACTAATCTTCTCCTTGACCTGAGTTCATATTTTATTTTGGTATTTGATGCTGGTCAGTCTTCCTTGGAATTTAATTGTGTTTTATTTTTGTTATATATTTCTTAAGATATAAAGTGGGATACTTTGCAGTATTAAAAAATTGAAACCATCAGGAGAAAACAAAATGCCCAAAGTCCTTGATTTCCAAATGTTTGAGATCAAAATTTCACTTTTAAAATGGCACATTTGAATTGAAGTGGAACAAATAAATGGAGATATGACGTGTGTTTTGTACATTTGAATTTCTCTCTTTTCACTTTCTGTATTTTTCTCTTAGTGCAAGGACTTCTGTGCAAAAAATGCCCTTTCTTAAGCCCTGAGATCTGTGAACAATCACGTGAAAAATCATGCGAGGCTGACCTTTCTTGTTACTCACTATCAATCTACAATCGTAAGTAGACACACAATCATAGGGAGGTTCGATCCATGATCCAAAGTGATTTGTCGAAATGTCTCCGCATTACTGTCATCCAGAGTCCTCCTCAGACTACGTCCCATCTGCTTTCACAATGTCTGCAGTTGCTTAAAAGCTCAGTAATACTTCTTGCCACCAGTGCTGATGCAGCCACACCAGGGAGACAGGCACTGTATCCTATGGTGAGGGGACAAACAGAAGCCTCCTCTGGGTAAGGGGCATTTTGTTCTCTTACCCCAGATAAGCCCTCTGCCACCCTATGGGTCTTTGCAGAGACACACAAGTCTGGAAACGAGGGGACATGGCAAAGCCGGGCAGGGGGTACAGCACATTGGTGGTACCACTGCCACGGATAACAACCCACTGCCCACCCAGTGATGCCTCCTGGCAGCCCCACTCCCTGCTCAATTTCTCTCCTTCCCTGCTCCTTCGAGCCTCCTCCCTGCGCACTGCCCTACGCCTGTGCTGGCTTATCTGCACTGGGGCAGGTTGTGGGCTGCAGCACAAAGCCACCAAAGACTGTTGCCACTTCGTAACAGTGGCTCAAAAACGGCTACCAGTGGTGAGTGCTGATCTCTGACAGTGAGAGAGTGCCCCAATGAATAGGATTGGCCATAAGGAAGCAGGCAGAGAGATAAGTACACAAGTAGCTATGGGGAGGGAAGCTGTGAAGCTGTGAGGGCTGAGAGGCAGGTGGCCAGAGAAGGAGGCTGAGAGTCACTCACAGTAACAAATATTCAGAGGAATATGCACCTGAACTTCCATTTAGCCATCCTGACTCATAGTGATAGGCCGATCCTCCATTAAGTGGTCAAACCTCCTTTTGAAGCCACCCCGCATCTTGTGGCAGCAAATGCCACCAATTCATTGCCTGTTGTATGAAGGCATATTAAGCTTGGAATCTGCAGCCAGTCACTTTCACTGGGTGACTTTTGGTTGCAGCCTGAAGAGTGTGGGAGCCGTATGTCCTTCCATCCTCTGTCTGGACGCTGGGCCTGATTTGTTCTAAGTCTATTGTATTCAATCCCTCTCAGTCATCGCTTTTCAAAGTAGATCCAAACTCTCCGAGGACCTTCCCAGGATTGTGGCTCCTGCATTTGATTAGCCAGGTTGTGTTTTCAGGGGCTTTGGCATCACATTCCTCTGGGAGACTGGAAATGTCCAAAAATAGCCATCACAGGGGAAAACACAGAGGGGAAACATGAGAGGAAACACAGGGAAACATGAGAGGTCGCACACGGCTTCTCTGCTGGTTTTGGATGTCACCTGTTACTGAATCAGGCACACCTTGACTCTCACTGTTGTTTTTCTTTAGTAGATGGAACTTTTGCTGGCGTGAAATACGGATGCAATAATTTTCTATCTGGAGAATACTTCTGTAACACCACTTATAGGTCCAATGGGGACATTAGAGTTGAAACCTGTTGCAACACTGACCAGTGCAATGGAAAACGTGCGCCGTTCCCTCCTCCTGAATGTGAGAGCACTCCCTTGGCAGCAAGAGTGGGTGGAAGAAGCCCCAGGCTCCAGCTCCCCCTGCCTTCTTCTCCTTGAAGAGAGATCCAGACAGTGGCCATCACTTGATCCTGTTGGTCCTTTGCTTCCACTGTCTCTGTCTTATAATTTGTGCCCAGGCATTTGATCTGTCAAGAAGTGCAAGGAGGAAGAATAAACCTGCACCCTGACGCACCGTGTCCTTTCTCTCCTTTTGCTTGACAGGAAATCTTTCTCAGTCAGCAGTTTGGTTGAAGGTGTGGAAGTCTCTGTAACGGTGATGGTGGTTTTTCCTAGTTGGAGCATCTGTGAGGCACCTGTGCCTTTGCAGTTGGGCTGTTTCTCATACATTCAGTGGGCCCAGTCCAACCGTAGCTCAGCACCTGTTGTTTCCTTTGATTTCATGAGTTTTTAGACAAAAGGTTTGAAGACCCTGCAGGTCAAGCTCTTAGCCAGAGAAAGAAATAAGCCACCCCTGGTCTCTTTGGATGATCGATGTGCTTTTGCTAAAGAGTAGTTTGTCTTTCCCTAGGACTCTAAATGGTGCACTCCTAAGCCATCAGCTGCAGGAAGCCAATGTATAATCCATTCATGCCTTCTCGGAAGGGCTTCTGTCATTTTGGGGTGTGTGTAGATAGCACAATTAAAACATCAGCACATCGTGTGGTTGCTGTGAAGAAGACAAATTCCAAGCTAGGGTCATTAGGAAAGGGATGGAAAATAAGATTACTTCTATTATATTGCCCCCATACAAACTTGAGTTGTGGACACGTCTGCTGAAGCACAGACTCAGTCAGCAAGAGTTTATGGACTTAAATAAAAGAAACCATGGGGAATTCACAGGAAAGAAGCTCTGACTGCAGCCTCTTTCCTTTCACAACTACATCTCCTTTCCCCCCACTACTCAAGCAATTTTTGAGCCAGTTAACACTCAAAAATGGGTCTGCAAAATGGGTCTCCAAAAGATTTTATTCATGAACTTCTCTTGCAGTTGGGAGTTGCGTTTCATGCAGGAATCACTGAGACACACCCAGGGCTAGTGTCAGGCTACTTTGTGCCCTATACAAGGCTACACACACACACACACACACACACACACACACACACAAACACACAGATATGGAAATGGTGGATATGGGAGACACTATTCAAATACTGAAGCCGCCCCCCGCCTCCCCATGCCCATTTCATTTTCTCGGGCTCCCCAAGACTCGTAAATTCTAAAAGTAAAGCTAAGCAAAGACGTTCTTTCTCCCCTAAATTGGTATCCTTTCATTAGATGTTGGACTCAATATCCACAGATTGAAGTTGCTGGCATTTGATTTTAGCCAATAAATGTTAAAAGAGACTGTGGTATGAACAAAACAGCCAAGTGAGCATTTTACTCCGTGTCAAGAAACACAGAGAAGAAATGACAGATCTGCAGCTGAATAACCAGGGCCAGAGAGTTCCTTGATGAACATCAGCCAGGCTCCAACCCCATAGATAACAAATGTGCATAGAGAAATCTGTGGGGCTGGCAAAAGGACTTACTGGTAGGCACCTCTGGCAGAAAACTATTCACCCCATTTCATAGCAGCCCTTTTTTAAAAGTTAGGAACTAGACTTGGTAGAGATAAAATGATGACATCTCTGATGAACTCTTTAGCTAAACTCATAACTAACAGACCTCCACATAGGACCTAAATCTACTTCCTCCCAATAGCAGTGCTGTCTGGGGTGGTGACACTGTAATGCCACTTCCAGGTTTGGAGGAGGGCAGCAGCAGCTTCGCAATGTGGCTGCCACCACCCCACCCCTTCTGCAGCAGCTTCCCAGCCAATTGTCAGCTTCTGCTGCGCACAAGCTTCTCGCAGGAGCTTGGCGGAAACTGAGAGTCAGATGGGAAGCTGTTGCTCAGTGACACCCAAGGCATGTGCCCTGCCTTAGACGCGCCACTGACAATTTGCTTGGACCTCTCTCTCTAAACATGGCAATTCTTTGTCACTTGGACCGTTGACAAGGGATAAGATAGTGCAAGTACTCCCTAAAAATGGCTGGAGATCAATAGCAGCAGATACCCTTCAGAAGCAAAAAAAATAAGAACGAAAGAAAGAAAGAAAGAAAGAAAGAAAGAAAGAAAGAAAGAACGAAAGAACGAAAGAACGAAAGAAAGAACGAAAGAAAGAAAGAAAGAAAGAAAGAAAGAAAGAAAGAAAGAAAGAAAGAAAGAAAGAAAGAAAGAAAGAAAGAAAGAAAGTTAAGTGTTTGTAAGTCCAGACTTGGACCACTTTAACACATACATCTACCCAAAGAGAAAATTACTCCTCATTTTCTTACATAGTGTAATTAGAAGGAAGTAGAAGTGACCAGAGAATGGAGACCAATGGTTTTCTACCCATCTGTCTTAGGTCCCAATCCTAACCAACTTTCCAGCAGTGATGAAGCTGCAATTCAGCCTTAAAGTAAGGGAACAAATGTTCTCGCTCACACCGGGGAAGCCCCCCTGACTGACCCTCCCCTACAGCGGGATGCAGCTAGGCCCTGTTGGCACAGCTGCATCACTGCTGGAAAGTTGGATAGGATCAGGCCCTTCCAGTGGGAGGGATGACCAATCCTGTATTAGGCAGGAAAGTGGAGGACCCAGAGCAATACAGGTCTGTTCCAGACAGAATGGGAGACTGCAGTTCACCTCTTGTACAGGAAGCAGTCTCACTCCGAGAACCAGCAATTTCACTAAGGCAGTCAGTCACTGCTGCTGAGGTGTGTTCAACACGCTCCCTGCTGATGGTACATACACAAGGTCAGCACCTCACCCAATCAAGTCAGGTTTTTGCCTCTGAAAGCATGGGATGTTCCTACTGGTCTTGAGGATCAGTTAGGGAGCATTCCGGTATATCAGAACACAGTGGGAAGTATCCTCAGGGTGAGATTTGAAGGGGGGAACTTTGGGTGAAGACACCTTGGCATTACAGGGTTGGGAGCAGCTTAGCTGAAGGAGTGCCACCCCAGGGCACATCTTCCAGGGCTGTCCCCTGATGTGGGCAACCCTGTACTCTGAATGTGACTGCCCACACACGGCCTCCCTGGGTCTCAGAAGGCCTTCCAAGGCCTCAGCACAGTGGTTCCCAAACAATTTAGCACAGGACCCACTTTTGAAAATGACACTCTACCAAGACCCACCTAGCTTTATAAGGCTGCAATCCTAACCACACTTTCCCCAGAGTAAGCCCCATTGTACAAAATAGGACTTACTTCTGAGTAGACCTGGTTAGGATTGTGCCCTAAGACTTTTTAAAAAAGTGAACTAGAAAGAAGTAACAACCACCCTTAAACATGTATCTCCCTATATTTAGACCTGCTTACAAACTGCAGGAGCTGAGCTCTTTGCAGGATAGTTAGCAGCTACAGTGTCTGAGTTTTCAATAGCGTCAGGGCTTGAGGCAGTTATTTGATCTTTCTATCACCCTTTGGCAACCCGCCAAACATCAGGTCATGACCTGCCAATAGATCCCAACCCACAGTTTGGGAACCACTGCCTTAGCACGTCACTTCTGGTTTTTTGGGCAAAACAGGAAGCAACATATTAAGACCTTCTGAGGCCGCATGCAGCATCCCTGGGCCTCAAAACACCAGAGCACAACTCCAGTCACATTCTGGGGGCTGATTGCTGCAGGAGCATCATTGCCACCCCCCCAGACTTAGCCCAGAAGCACAGCATCTCCTGTGCAGTCCCAGATACAGAGATAGCCTGTTTTTGACATACAAAAGGGGTAAGTGGTTCAGGAAGAGGCTCATTACCTTGTCCTGTTGAAAAGGCTGGGGTGAGGTTGACAGAATTTATTGTAGCTTTGAACACACAAAGGCTCAGGCAATTCAGTTACTGGCCTAGATGGTATTTGTTTTGCAGTTAGCGAGGAAATGTCTTTGGGCTCAATCCTGCCCTTCACTTAAGCTGGTGCAAGTCCCTTGCACTGGCCCAGGAGGGTCGCAAATGTCGCAAAGCGCCTCCTTAGGAGGAAGCCGGGCTCAAAGAAGCAGGGGGGATGGCAAGCGACTGGTCGCCTTGGGGGCGGGTGGGCAGGTGTGTGGGAAGCGGATCATGGACCACACTTTGAGCAACCCTGATCTATGTGAGCTTGGAAACTAAGCTAGAAACGACTTTATTCCTCTTTTGAACTTGCCTCCAGTCTCAACCCCTCATATAGATTTGGGGAAGGCATCAAAGCTTTTTTCATTCATTAGGAAAGGATTTATGTGAACTATCCTGTTAGAAATGGTCAACATTTATGCATAAAAGTTCTGAGCATATTTTCAGATGTTCTTGTTAGACAATGTAAGACAATGAGGGCACAATCCTAACCAGGTCTACTGAGAAGTAAGTCCTATTTTGTTGAATGCAGCTTACTCTAAGGAAAGTGTGGTTAGGATTGCAGCCTGAGTTGGGGAATTATGCCTTATTTAAGGAGACAGTTCAACTCACCTCAGAATCCAGGCACAGCAGGTAAGGCCCACATTCAGAGGCTTAAAGGAAAAAAATAAAGTATAGCCCAGTGTACTCCATGCTTTAAGAATCCTTTCTTTCAATGATCAGCTTTTAAGATAGAAAGCAGATTTTGCTACACCATACCTCTATGGCCAAAGCTTTGTGGGATTAATAGCCCCATGGGAAAACGTAGGAAGCAGTGACGGTTCTGGCTCCTGTGCTGCCTGGGGTCAGGACTAAACAATGCTGGTCACGTCTGGAGGCCTTCTGAGGATCTGAAAATATCTCTTCCAGTTTTCCAAGAAACTGAAAGTGATGTTTTAAGGCCCTCTGGAGTGCAGCCACTCTGGCCCTCAGAAGGCCTCCAGATGGAGAGGCAGTGGAATGTGGGTGAAACTTTGGGCAGCATGGCTTGGGGGGCAGCACCCCCTTAGCCATGCCCCCAGGAAAATTTGCACCCATGGACCACTCCTCAGGTACGCCACTGAGTCAATCACATCTTCCAGGCAAAGCAAGTTCAGAGAGCTCTCCTTCCTGGGGTAAGTCAATTCTCACAACAACTTGTCATGTGCCTGGGTGGAGAGATTTTGAACAGAGCAGAATATACCAGATAAGAACCTCTGTTCTCTTTTGAGTGATTCATTAACATCTTGTACTGGAGAAGTTATGCCGTGTTCTCTGATGCAAAGGTAGGAATCATCTAGTAAGTTAACAAGCAATGAAAAAAATCACTATTTTTATTCAATAATTATATAATAGAATAATTTCCATTTGTATCCAGAGCAGAGCTGTCCATTTGTCCACCACACTGTTGCTAACTTTGAGAGAAGGTCAACTTGAGAAGCAAGAAGATTGTGTGATGCCACAACGGTTGTCTTTGCAGGACTAAAAATTCTGGAGGAATATGCTGTTGAAAGTGTCCATTCAATTGCTGAACTGATTGCTGGTCAAATGGGAATGAATTCTCTTCTGTAATCCCTCTGTGCCTTTCTTGAACTGGACCAGATGAGTCAATGTTACCATAAAGATGCTGGTCACATGGACGTGCTGTACATTTTCTCTTGCTCATCTCCTGCTCATGGACCTTTCCAAGAAAGAGGTGAGGGTGGAAGCAGCCAGAGACTGCTTGGACTGCCATCCTGGATGTCGTCTAGCTGGAGCAAAGGTGGCCACCATATAAGAATGCTGTATGGCAGGCAAGGGAGAGTTGGGTACGCAGGGCAAGAAACCGTATGACTGGCAGGCCTGGCTGTGCTTGCCTCTTCCAGGAAAAGTGCCAGAGTCTAAATAGACACAAACTCCTCCCCACAGCTGCAGCAAGGAGTCCACGAAAACAGCAGCACCCTCTGTCTCCACACAGGAAGACGGAGGAAGGTATGAAAATGGGACACTTCCACACAGCAAGCAACAGTTCTGTCTTTGTGCTCTCTCTCTCTCTCTCTCTCTCTCTCTCTCTCTCTCTCTCTCTCTCGTGTTCTCAGAACAGCAGCCATCCAGGCAGGCAGCGCCCATAGTTTTTGGCTAGGCAGGCAGGGTGGGGCGTCGTTGGGATATTCTGCTGCTGCTGCAGTGCCTTTATTTTTTGGGGTGCTTCTTATCCTAATCAGGCAGGGTTGCTTTCTTCTACTCAGGTTTTTGCTTTAATGGTACACACAGCAATGCACAGTGTTTCCCAACAATATTTCCATTCGCAGCCCGGTAGCTTCAGCTTCTGTCTGTTGTGTTCCTGGCATCAACTCAGCCAACCTGGGCAACAATATATGACTTTCTTTTAGAGACTGCATTAGGCAGCCAAATGAGCATTTACTAGTCTCCTGTCAGCTCCAGCAGGCAGTGATCTGCTGTGCTTTACTGCAGCACAGAAAGGGCAGGGTCTCTAGTCCTCTCTCTCTCTCTCTCTCCCCCCTCGCCCTGATTGTGGGTAAGGGGTGAAGAAGCTAAAGCTCTGCTTCTCTCCACCAGCCAAGACAAGCACTCCATGCTTATGATTGGTTTAAAATATTGATTGCTAATTATTGATTAGTTCCAAATACTTTGAGCCTAAGAGGTCTTATGGCTCAATGGCTAAAGTGCTGGTTTGTGGAGCCAGAGGCTAAGGGTTCAAATCCCTATGCTGAAAAAAAAATTTTTTAAGTCCTACCTGGGACAGATTACAGAACTAAACATTAATAAACTCACAGATGAAATATCACTTGATTTGGACAGATGGGCCTCTCTGAATCTGTCGTTATGGGGTAAAGTAAATACTATACTGGTTGAAAATGGCTGCCCGAGACTCTATAGTGCAGCCATTTTCAACCCCTGTGCCGTAGCACACTGGTGTGCCACGAATGGTCCCTAGGTGTGCCGTGGGAATTTGGGAGAGGGTCATTTATTAGTAGGGCCAGTGGGGATGTGAGCCCCCCATTGACAGCACAGTGTGCCTTGTCAATTGTCAAAAAGCTGATGGTGTGCCTTGTCCATTTTAATACCTTGCCAGTGTCCCATAAAATGAAAAAGGTTGAAAATCACTGCTTTAGGTGTTGGTTTCAGGCAAAAAAGGTTATTTCTCTTCTACCCAGGCTGCTTGCAATCCAAGGCACAAAAACTCAAACCCCAAAAATTTAAGACCAAAGGCAGTTTACTCACAATCTGATGCAGACTTACACAAACATTTTTCTCACATCAAAGTTCTTAAAACTAGAAGACCAGGAGCCCTAAATAGCTGCCCCTGGATGCATGTAAGGATGATAAAACAATGTTTAAAAACAGAGATTAAAATACACTCTCTGGTTCTACTAAAGTCAACAGACAAGAAGCTACATATAGACAAAGAGGAATCAGCAAAGGGACACACCCTTTAGAAAGAGCATTAAAGGGACCACATACCATTTCTTCTTTAAAGAACTAGATACTCAACTGATAACTACTACTCAGTGTTGTTATTCCCCAACAATAGTGGCACAAGTTCAACTTGGCCCTTGAAGGCGAATCAGGTGGGCGCCACTGCTGCCGAAACCGCCCCCTTCCCAGGCCTAATCTGCCCACCCTGCCCCATCTCCTCCTGGATCTGCCTGTCTGCTGCTCCATTCCCCCCCCCTGCCTCCCTCCCAGCCCCTACTTGGCCTAACATGGTAGGTAGGCCTGGTCCATCCTCGGGTACAGTAGCAGCCAGGCCACACATGCTTTCTCTCCCTTGCTCTTGTTGGACCTCTGCCAGCAGAATGGCTGGCATAGATCCAAGGAGACCAGGTCTGGGGGGGGGGCAAAATCCCTGGAGTCCAGGCTTCTGGGGGTGGGTGGGGCAGTGGCAGAACAAGCAGTAGGAAGGGGCAGTCATTCATCTTGCCCAGCGACTAATACCAGTTCTCAGCGGCCCTTGGGGGACCCACTTGGTCAGCAGAGTCTTGCCTCAGGCTCAGGGAACAAACATTTTCTTGCCTTGAGGAGACCTCCATGACTGCTCCCCACCCCCGCGGGATGCACCTAACACTCTGAGCACTACACAGCTTTCCTTTACCTCTTCACAAGGCAGAGCCAGACCGAATCCTGCAGCAAACTTGTCCTGGAGCCTCCTGGTCCTGCTGGGAGGGGCCGAGCCTCCGTTCCGGACTCCTGTTTTCTAGTCTCTGGCACTTAGTGGAGTGCCCCAGGGTGACAAACCGAAAGTCAGTGCTCTTGGTCAATCAGGCCTCCCTCCCTCCCTCCATTTCCTCCCTCTGTCATCACTGGAGCATTTCCTCTGGAAAAATCAGCGAGGGTGATAGAGACTGAACACTGCTAGAGACTGAACAGCTGTGGCCAAGAAGGGAATCTGAGCTGCGAGCTCTGGATGAGATGGAGATTTCCTTCTGGGCTGCTGCTTCTGGGAAAAGAGCAGTGGAAGGTGTCCTCTTCCTGTAGCAACGCCAACCTTGAGATCTCTGTCCAGTTCTTCTCCTTCTCCTCTTCCAAGTCTTCCAAGTCTTCCACACCTTAGGAGGGTGTGCACATTGTATGACGAAAGGACATGAAAACTCACCATCAAATACAGGGTGGAGCGAGCAGGCAAGTTCCCTTGTCTCCTGCTAACCATATTAAGCCTTATTACGTATTATTAAGAGAAATTAAGCCTCCCACCTCTCCTCTTAGATTTGATGGTCCGTGTTCTTTGCCCTCTTCCACGGGTGGGGAGGATTGCCTTGCATACACCTGATGAAGGCGACTAGTCAATGAAAGCCAACAAACTAATAAAAGTGTTCATCTTCAAGGCTGCTTTCACTACCACAAGATTCTGTGTGGTTTTGGATTCCAAGCAGGGGACAGTGCGAGGCCAGCAGGGGATGGAGAGATGCAGAGGTCCACATTGTCACTTACCCCTCAACATCAGAGCTCTACACTAGCCTTGTGAGATTCACACCTGCTAGGGTTGTCCTCCCGAATTCTCAGTAGACTGAATTAGCAAATGGTGTCAATAATCAATCATGGAGAAAATGTGTAGTATAGAATATACTTTGGCTAATGTTACATCAATCACTTTTTCCTGCCACCTCCTATATTATTGCTCAGGGATCTTAAGTGTTGTCATCCTGTCAGGCTAACCGAGGTGATGAAAGAGAGTTTGCCAACTGGGAATTTCCCCTGAAGTGGCACTAAAAAGGTCATCAGTGCAGTTTGTCATCATAGGTTAAAAAAAGAAATGAGAATTGAAGAACACACAAGTGATTGTCAAACACACCGGATGGGAACAGCACTGGGACAAAATTTCCAGGAATACGTTCAATTCTTCCATCTTTTAAATTTTCCATTTTTGTACGGAACCCCAGAATGTTCTGCATCTCAGATGTACTGATTGGGTCGTGTGCCTGGCAGGTCTGCATTGGGATTCCACCGAAACAGGAACAGCTACAGCAACACCCGCTCTGAATCTATTCACCTGCAAGGATACACGTTTACGCACTAAAACAGAACACAGTGAGAATTAGATTGTAGCAACTATTCTCTAAGAAGCACATGGGCAGCCTTTGTCACTCTACCACGTACTACAACCCTCTCTGTGTATGTGTGTGTGTTGCATGAAGTTTCCACAAGCTGCTCAGGGCCTTCTGGGGCCCTGCAAGGCCCCCCAACAATGTTTCCTTTAATTCCCCCCCCCCCTAGAATGTGTGGAGCCCAACTGTGGCTGTGTGGACACAGCTGTGGAGCACTCAGCAAGATCATCATCATCACCAAGCTCCAGAGTGCAGAGAGGAAAGCTGCACAGGGCTTCAATCAGAGCTGCACAGCTGCATGGCCACCCTGCTCACACACTGAGCTCAGGTAGCTGGTATCTTGTCCCTTGTTACAACCCTCTACACTCAGTAAATCCCCTGAAGCTTTGAAGGTGCTTCCTGGTCAGTCTCTTGCCTTGATTCCCGCAGGCACTGGTCTCTGCTACATGTTCAGGATCCCTCCTTTTACTGGCTGCATCTATAGGGAAGGTCGAGATTGCAGAGGACTTACTGCCCCGATTGTTCAGAAGCTGACCCCTCTCTCTTGGAATAAATGCAAGCACAATTCGGACTTCGACTAACCCTGCAACGGATAATCCTTTTCGTTTTAAGCTTCAGACACTGAGCTCAAGAAGGGCTCTGTGCACTTCAATGCTGGCTGTCAGCATTTTGAACACAAATTGATCCAGCCCAAGTGCTACCTCACCATTAAAGAAGAAGAGACTGTGATCATGGGGGGTAATCAAAAGGGATTCATTCTAGCTGCCATGTGTGATTAAATGTCAGCAGCCCTGGTGTGAAGCTGGCCAGCTAAGAACCCTTCCTGAAAGCCTTTTTGATCTGAAAGTCTTCAACCACAGGTCCTTTCCAGTAACTCATCACAGGCAAAATGGTCAGATGCTGCTACCTAGTGGTTTGTTGAGGACAAGCATTGAGCTGATATTCCCTCTTTCTACTCCCTGCAAATGTGTGAAGGAAGAAATTTCCCTTATTGGGTGGTTTGGATGATGACTGCTCCATCTGGCTCAATACTTCTCTGGCTGCAGCTGACAGCAGCAGTTTCATTAATGACCCTCTAACAGCCCTACCTGGACACGCCAGGGATTGAATGCGGGACCTTCTGCATGGAAAGAAGCTGCCCTACCCCTGTGTTCCGGCACCCCCTGCTAAGCGCCTTCCTTGCGCTCTGTCTAGCAGAGAGAGCAGTTTTCAGTGAAGAGGCCAGAGGGGGAGAGAACTGCAGGCACAAGTTCAAACACTGGCCAGAGGATTCCTTGCTTATTCTCCATCAGGCCTCTCTGCTCCAGGCTGCATTGGCCCCCTGCAGCTCTCAGCAGCAACCACCTTCCCAAACAGCGGAGATGCCCTGGAGCCAGAACATGCCCCAGCTAAGACTCCATGGCTTTGGGGAGAAGAGCATCTCTGAGCATATGCAATGTGTTCTCCCCATATCAGCGCGTTCTTTCTTCCACAATAGGAATGACTGGCTTCTGTGGCTTGTTTTCTGGCCTGCCTTTCCTCCAAGCAGAACCAAGGAGGGAGCACTGGACTGCTGGCTGGGAGCTCCCATCCCCCAGTGGCCCTACTAAGGGAGCGTTGTTAATTGTTAGCCTCACAACAAGACTGCAGGGTAGGCGAGGCTGGGAAGTGAGGATTTGCTCAAGACTCCTCAAAGACTTTTATAGCCAAGAACAGAAAATTTTCCACCTCCTGCAGTGTGTTCCTGCAAGGGGGGGAGCGTGGAGGGGCAGTAAGTTTCTTCAGGCACCTGGCTGATGGTGTGAAATGGCCCCTTCGCCTCGCCTTCAGAGCCAGTCGAGACTGCAAAGCTTTTGCAGCCCATAGGTGTGAACAACTGGCAAAGTGGGCCTGAATGCAACCAGGAGGGATGAGGCTTGGGGGGCATCTCACTGGCCAGTTCCCAACTGCAGGCCTTGCGAGGCACTGCTGGATTCCTCTGGGGTGGAGGAAGATGTGATGAATCTCTGGCTTGTGTTCCCCAAGATTATATGGCATGTCAGCCCCAGAAGGGTGCGGGGGCCCCATTACAACCTTATGTAAATGTGTGTGTGTGTTGTGTCTATGTCTGTGTGTGAGTGTGCATGAGTGCTTGTGCAGAAAATAAGGTATGGGATATTCTTAAGATATACTACCAAACTCAAATTAATAAATTTAAAGTTGGCGGTGAAGTAAGAGTGTTTGTATCAGGCAGTGAGCCATATGTGAAGGTGTTGGATCCAGGGGAGCATTGCTCCTTCCCTCCCCACTCCCCCCAGCACACCTCCCCCGCCCTCTCCCCGCCCTCTGCCTCCCCATCACACCTACTTTGATGATCACCTCCTTTGATGATGATGACCCCTTTGACAGGGGTGAGCAGTGAGGTGGCAAAGTTTGCAGACAACACCAAACTTTTCCGAGTGGTGAAAACCAGACATGATTGTGAGGAGCTTCAAAAGGATTTCTCCAAACTGGCAGAATGGGCAGCAAAATGGCAGATGCGCTTCAGTGTCGATAAGTGTAAAGTCATGCACATTGGGGCAAAAAATCATAACTTCACAATATTAAGCAAAGTACAGAAGTTTTGAGTTTATTGAATCTGCCTAGTAAAGCTGAATTCTCCTCTCTTTCTGCGAGTTGAATCTCCATAGAACCAGGGGCGGATCCAGTGCCTGCATCTGGGGGGCAGGGCATGAACAGTACCTTCAGAGCCCAGGCCAAACAGCCAGGTAGACCTGGGCTCCTTATTGAGCTTCTAGCCTCTGCGGCTATTTGCTGAGCAGCTAGACCTGGGCTTCTGCCTGAACGTGGAGTCCTGGTCTACCTGGTTGGTAGACTGAGCTTATATTGAGCTCTGTGGCTATTTGCTGGGTGGTTAGACCTGGGCTCCCATTCAAGCCAATCTCCTTGGCAACCGTCCGGTGGGCATTCCGCTGGCACCCAATTTTGCTCTCTGTCTGGGTGTGTGCCCTTCCCTGATGACTGAACAGTTTAGGGGGGACATGCACCAATGCCCCCTCCAGATCCGCTCCTGCTTAGAACCTTTTCCGCACTGAAGTTCTTGGTTCTCTTTAGCTCAAATGCTTTCCATGCTTTCTCCCACCAGAAAAAGGGTTCCCCCAGCCCCCAAGCAGCAGTCATTAATTTTAAAAATATATCTGAAAGGCAAAAACCCCACCATGTGCTCCATGTGCTCTCCATGAGCTAAGGATAGGGACAGGGTGACCAGATGTCATAACTTCCAAAGACCCTGTTTTACTCACTCTACACACATGTGCTTTCAGTCTCTCTCTCCCCCATCCCTGCCAGAAGCCCCAAGCCCTCTTCCCTCCTGTGCATGAAAGAAACATTGCAAAAAGGGCTTCAACTCCTCCTAATGGATGCCAGACCAGAGCTGAGCAGGAGCAGCCTCCAGGACCATGCACTGGGCGTGCCACGCAACTCCCGGGGAAAAAAGGAGTGCACCAGAGAGCATGTGCAGCTCAGCAGGCTTCTCATGCCCTCCTCTGTTGTGTCCTGTGACTATCAGGATTGCTGGGACTGGCCCTAAACTGGATTACTAGGAAACAGGAGCCTGAGCGCATGGGAGGAGGCTGAGCCCTCAAGGGAAAAGAGGCCTGAAACGTTGGGAGGACAAGAGGCTGAGAAAGAGACATGTGTGGACGAAGGCTCAGTCCATCAGGGAGAGAGGCTCAGGCAGGCTTCAGGAGACAGAAGAAAGAAGGGGAGGAGGGTCTCACTGCCGAGAGAGGCTCCTGAGTGAGTGTCGAGATGGACTCCTGTGTCAGCCTCCGAAAAGGCCACCTGTCCCCCAGCACAGTCCAGAGTCACTTGGATCCTCTGGAACTCCTGGCTCAGGGACAGAGGACGGTAATGGGGGCCATTAAAAACGCTGTACTGACCTCCCCACTTCCCCACAGCCCAGGTCCCTACCTTAGGACTCAAAGAAATGTCACATCTAATACAAAACATGCCCTTTATACTCACAGACTTTCTGGCAACACCCACACCCCACCCTCCTTCCCCTCCCCCAGTGACCTCCCAGAAGCCCTCACGGCCCAGCACACAAGACCACCAGTCAAACCTCTCAGGATTGTGGGGCAGAGCTTGACGTTTGTCTCCCCATCTCACACTCTTGCGGTCCTCACACAGGATGAGGCAGGAATGAGCCCTGTCTGGATCCAGAGTCACCTTTGCTGTAGGGGTGGAGGGAGAGCAGAAGAGAGAAGCATCAGGAGACTCATCCGGAGCCACAGGGACAGGAAGGGCTGTGGGGCGGTGACCAGGCCTGCCCCCCACAATAAGGCGCAGGGCAGAGGCGGGAGACTCCAGGCAGGTGATTGGTTGCCTAGCTGGGCACCAGGAGCACAATGAGGGACTGTGACTTACCCTCCACATTCGGGTGGGCTGTGGGCCAAAGCAGTCCCTTGGGGGCCGGAGCACGGCTGAGGGAGCCCATCTGTTGGGGGGACAGACAAGCAGGGGCGTGCCCCTGAGTCCCTTCCTTCCTGGGGAATATCATAGACTGCCCATTGCAGAAGATCTGTGAATTTTCCACTGTGGTGCCCAGTTTGTGGGACTAATAACTAGACGTGTTTGTTTTTGTGTTTTAACAACATAAATGCACAAAACACCACATTGTGGTCTTGAAGGGCGCAGTCCTAACCCCTTATGTGGGTGCTTTCCAGCAGTGGCATAGGGACATATGCTGCATCCTGCAGTTGGGTGACACTCACAGAGGCCTCCTCAAAGTAAGGGATATTTGTTCCCTTACCTCAGAGCTGCATTGCCCTCATGTCAGTGCTGGAAACCTAAGTGCCCACGCTAAGCCTCTTCCTGGTGTTCGTCAGGTCATGCCTGCCCTTCCAACCCAGAAGAAACTGGTTATGATATTAATTCCAGCGGTCCTTTCAAAAGGTGGACCATGCAAAGTGGTGCAGTGCGGGAAAAATGTTGAGAAATGCTATTCTGTTCCAGGGTTCTTCAACCTGTGGGTAGCAACCCCAATGGGGTCGTGAAGCTTCATATGGGGTTGTGGCGACCTTTCAAAACCTGCCTCTTACAATGGTCGGAGGAACCTGCAGGAGGGCCTGGAACGGCGCCAGCATGCTCACAAATTACCAGACCCGGAAAAGGGTGGGATGAGATGCTACAGTCAGTGGCTTAATTTCAGGCCAAGGAACCACTGGGAAGGGATGGCCAGAGCGGGTGGCTTCCTCACTGAAGGATAAGCTTCTACTGTCCCAGGGGGAGAGAGAGGGAAGGAGCCTGTTAAAGTTGGGCAGGCTCCTGCAATCCTGGCCACAGCTATCTTCTGTGATCCCTGACGTCAAGCAGTGCAGAAGGCGGTGCAGAGCCAAGCAGCTGGCAAGAGAATGGTCTGGAAGTGACGCGAAGCTGGAAGGTGAGGACTGGCTGCTGTGAGGTGGGTTGCCAGCCTCATATTCATTCATTCATTCACTGGGGGACGTGACATGAAACAGATTGAAGACCACTGGCCCTTGTTACATACACCCTCTTTCCCGAACACGTGTGCAGTTCAAACGGACTTCATCTTGGTTTCAGAGCTGGGCAGACCCCCTCCCCTGCTCTGTGACAGGTGAATGTGCCAGAGGACTGGAGGATAGCAATTGTCACACCGATTTTTAAAAAGGAAGGAGAGGGGATCTGGGAAATTACAGGTTGGTCATCAAAACATCCCTTCCAGGCAAGATGGTGGAATGCCTCATCAAAGATAGAATCTCAAAACACATAGATGAACAAGCTTTGCTGAGGGAGAGTGCTACTGTGTTTCTTTTCTTCTATCTCAGCAAAGTCCTCATTTGCTTTTTCTTCTTCTTCTAATGCAGGAGCATCCAAGGACTGGCTTTCACCATCTCTCTCATTACTCTGCGTTAACTTTGAAACAAACCCTGGTGAAATAAACTCGCCTGGTCTCTCTCCCCCTTTTATTTTTTTCTGTGTTCCAGACTTAGATTTGTGCTTCTCCATACTGTTAATTTCACACTCAAAGCATGCCAAAACAAATGCAGACTAGACATGATCCAGGGCCATGTTTTCTAGACACACACTAAACTATGACAAGAGGTGGAGCTGAATATTGGAGCCTGGGAATTATGTGGACTACCTCTGGGACCTAGAAGTTCTGGACTGAAGGCGGAAGTTGCACTTTCCCTTGTTTGAATTGTACTAATACACACTGATGCTTTCGGAGAAGACCTGGGCTGCATTTCCACTATAGCTGTCATCCACTGTCACTGCACTTCTACTTCCCGAATGCAGGGTGACCAGATACAATGGAGGGCAGAGTGCCTACACCAGGGGTCGGCAACCTTAAACACTCAAAGAGCCATTTGGACCCATTTTCCAGAAAAAAGAAAACCTTGGGAGCCACAAAACCCTTTTGACATCTAAAATGAAGATAACACTGCATATATAGTTTGCGCTCCCCTCTTATAGGTCCCAGTTATATAATACACTCCCCACTTATAGGTCCCACTAAAAATCAGGTCCAGACCCACAGTTGGAGAACAACTGTTTTAGATTGTGCACAGGTGAACTGCTTGTGAAGGATACTGTCATTCTTTACAGTCAATTACTTCTGTACTTTTGTAAATGCCTTTACACACAATCCTACCTCTGAACAAGACCACTTAGTACTACTTAACACTGTTCACAAAAGCGCTCCTGAACAAACAAGCTAAGAGTTCAAAACTGCATAAAATAAAAGGCGTACTAACAGTGTTTACTTCCCAACAATGAAATATGCTTTGGTGCTACAAATACAGTATGTTACACATACAATATACATATACAGAATACCATCTGGTGCAGGGGTCTCCAAACCCCTTTCAAGTTTCCAAGTGAAGGAAATGGAGCAGTGAGAGTGTGAGTGAGTGATAGGGGAATGCTGAGTAGGGAGCTTGAAGGCTGTAATCCTGTGCACACGTTCCTGGGAGCAAGCACAATGGGACTTACTTCGGAGGAGATAAGCACAGGATTGTGCTCAGAGCTTGGGAGGAGGACAGAGCAGCTACACTCAATTGCTTGCTTTTGCGCTGTGGCTCGGGCAGGAGGGAATGTGCGGCGGCACCAGCGGTGGCTCGCCCTGAGAGGCGGTGCGGGCTCTTTGGGCAGGAGCTGCTCAGCCAGCCCATTCGCGCCCTCTCCTATGGGGCGCAGCTGCAGGAGGAGTGGGAGCTGCGCTCGTGTGCTCGGGCTGGTGAGTGGCAGCTGTATCTTCGGAGGGGCGATCCCCTCCCCCCAGATGGGTTGGCCGTCTGCAACAAAAGGCTGCAGCAAAAGGCTGAAAGAGCCGCTTGCAGCTTCAGAATCCCAGGTTGCTGACGCCAGGCCTACACCTTGTATACAAGAGGGAATTTTGGCAGGTGCAGTTCAACATGGAAGGGCTTTTAAAGCTACACTGGTCAAAATGCCCTCTTCTCTGTCCTCCATCATATTTGGTCACCCTTGTTGGGAAAATGTGGATTAACCCAGAATAGATGGGCATGTGAGAGAGGTAGAAATTTACTCCAAGACGAGAACTGCAGTGTGCTCAGGTGAACAACATGAGATGGGAAAATTTCTTATCTAGAAAAAAAGATTTTAAGAACTTTAGCACAGAAAATAACAGAAAAACAGGACAGCAGATTAGATACAGTCTCAAAAGAGGGTCTCAGCTATGCTGGCTACAAGCTGTCCTCTGCATTGCCTTCCCTCCAGCAGCTGCCCGGGATGAAGCTGTAGAACAGGCAAGCAGAGCCAGGAAGAGAGTGGTGCAGCTCAGGCAGTGAGGAGCCTTGCTGAAAGGCTGGAGCGGAAGCTGGATCGCAGGTTCTTTCTCTCAAGGTGGAAAGTATATCAGCTCTTTAGGACCCTAGTGCAGCTCTCTCGTCAAGATCTGCCACTCAACAGCTCCTCAGGCTGGACCTGAGAACCTTTTATAGGCCTTGCAAGGCCTCTTGCTGAACCTGCGAAACCCAGTCTTCAGTCAGGTCTGGGACTGAATGCAGTTACTGGTTAGTGCACAAGCTCTAGAACTCTTTCCGAACACCCTGCCCAAATGCGTTCTGGGGACAGTAGTTTGTGGAGGTATCTGCGAGCTGTTAGGGCTCCCGTTAACAAACCAGTGTCTAGAAAGCATTGGGAGAATAGACGTGCATTGGAAGTGGTAAAGCAACCCGGAATAAATTTCTTTTGCACTGTGCAGTTTGTGTTGTCATGACCCTGGCCCCCTGGAGGCCCAGGCCCCAGGGATTTTGCCCCTCTGCCCCCCTCCTCCTCAGGCCTGCCACTGCCCCAAGAGAAGAGCCAGGGAAGCGGCTCGTTAAGGGAAGTGGCTTGCACCTGCAGTCTCAGCCACAGCCATCTCCTGCGACCCCTGACGTGGGGAGCCAGCAGCTGGCAAGAGGGCAGACTGGAAATGAAGTGCCGCTGAGGCTGGGCGGGGCAGTGCTGGTTGCTGCGAGGTGGTCGCCATTCTCCTGTGTGTTTATTGGGTGCTGTGGCACAAAAAAGGTTCAAGACCACTGGCCCTCTCTTTGGAGGCAAAGAAATGGAAGAACATACTCTTGCTTGACTGTGTTGGTGGGGAGAAAGCAGCACATGACTTGACATTCAGTCTTGAGAACTGAGAGCAGGAAGATCTTCACAACCCTCCCTGTCCTTACTCCAAGGAGAGTAAGAGTTTGGCACGGATTGCAGCCTGAAAGGGGAGATGTCAGGATGCCCCCGCCTGCTGCTTCTTCTGGTTCATTCATTCCCCAAGGGGCAGCCGGAGGAGGGCAAGAACAAAAGGCTCCCCGCAGATCATGGACCCCCCCAGGTGGTCTGGGGCCAGGACAAAGCCGCTGCCTAGTGGCATCCAATCTATTGGGATTCCTAACCCCTCTCCAAACTTAGGGGGCAAACAGGACCAGAGGATAGAATCCCCAGGACACTCAAATCACATTCAAATCTTGCTGGACCTGAAGCCTCCAGGACAACGATGTACTCTGGCTGAGTTTGTTTTCACCTAGATGAAGGACTATCTGGGGAGGTGGATGGGAATTCAGATATTCAACAAATGCTGGTAGCAGTTGGCTCTATTTCATGCCCTTCTTTGCTTCCCAGTCAACGCAGGTTGTCCAGGCCAAGCTGGGTTCTGAAGCCATGCAAAATTGCTTATTTCTGTGCCCCTCACAAGACGGAGTGTCCGCAAAGGAGCACCTGCACCGGATATGCCCTATCAGGACCTGCCAAAAGAAACAAGAGTGATCGTCTGTCCTAACAAATGAGGAGTAATCACAAATAACCTCATTTAACTACCCCAAAATGGATCAATGAAGGCCCAAAATACCTAGGAACCCTTACAGCACCAACGAAGGCAAAATGGACGCACCCGCAGATACCCTGAGACCACCAGACCAATGAAGGTCAACTGGACCCACCAACAGGTGGACCAAGAAGCTGTAAAAACCAGCACCAATGAAGGCGTGACAGGGTAATATCCCCAAATTTTGACATGTAACAGCAAAAAAGAGGGGTCCCCTCAGGGACAAACAGCAAAACAAAGAAGGGGTGGGGATGCTGCTCCTCTTTTCTAATGTAATACTTAAGCACCCCAGACTGCCTCCTGTAAATCCTCCGAATTTATAATTTATAATTGTGTGTAATACACACACACACACACACACACACACACACAAACACACCCCTCTGATCAGACTTAGGCTTGCGGATCGTAATATTCAAACCACTGGGCACAAAATGCAGGTCACCTACCTGAAGCGCCCGCCCTGAAGTATCGGATTTCAAAGGGCTCAGCACTTTGCCTGTCCTAAAATCCCCAAAGAACGTTACCAGGCAGGCAGCTTGAAATAAAGCACCTTCCATGGTGAAGCACACAGGAAATCAAAAGCTCTGTGCAGACCTAATAAAATCCAGGGGGGTGACTGAGGTCTGCAGGGAAGTAGACTGTCTCAAGGCCTGAACACGCTCACTTGCTTTCTACCTGACTCCACTTCTCCAACGGCCTCAGAATGCTCTTGTCCTTCAGAGCATCTCCTCACCAACAGCTAAAGACGTGACTAGTTCCAGTTCCAGTTCCAGTTCCATGAGATCCTCCCAGCAGCCTTAAGGAATTCATTTTGCAGAAAACCAAATATACCCACCACTCTCCAGAGGGGCACATGCCAAGTTCTGGTCCCAACCCCTGCTAAGTTCTGGTTCCAACCCCTGGCCAACCACTGGGGGATGCCTTGTTTAAGACTCAGTTCAGCTGTGAGTTGCTCAGCAGCCTCTTGACCTCTGTATTACCCTGGCATCCTTACGTTCCAGGAAGCCCCAATAGCACCTTTCCATTGCCCCACAGGAAAGGGGACTGTGAAATCCCAGAAACCCAATTCCCAAGTCCCTCATGAAAAGGGAAGGTCAGCAAGGACTTTGCGTGAGCAGGTTGGAAAGAGTGCAGGAACTGCCTTTGTTTCTTCTAGGAGAGTGGATCTTCATGCAGGGACTGTCGAGGTAGAAACCGGCTTTCTTTTCTTTTACTTTGCCTATAAACCATGTGTTGTCCTCTGCCTCTTCTTTCAGTCTCAAAACACATTTTTTCTATATTTTGAAAGCATCCTGCCTGTCCGGAAAAAGACAAGAGCTAAGAGCTATTAGCCTCCTTGTTCGCCAAGTGATTTGACCAAAAGCTACAAGATGTGTGACCAGGAGCAGAAAACAGCCTTGTCCATTTCTCTCCCACAGCAACTTATTTGGTGTTAAGAGACTGACTGTTCAGTCATTCAAAAGCTACAAACATTTGACCCATCTGAGGAAGAAGTGACCCTGTGAGGCCCACTCCATTGGCTTGGCTGAAATCAACGGCAGTTTGGCTCCTTCCTTCCAGAATGGTCTGCATCTGAGAGCACCAAACCAATACACCAGATACCCTGAGAGCACCAGACCAATGAAGGTCAACAGGACCCACCAACAGGTGGACCAAAAAACTGTAAAAACCAGCACCAATGAAGGCGTGACAGGGTAATATCCCCCAAATTTTGACCAGTAACAGCAAAAAAGAGGGGTCCCCTCAGGGACAAACAGCAAAACAAAGAAGGGGTTGGGGTGCTGCTCCTCTTTTCTAATGTAATACTTAAGCACCCCAGACTGCCTCCTGTAAATCCTCCGAATGGCCTCCCCTGAAAGCCCCAAACTGGCCACTGTAGAGGCTGCTCCGATCTGTAGCGAAGGTCTGGGTGGGACTTTTGCTCCTTCTGAAGCTGCCTTTTATCCTTGGATGTTCCATCATCCAAAATGCAGCTCAGCTGTGAGCTGCCATGTTAGCACATGACCACTCAAAGTCCCATCAAGGTCAAATGAAGCTCAAGTGTCCATCAGAGTCTCCATTGGCCTTGGTGGATTACAGCTGTACAACCAGCCCTTCCCTTCCCAGAGTTGTCAAACAGCTGTCAAAACATGGGAATCACTGTCATCCACCTGATGATCTTCTGATCTTCCATTGCAATGACCTACCAACAGATCCCAACCCACAGTTTGGGAACCACTGCCTTAGCACATCACTTCTGGTTTTTTGGGCAAAACAGGAAGCAACATATTAAGACCTTCTGAGGCTGCATGCAGCATCCCTGAGTCTCAAACACCCTCCAGACATGACCAGAGCACAGCTCCAGTCACGCTCTGGGGGGTAATTGCTGTAGGAGCAGCACTGCCACACCCCCAAAACTTTGCCCAGAAGCACAGCATCTCCTGTGCCTGCCCAGCTACAGAGGGAGCCTGTTTTTGACATACAAAAGGGGCATTCAAGAGTAAGTGGTTCAGGAAGAGGCTCATTAGCTTGTCCTGTAGAAAAGGCTGGGATGAGGGTGACAGAATTTATTGTAGCTTTGAACACACAAAGGCTCAGGCAATTCAGTTACTGGCCTAGATGGTGTTTATTTTGCAGTTAGCGAGGAAATGTCTTTGGGCTCAATCCTGCCCTTCACTTAGGCTGGTGCAAGTCCCTTGCGCTGGCCCAGGAGGGTCGCAAACATTGCAAAGCACCTCCTTAGCAGGTGCGGGGGGAAAAGAAGCAGGGGGACCGCGGGTGATGGGTTACCCCGGGGGGGGGAGCGGTCCATGGACCACACTTTGAGCACCCCTGATGTATGTGAGCTTGCAAGCTAAGCTAGAAACTACTTTATTCTTCTTTTGAACTTGCCTCAACCCCTCATATAGATTTGGGGAAGACATCAAAGCTTTTTCTTTCATTAGGAAAGGATTTGTGTGAATTATCCTGTTAGAAATGGTCAACGTTTATGCATACAAATTCTGAGCATATTTTCAGAAGTTCTTGTTAGACAATGTAAGACAATGAGAGCGCAATCCTAACCAGGTCTACTGAGAACTATGTCCTATTTTGTTGAATGGGGTTTACTCTAAGGGAAATGTGGTTAGGATTGCAGCCTGAGTTGGGCAATTATGCCTTATTTAAGAAGACAGTTCAACTCACCTCAGAATCCAGGCAGAGCATGTTAGGCCCACATTCAGAGTCGTAAAGGAAAAAATAAAGTATAGCCCAGTGTACTCCATGCTTTAAGAATCCCTTCTTTCAATGATCAGCTTTCAAGGCAGAAAGCAGAGTTTGCTACTCCATACCTCTATGGCCAAAGCTCTTGGGGATTAATAGCCCCACAGGAAAAGGTAGGAAGCAGTGATGATTCTGGCTCCTGTGCTGCCTGGGGTCAGGACTAAAAAATGCTAGTCGCCTCTGGAGGCCTTCTGAGGATCTGAAAATATCACTTCCTGTTTTCCAAGAAACCAAAAGTGATGTTTTAAGGCCCTCTGGAGTGCAGCCTCTCCGGCCCTCAGAAGTCCTCCAGATGGAGAGGCAGTGGAACTTGATGACCCTTGGGGCAGCACAGCTTGGGGGGCTGCACTGCCTCAGCCAGAAACACTTGCACCCGTGGACCCACCCCTTGTTTAGCTCCCACATCCCCTGGCAGTCACATGATTGGAAAAAGACAAGGTCTACTGCAGGAATCTTTCAGATGCTGAAACACCACCGAAGCCTCCAGGGCATCAAAGTGCCCCAAACCAGAGAAGAACGGGCAGGAAATGGCAGAGAGAGCTCAGCCTCCACTGTGATGATGCAGGTGCTGTGGCTTCTGGGTAGCCTGTGGCTTCTGGTTGCCCAACACAGAGGCTCTTGATTCTACGCTAACCTTTGAGTTGCCATAGAATCAAGGAGCCCCATTGTGGGACTCCTCGCTTTACCCAGGGGAAGGGGATGAAAGTGCCATGGCCAACCTCTTGTTCCCTGAAAGCCTCTGGCCCACTCATCTGAACATGACCAGAACTGTGCTCTGATTGTGTCTGGAGGGTGTTCTGAGGGCCAGTGAGGTTGAATGAATGAGCCCATTCATTTATTCACTCATCTAAGTTCCATCTCTAATTTGTTTATTTATATTTTATATTTAAAACTTTTTCCGGCCCTACACACCATGCCAGATATTTGATGCAGCCCTTTGGCAAAACGTTTGGAGACCCCTGCTTTAGAGTAAACCATAGTAGAACGGGAGGATCTAGGAGGCATAGCAGTGCACCCCTTCTGAGTGAACCAGGCAAGAAAAACAGTCAAAACTAGGTTTATTGAAGAGCGGAGGAAACAAAGTAATAAGCAGAGGGAGTGCAAAGGACCCAAGAGAGGCATTTATCCAAAGCCAAACATTTGGGGGGTGGTTCGGGGATTATCCCCCCACAGTCAGCTTCCAGTTGCATCTTCCACAATTAGCACCTCTGCTGTGCTGGACATCTTCACACCACATTCTTTTCAGAACTTGCTTCCGGATGAAGAGTAAAGGGCGCAGGTGTTTGCAGGATAGCAAAAGCAAGCAGAAAAACACAAACCACCTTGTAAAAACCACCTCAGTCGCACTTCACCTCCACTTTCCACTACAAAACACCTTGCACATCTCTGTTGAGCCATGATAGCCACCTATTTGTAGTTGATCTCCCCTGGTTCTGGTGTTTTGGGAGAGGGAAAAGAACATTCCTCTACCCACTCTATCCACCCACTGCATAATTTACATCTCAATCATATCTCCCCCCTCCCCTCAGGCGCTTTTTTAGTAGACTGAAGAGCTTTTAAGATATGTAAAAATCAGGAAGCAGATCAGCAAGAAATCAGCCACAGAGTTCCTCAAGCTGGTTACAGGAGAGTGTATTTGGAAGGAGTGGGGAATGCATCAGAGTACAGATGGGTTAGACACGGCATGTTTCATTTCTTGTCCAGACAGGGCCCTTGTGAAAGATTTACTAGTAGTAATAAGGGGGACTGTTTGCATTACAGTTGTCAGTGTTGCAGCACTTGGTAACCTCTACATTATACTTATACTGATCCATCACTGTTGTGTTACATTCATTGATATCAATCATCCGAGTGCAGCCAGCCTCCCAGTTTGAGCGCTTGCTAGCTGAATGGGAAAAGAAAGCAATTGGAAATGAGGGGATTAGTAAACATCACGGAAAGGAGTTGGAAGAAGGGAGGGCAGCCCCATCTAAGTCCCAACCCAGCTATCCCAGTTGACTCAGTTAAGCCTGCTGATTGGGGGTAACAAGAGCTTACCTCTGTAGTATGCCCATCTGTAACATTGTTCCTGTCCACAGGCATAGCAATCACTATAATGCTCTTCTGGACTCTTATACCTGGTGTCACGGCACCAAAGACCCTGTGCTGAAAGAAAGAGAGAGAGTGTCATGACAGAATGGAAATGTGAGCATCTCATAGATTTGGCTTTTTTTGTATTATGCTTCCTAATGACTAAAGAAGAATACAAAATGGCCCAAGCCAGCCTGCCACCCTTACTGGTTTTGCAAGGCCTTTCTCTGCAGGTTTGGGGGGCCTCATTCATAAGTGACCTGACACTCCTTTTATTCTCTTCCTCTTGATTTTTCAAGGGAAGGAGCCCTACCCTGAAAAGTCAAATCAGACACTGAGGATTCCAGGCAAGAGTGCAGGTGGGGTCTGGTCGCTCATATGCCAAAGGCGCATTTTCCCGAAGGGGTTCACCTCTGTGCCTGGCCACACCTCACCTGGCCTGCTGCTGTTGCTCCTACGCCCTCCCCCCACCCATGACTCTGTAGGCATCCTGTGATGAACCAGATGATCAGGTACGGAACAAGACCAGCTTGTACTCCTCCTTGCTGGGCCATTCCTGAGTGCCTGGCCCTGAGCCAGCCAAAGGGAGGAAGGAGCTGCAGCCATAGTGGACGGTGGACTCCCTGGCACTCCTGCCACAGCCACACAAAGGAAAACTCCTCTCTGTCTTTTTGGGTACATGGGGGGAGGCAAAGCTGTCAAGCAGGTTAAGAAGAGCATATGGTTTTTGCACAAGGATCACCAGAAAGTTCCTGAAAATGTTAAATAATTATACTATCAAGGCAGACACAACAAAACAACACAACTCTGGTATCGCTGATGGTGTCTTTCCATAGGATGTGCTTACAGCAACTGCACTCGCTTACACTGACATTTTACACCTGAGAAACTCACCATCTATTTTGAACAGATTGCACAAGAAGGACAAGACAATCGCTATTCACTAGAATTGGGGTGATAGTTAAGGGGCAAGGCTGAAGGTCTGGAGGGGGTGAGCAAACATGGTATCAAACAGCAGAAAAAATGCACAGTAATGGATATTCTTTTTTAAAAACAGCTGTTTTCTCTGCCATTTCTTTCTTTCTTTCTTTCTTTCTTTTTAATTAGCACACACAGACATACAAACATATAACATACATTTAGGAGTGCTAAATACCATATCCCATTACTCATTAATCATACTATATCTCCTAATCTACTGCTCATCTACTTCTGCCTCTTATTAGTTTCTCCATTTATTTATATAATATAAGCTGTCTTAGGGGTCTTTGATTCAAACTTTACATTAGACAGTAATTATACGTTGTAATTGCTTTAAAAGTGTACTAGGTAGGTGAAAGAGGTGGTATAGTGTCAGCAGATGAAGCCACAGCCATTGCCCAGGCACCCTACCAATCAAAACAAATTAAACCATTTTTGCCCAGCGTTGTATATGCACAACAGGGATCAAATGTGTGGCCTATGGCCTGGGCAGAAATGGGTTAAAATGATTTTATTTTTTCTCAGATTTCAGGGGTGTTTTTTTTTTAACAAAAATGAGAAGTACAGAAAGTGTTGTTATGCGTTTTTATTTCGTTATCTACCACCTCACCCAATTGCTGCCAATTGGGCCCTGTGCCTAAGGGGGTCCCGTGCTAGGGTCATATACTCTAGTCCTGCGATTTTCAGCCTTTTTCAGCTCACGGCACACTGACAAAATTGTCAAGGCACACCCTCAGATTTTTGACAATTGATAAGGCACACTGCGCTGCTGCTGGGGGACTCGCATCCCCCAATGGACCTATTAATAAATTACGCTCCCCCAAACTCCGAAGGGATTCTTACGAACCATTCGCAGCACACCAATGGTTGAAAATGGCTGTCTTACCTGCAATTTTATATTTAAAATGTACTTAGATCCATTTGGTCCATTGACTCACATGCACTTTTTAAGCATGCATTTTCACTGCATTCCATTCTACCACAGAGATATAAAGGCTAGAATAAATATTGTTTCTATCTCTAAGATTACACAGACCTCAGCTGTGAACCTGGGGCTCTGCCACAAATGTTTCCAGTTGGGCCTGCAGCTCCTAAGACTGGCCCTGAGCCTCAGGGTTAACTCAGTACTCTTTGCCACCCTCCCAACACAATCTTCTCTCATGGGAAACATGTTCTGAAGCATCTTTTGATCTGGAAATGCTTTGCAGACACATCTGGACTATTCCAGGCATGACCTGCTTTTCCCTGCCCCCCCCCCTGTTTACTCACCCACAACACCAAAAAGCAGAGCAGAGAAACCCAGGAGAACAATCTTATTCATCTTCTCCAATTGCAGAGGTGGGATTATCCAGGAGAATCAGGCAGGACTCTAGTCTCTCTGAAGGTCCCAGGTGCCTCTAGGCAGGTGCAGGATTCCAATTTATCCTCTAAAGGGAACAGGTAATGCATGCAAGGTGAGGGCGGGCCTCGGCATTCTTCTGGGAAGAAGCACAGTGTGATGATCGCAATGTATCTGATTTGTCAGCAAATACACAAAGCTCCTTCTGGAAAGAGCAGCAGAATAATAAACAGTTCTTTGTGAAATACAATATTGCACCATACCCAGCCAGGGAGCTGGCCAAGTGCAAGTCAGGTCTCCAAGGAGTTGTGCTCACTGTCCACCACTCCACTGAACAGTGGAGACAAGTCCAAGGAAGACCCCATCCCCACTGAATATTCATTTCTGGTTTTCTTGCCAGAAACGCTGCCCCCAGAGACATTCCCTGTACTCGCCCTGCCACTTGCTACCTATTTCAAAACAAAGTCAAAATATAACATTGAGACGGGATTTTAATTTCTTTATTCATCTGCTTTCCCACCAAAGACGCATCCAAAGTGGCATACAATAAGAAATGAAGTCATTGGGGCAAGATTTGGACAATCTGTCTACTTATTCAAGACATCATCCACAGAATCCTTGGGAAGAAGCACTGAGAACAAAATCCAGGGCAAGAGAACAACAGGGAGGGGGAAGTGATTCAACAGCAAAGGCCAACCAATAGGAAGGTCTTTCACTGAAGAACAAAGTTCCTGACAGGTGGGGGCCAAAGGGAGGGAGTTCCAGCATAATGTACAACATTCCACCCCTATTCAATGTCAAGTGGATGCAACCCCCACCATGCTGGCTCCAAAGGGCAAACTCACACTGCAGGAAAAATTCCTTCTTGGCTCCTGCGGGTGACCACTAATAATAATAACTCGGTATTTATATGCTGCCTTTCTGGTCATCGGATTACTCCTCTACATAAGAACATAAGAACAGCCCCACTGGATTAGGCCACTGGCCCATCTAGTCCAGCTTCTTGTATCTCACAGCGGCCCACCAAATGCCCCAGGGAGCACAACAGATAACAAGAGACCTCATTCTGGTGCCCTCCCTTGCATCTGGCAGATCCTTGGGGCACACCGCTTTTCACTTCTCTCCATTGTGAAAATTGCCCATTGACACCCACTCTCTGCTTCCTGGTCTTCAGCCAGTTCTCAGTCCACGAGAGGAACAGCCCTCTAATTCCCTGACTGTGAAGTTTTTTTCAGTAGCCTTTGGTAAGGGACCGTGTCGAATGCCTTCTGAAAGTCCAGATATATAATGTCTATGGGTTCTCCCGCATCCACATGCCTGTTGACCTTTTCAAAGAATTCCATAAGGTTTGTGAGGCAAGACTTACCCTTACAGAAGTCATGCTGATTCTCCCTCAGCAAGGCCTGTTTGTCTATGTGTTTTGAGATTCAATCTTTGATGAGGCATTCCACCATCTTACCTGGTATATATGTTAGGCTGACTGGCCTATAGTTTCCTGGGTTCCCCCTCTTTCCCTTTTTAAAGATAGGCGTGACATTTGCTATCCTCCAATCTTCTGGCACCGTGGCCGTTTTGAGGGACAAGTTGCATATTTTACTCAAGAGATCAGCAACTTCATTCTTCAATTCCTTAATAACTCTTGGGTGGATGCCATCAGGGCCTGGTGACTTATTGATCTTTAATTCATCAGTGAGTTCTGAAACATCTTCTCTTTTAACCTTTTCCTGACTTAATTCCTCGGTCAGGAGGGGTCATGCACTCTGGAGAGATTGGACTCGTTTTACCTTCCCTTTCAACCTCCTTCTAACCAGCCTCCTCATTTGAGGGAAGTCCGCCCATTGGAAGTCAAGGGTTTTTGTGAGAGATTTGCCCGGTATTCCTCCCCCGATGTGCATGTCGAAATGGATCGCAGCATGTTCACTGTTCCCCAACGGCTCCGTAACATTGACATCTCTAACCAGGTCCTGAGTACTCCACAGTATTAAATCCAGAGTCACCTGTCCTCTGGTGGGCTCCATTTCTAGCTGCTCTAAGGCACAGTCATTTAGCATGTCAAGGAATTTGGTCTCCTTTTCGTGACCAGAACACAAATTGACCCAGTCTATATGAGGATAATTGAAGTCCCCCATCATTACAACCCTGTCCCTCCTTGTCACCTCCCTGATCTGTTTCCTCATTTCAAGGTCCCCATCCGATTTCTGGTCTGGAGGACGATAGTACGTCCCCAGTATTACATCGCTCCACAGGCCTGGTAATTTAACCCACAGAGATTCTACAGTGGAGTCGGACCCACTTTCAAACTCTACTTTGCTGGATTCTATCCCATCCTTAATATAAACAGCCACCCCACCTCCAACATGCCCCTGCCTGTCCCCCCTGCAGAGTTTATAGCCCGGGATTGCGGTATCCCACTGATTCTCCGCATTCCACCAGGTTTCCGTTACGCCCACTATGTCAATGTTTTCCGTTGTCACTGGTAGAGGGTGGAAGGGACGAGAGTGGGCTATGACAACAGCTCAGAACCGCTTCCCATTGGTTCAAACTGCGTGAGAATAGCACCGGTCGGCCTCCACCATCTGTCAGTCATCTCTTCCAGGAACTAGAGAATTGCTACTCATCACATACTTGGTGGATACCATAGTGCCATTGGCCATCTGCTTCTTCCTCTACCCTAAGAGATTCCCACATTTCTGTTCAACCAGATTTGCAATACCTGCATTGTTACTGATTCATGTGTTCTTTTTAGAGGATGTCATTCTGCTTTTTGAACTTTCTGAAATCAAGCAGGACGATGGTCTATCTATAGGTTTCCAGTACAGCAATATCTTAATACATCATCTAAAGGGCAGATGCTAAAGGTTGATGTGGAGTATGTCAATCATTTGAGTATGCCAATCATGTCTGAGCTGTCTTTTTGCCAGCAAAGAGTAGAAAGGCCCGGCTTGGTTCGGGAGGCCTGATGTGTAGTAATGGATCTGGTGCCAGAGAAGGGACAAACACTGCATCCGTTCATGTGTCCACTTTCTTCCAAAGGCAGCTTTCTCCATATGGAGGGCACCTGGGCACAGAGTCTGTGCTTGCTTGTCAGTACACAGTGGTGTAAGTTCCCATCACGTAAAATAAAGAGAGTTCACACTTAATTAGTTGGCAAAAGAGTTGTTTAGTTCTCATAATAGCAGGAAGTTTTATCACACAGTTCTCTGAAGACGCCTTTCTCTTGGATGGAGGAATCTCATGTTGAGAACATTGTGTCTTCTCAAATGATGGACATACGCAAATGATTGACATACTCCACATCAACCTTTAGCATCTGCCCTTTAGACGATGTATTAAGATATTGCTATACTGGAAACCTATAGATAGACCATCGTCCTGCTTGATTTCAAAAAGTTCAAGTCTGCTTGATTTCAAAAAGTTGAATAAGCAGAATGACACTCTCTAAAAAGAACACATGAATCAGTAACAGTGCAGGTATTGCAAATCTGGTTGAACAGAAACGTGGGAATCTCTTAGGGTAGAGGAAGAAGCAGATGGCCAATGGCACTATGGTATCCACCAAGTATGTGATGAGTAGCAATTCTCTAGTTCCTCGAAGAGATGACTGACAGATGGTGGAGGCCGACCGGTGCTATTCTCATGCAGTTTGAACCAATAGGAAGCGGTTCTGAGCTGTTGTCATAGCCCACCATCCTCCCAGCTGTACTGCAAATAAGTACCCTTCCACCCTCTACCAGTGACAACGGAAAACATTGACATAGTGGGCATAACGGAAACCTGGTGGAATGCGGAGAATCAGTGGGATACCGCAATCCAGGGCTATAAACTCTGCAGGGTGGACAGGCAAGGGTGTGTTGGAGGTGGGGTGGCTGTTTATGTTAAGGAAGGGATAGAATCCAGCAGAGTAGAGTTTGAAAGTGGGTTCGACTCCACTGTAGAATCTCTGGGTTAAATTACCAGGCCTGTGGAGCGATGTAATACTGGGGACGTACTATCGTCCTCCAGACCAGAAATGGGAAGGGGACCTTGAAATGAGGAAACAGATCAGGAAGGTGACAAGGAGGGACAGGGTTGTAATCGTGAGGGATTTCAATAAGTCACACCTTGAGAACACGGCTGCAAAAATCAATACCAGGAACAACATACTCCAGAAATTGATAGGAACAAGATGAGGAGCTTCAGTCACTACTCTCAGAATATCAGCATTAGGACTGATTGAAAACTTTGAATTGGATCCGTACCCTACCTGGCGTTTGTCAGGACAATGTCTAAATGGGGGCTAGCATCTACCCCACAGTGTGATTGCGGATTCTTCTGTCAAACCATATACCACATGGTATCTGACTGCAAACTGAGGGCGTATACTGGCCCATGGTCTGACTTTTTCAACGAAGGTAACTCTGTCCTTGAATGGCTGGATGAACTGGACATTGACATTTGATCTAGTTTCATTGTCATACAAGTCCATGCATTATTTGCCATGTGCTAAATAAAATAAAAGAACGCAGATTCTTTTACAGAAGATTAAGTTGATGTGAAAAGACACAATGTTCTCAAATGTGATTCCTCCATCCCAGAGGAAGGCGGCTTCAGGGAACAGGTGTGATGGAACTCCCTGATACCTTGAGAACCAGAAACTTAATTATTCTGAAATGTTTTCTCATCACCAGACTCGTTTTGCACAAGGAGAACTTGTGCTGACACACAAGCAGAGAACGTCTTCCCATGCGGGTGCTGCAAAGAGGCGGAAGTTGTTTTCTGTCTTCTAGGAGAGTCGGGGGAGCTATTTATTCTGAAGATTTAATTCTCTCTGCACAGGCAGTAAAGAAGCCCAGCAGCACCCAGGGGTGGGCACCCAGGTCGAGTTGTGAAAATGCTGTTTTCTCATGACTTGTTTTGATTTGAGTTATGGATGTTGCTGACCCCGACTCCACTCACGACTTTCTTTGCCAATTCCACACCACACCAAAGTCCTTGTGGGAGATCCTGAAACTGGCATTCAGAAGGATGGCAGCAGAAGATGTGGTGGGAGGAGGGTAGGTTTTGGTTCCAGAAGGTTTTCTTTCTTTCTTTCTTTCTTTCTTTCTTTCTTTCTTTCTTTCTTTCTTTCTTTCTTTCTTTCTTTCTTTCTTTCTTTCTGTGGCATAAGTCTGAAGTCTGAGGAAACCCTTACCTTTGGCTGAGCCACTTCGGCTCCCTATCTTGCGCAGGATAAGTGCAAGTCTCCTGGCCTGCCTGTTCCAGCACAATATAGAATTGCGCTGCACATGGGGCTTGGGTTGAGTCACAATGGCTGCGCAATTCGGGCTCAGTGTCTCCAGCACATCCCTACATAAGAACATAGGAACATAAGAACAGCCCCACTGGATCAGGCCATAGGCCCATCTAGTCCAGCTTCCTGTATCTCACAGCGGCCCACCAAATGCCCCAGGGAGCACACCAGATAACAAGAGACCTCATCCTGGTGCCCTCCCTTGCATCTGGCATTCTGACATAACCCATTTCTAAAATCAGGAGGTTGCGCATACACATCATGGCTTGTACCCCGTAATGGATTTTTCCTCCAGAAACTTGTCCAATCCCCTTTTAAAGGCGTCCAGGCCAGTCGCCATCACCACATCCTGTGGCAAGGAGTTCCACAGACCAACCACACACTGAGTAAAGAAATATTTTCTTTTGTCTGTTCTAACTCTCCCAACACTCAATTTTAGTGGATGTCCCCTGGATCTGGTGTTATGTGAGAGTGTAAAGAGCATCTCTCTATCCACTCTGTCCATCCCCTGCATAATTTTGTATGTCTCAATCATGTCCCCCCTCAGGCATCTCTTTTCTAGGCTGAAGAGGCCCAAACGCCGTAGCCTTTCCTCATAAGGAAGGTGCCCCAGCCCAGAAATCATCTTAGTCACTCTCTTTTGCACCTTTTCCATTTCCACTATGTCTTTTTTGAGATGCGGTGACCAGAACTGGACACAATACTCCAGGTGTGGCCTTACCATCGATTTGTACAACGGCATCATTTACAATTCCTTCCAGCACATCCCTACCTAACAATCCCCCTCATGAGTTTATGAGTTTATCCACATAACTCATCCTCACGATGAGGATGATGATGATAACTCATCCTCTCATAACTCATGATGGTAACCTCAAAATCTCATAACTCATGATGATAACCTCAAAATGATGATAACTCATCCTCTCATAACTCATGAGACAATCATCGTTTACAATCCCTACCAGCACATCCCTGCCTATCAGCACATGTGCCTACCAGCACATCCCTACCTAACAATCGCCCATCCCAAGTACAGGCTACTGCTCCCAGGAATGAGGGCATATACTGGCCCATGGTCTGACATTTTCAACGAAGGTAACTCTGTCCTTGAATGGCTGGATGAACTGGACATTGACATTTGATCTAGTTTCATTGTCATACAAGTCCATGCATTATTTGCCATATGCTAAATAAAATAAAAGAGCGCAGAAAATACAGTGCAGGCAAGAAAACTGCCACAAGTGGAAAAGCAGGGATTTGCAGGTCAGATTGTGAGCCTCCTTCCTTGTGTCTTGGGCTGCAATCCTATGCACACTTTCCTGGGAGCATGCCCTATTCTATGCTACGAGACTCTTCTGAGTAGGCACACAAGGCAGAATCCTTGTAGAATAGTTGGCATCTCCCCACCCCCCATGGCTTTGCCTTTCTTCTTCCCTCCCCCACATCCTAGGCAGATGCAGCAGAAGATGAAACAAAAGCAGACAGCTTTTGCTGCTGTCTCTCCTACTCAGTGCAAGCAAGGGGCAGAGGTAGCACCTTCAGTGCCACACACAAGGAGAGGGAGAGCTGTGACAAGTGCGGTGTGATGAACAGCTACGCTATTTCCTCTTTCTTGATCCTTGCAAAAAAGTCTGCTTTCCTTCATCCCCCACATCCTGATCAGGGAGGGGGCTGGCCTGCTGCAGCTCCTTTAATTCTTGGTTGCTACGGGTACTCTCAAGTAAAACTCAAGTATTCTCTCAAGTAAAACTCTCAAGCACTCTCAAACTCAAAAACTCAAAAACTCTCAAGTACTCAAAAACTCTCAATACTCTCAAAAACTCTCAAGTACTCTAAAGTAAAACTCTCAAGAACAGACAAAAGAAAATATTTCTTTACTCAGCGTGTGGTTGGTCTGTGGAACTCCTTGCCACAGGATGTGGTGATGACGTCTGGCCTGGATGCCTTTAAAAGGGGATTGGACAAGTTTCTGGAGGAAAAATCCATTACGGGTTGCAAGCCATGATGTGAATGTGCAACCTCCTGCTTTTAGAAATGGGCTATGTCAGAATGACAGATACAAGGGAGGGCGCCAGAATGAGGTCTCTTGTTATCTGGTGTGCTCCCTGGGGCATTTGGTGGGCTGCTGTGAGATACAGGAAGGTGGACTAGATGGGCCTATGGCCTGATCCAGTGGGCTGTTCTTAAGTTCTTAAAAGAAACCTGGTGCAGATTAATGTTCGTAGCGTGGCTAAGAACACGAAAAATGCTGGAGAGAGATCTGGCATTTGTCAAATGAGTTGCAAACTCCCTTTGCGAGGGAAGAGGCTCATCTGAAGTTTCCCTCCCTGGCCCTCAGAATGCCTGAAAACATCTCTTCCGGTTTTCCCTAAAAACCAAAAGTGCCCTTTTTGGGTCCTCTGAAGCTCTTTGAAGGCTTTTGAGGGTCAGCAAGGCCTCCCTGGCCCTCTTAGTGTGTCCTGTGATGTGCTGATTCTGAGGTATTTACTCCTGAACCTGTACATGCTGTGGGATGGGGGAATGGAGTCCCTTTGAGTGTGTGCTTCATTTCTTATGGCACGTATTGGTGTATCTTGCCCTAATGCAACTGCATGCCACTTTGGAGGCATGTTTGGTGGGAAAGCAGATAAATAAAAATTAAATTCAAAGTGATATTTTGGTTGGTAGATATTTTGGTTTAGTCATAATTAAAGGTGAATGCTAAAATGAATATAAAAATGTTGAGACATTTCAAAACACTATGAGCTTAAAAAACACATTTAAATAATGAAATGCTGCATAAACAATGAAAGCGCTGGGAGTATAGCAGGTATGGAACATCCTGTATCTGCTTACACCTTTCAAAAGCCTGAGTAATGATGAGGAGCATAAACTGTACGACACAGACCAGTGCAATGGCGTCAGCACGAAATGCTCACCAGTTCTCCAACTGGAACAGGAGTCTAAAACGTCCTAACTGAGAAATGGGGTCAAAATGGTCAAATCTGGTTCTCAAAATAACTTGAAGCAAGTTCAAAGAAAAATAGGGATCACCATTGGTGTTCTATCTATAACATAGATTCCTGAACACGTCTAAACTGGCATAGAAACATCAGCAGGATATAGGAAGCTTATTCTATCAACATAATTTGCTATCAATGTAGCAAGAGCCAAAGTGGAACCCCTACTAATTCCCAGAAAGAGGAGAGTAAATAAGCAATATTCTTCCAAATCTAAAACTACATAGTAAGCCAACTGGCAGAATAGTATCAAAAAGAGAAAAAGCAGACGTGTGTCTTGAAGAAATAGTTTTATTTTGATTGGTAGTTATCAGGGTCGAAGCTACAGGCTCACAGAATAAGGTGAAGCCTTTGAATGGTTCTCCATGACCTGGGATGTTGCCAAAGGGTCCAGTAGTCAACCTCTTTGGATATCTTGTGCTTTCTAACTGGTCAGGTTGGCAGCTCTGAGGGAAAGTGGGGAAAAGCCTTCCAGGATTTGATCAGTGTGGGGGGGAGTTGTGCAGTGTGCAGGCAAGAATGTCTTTTCGTTGGGTTTTGTGGTTTTTAGCATGGTCTTTTGTTTTCTTTCTCGACCCTCTGAAAGAGCCATGCTAATAAACTAGATAGTAAAGCCCAAAGGACTTGCAGTACAATCCTACTCATGTCCTCTCAGAAGTCCTACTGCCTTCAATAGAACTTTCTCCAATGTAAAAGCCTAATCCATAAGAACATAAGAACATAAGAACAGCCCCACTGGATCAGGCCATAGGCCCATCTAGTGCAGCTTCCTGTATCTCACAGCGGCCCACCAAATGCCCCAGGGAGCACACCAGATAACAAGAGACCTCATCCTGGTGCCCTCCCTTGCATCTGGCATTCTGACATAACCCATTTCTAAAATCAGGAGGTTGCGCATACACATCATGGCTTGTACCCCATAATGGATTTTTCCTCCAGAAACTTGTCCAATCCCCTTTTAAAGGCGTCTAGGCTAGACGCCATCACCACATCCTGTGGCAAGGAGCTCCACAGACCGACCATACGCTGAGTAAAGAAATATTTTCTTTTGTCTCTCCTAACCTGCCCAACACTCAATTTTAGTGGATGTCCCCTAGTTCTGGTATTATGTGAGAGTGTAAAGAGCATCTCCCTATCCACTCTGTCCATCCCCTGCATAATTTTGTATGTCTCAATCATGTCCCCCCTCAGGCGTCTCTTTTCTAGGCTGAAGAGGCCCAAACACCGCAGCCTTTCCTCATAAGGAAGGTGCCCCAGCCCCGTAATCATCTTAGTCGCTCTCTTTTGCACCTTTTCCATTTCCACTATGTCTTTTTTGAGATGCGGGGACCAGAACTGGACACAATACTCCAGGTGTGGCCTTACCATAGATTTGTACAATGGCATTATAATACTAGCCGTTTTGTTCTCAATACCCAGTGCATGTCTACTCAGAAGCAAGTTCCATTATAGACAAAGGGGCTTACTCCCACGTAGTTGTGGATAGGATTGCAGCCAGGCAGCCCGATCCTGAGCTGCCTGGTGCCCAGGGCTGCAACGGCACCGAAAAGAGCTACCACTGCATCCTGGGTGCAACCTGGACAGCAACAGCAGCGCCTCAGGAGAAGAGGACTTTCATTCTCTTCCCCCAGGTAAGGCAAGTAGTCCTGCAATGGGGCTAATCAATTCTATGGCGACCCAAGTGTTGGCGTAGAATCAAGAGCCTCCGTGTTGGGCTGCTGGCCTTCCTGCCCCACTACCTCCCCAGTACACCTCCTCCCCACCATCCCCCTCCTCCCCGTCCTGGAACGCTAGCACCAGCGCTGAGGGCCGTACACGTGTCTTGCAGCATATTTGTGACAGTGTGTGCCGGCAGTAAGCTGACTTGCACTTTATAGGATTGAGCCCTAAGTGTAGTATTAGTATTGGAAACCTTCAGTCTCGAAAGACTATGGTATCACACTCTGAAAGGTGGTTTTGGAACATTGTCTAGTGTGGCTGAAAAGGCCAATCCGGGAGTGACAATCCCTTCCACACCAAGAGCAAGTGCAGTCTGTCCCTGGTCTGTCTCCCTGGCTATGGGCCTTCCTTCTTTGCCTCTTAGCCTCAGCCTGTTGGCCAAGTGTCTCTTCAAACTGGGAAAGGCCATGTTGCACAGCCTGCCTCCAAGCGGGCCGCTCAGAGGCCAGGGTTTCCCACTTGTTGAGGATTCAGCCCTAAGTGTAGTATGGGGGTGCCAAATATTTATGGGCCCCGCGTGACGAATAACCTTTATATGCCTCTGTTGGGGTTTGATGGCATTTCATATTGTACAACACATGCATATGGACAAGCGTGATCTTTTATAGAAGTGTTTCTCAAACTGTGTGTTGGGACCCACTGGTGGGTCACAAGCCAATTCTTGGTGGGTTGCAAAAAGTTTTGGAAACTTTTTTAAAAAACCAGCTTTGCAAGCACCCGTGTCTGGTTTACAGGAAAAATAATAGCTGAACTGCTAACCTGCGGTATGAGGTAATCTTCACACCCCCAAATTAAAATGTCTCATTTTCCTATTTTCTCTAATAATTGGCATGCCACAGATCACGTGTGAACCCAGTTTCCGCCTTTTTTTGTGGCCTGGAAGTCCCTCACCAAACATCTTGCGCTTCAGTCCAGCCTTCTGGGTACCCTGGAATGACAGGTAAAGGTCTGAGTCCTTGAACTCCATTTCTAGAGAGGGTCGAGTACAGTGCTGCACAAACCGTGGCCCGTGGGCCGGATCTGGCATTCAGCCAAATCCTTTCCTCCCGTGACTGGCACTCACCATTCCAGAGTGCAGCAGGATTTCATGTCCCAGATTGGGACAACGCGATGCTCTGGCAAGTGGCAGCTTGGTGGACATCTGGGTGCAATGCCTGCTGGGGGATTGCACCACAGATGTGACTGGCCAGACCAGCCATTTCATAAGAAATGAAGCACACACTCAAAGGGACTCCATTCCCCCATCCCACAGCATGTACAGGTTCAGGAGTAAATACCTCAGAATCAGCACATCACAGGACACACTCAGAGGGCCAGGGAGGCCTTGCTGACCCTCAAAAGCCTTCAAAGAGCTTCAGAGGACCCAAAAAGGGCACTTTTGGTTTTTAGGGAAAACCGGAAGAGATGTTTTCAGGCATTCTGAGGGCCAGGGAGGGAAACTTCAGATGAGCCTCTTCCCTCGCAAAGGGAGTTTGCAACTCATTTGACAAATGCCAGATCTCTCTCCAGCATTTTTCGTGTTCTTAGCCACGCTACGAACATTAATCTGCACCAGGTTTCTTTTAAGAACTTAAGAACAGCCCACTGGATCAGGCCATAGGCCCATCTAGTCCACCTTCCTGTATCTCACAGCAGCCCACCAAATGCCCCAGGGAGCACACCAGATAACAAGAGACCTCATTCTGGCGCCCTCCCTTGTATCTGTCATTCTGACATAGCCCATTTCTAAAAGCAGGAGGTTGCACATTCACATCATGGCTTGCAACCCGTAATGGATTTTTCCTCCAGAAACTTGTCCAATCCCCTTTTAAAGGCATCCAGGCCAGACGTCATCACCACATCCTGTGGCAAGGAGTTCCACAGACCAACCACACGCTGAGTAAAGAAATATTTTCTTTTGTCTGTTCTTGAGAGTTTTACTTTAGAGTACTTGAGAGTTTTTGAGAGTATTGAGAGTTTTTGAGTACTTGAGAGTTTTTGAGTTTTTGAGTTTGAGAGTGCTTGAGAGTTTTACTTGAGAGAATACTTGAGTTTTACTTGAGAGTACCCGTAGCAACCAAGAATTAAAGGAGCTGCAGCAGGCCAGCCCCCTCCCTGATCAGGATGTGGGGGATGAAGGAAAGCAGACTTTTTTGCAAGGATCAAGAAAGAGGAAATAGCGTTGCTGTTCATCACACCGCACTTGTCACAGCTCTCCCTCTCCTTGTGTGTGGCACTGAAGGTGCTACCTCTGCCCCTTGCTTGCACTGAGTAGGAGAGACAGCAGCAAAAGCTGTCTGCTTTTGTTTCATCTTCTGCTGCATCTGCCTAGGATGTGGGGGAGGGAAGAAGAAAGGCAAAGCCATGGGGGGTGGGGAGATGCCAACTATTCTACAAGGATTCTGCCTTGTGTGCCTACTCAGAAGAGTCTCGTAGCATAGAATAGGGCATGCTCCCAGGAAAGTGTGCATAGGATTGCAGCCCAAGACACAAGGAAGGAGGCTCACAATCTGACCTGCAAATCCCTGCTTTTCCACTTGTGGCAGTTTTCTTGCCTGCACTGTATTTTCTGCGCTCTTTTATTTTATTTAGCATATGGCAAATAATGCATGGACTTGTATGACAATGAAACTAGATCAAATGTCAATGTCCAGTTCATCCAGCCATTCAAGGACAGAGTTACCTTCGTTGAAAATGTCAGACCATGGGCCAGTATATGCCCTCATTCCTGGGAGCAGTAGCCTGTACTTGGGATGGGCGATTGTTAGGTAGGGATGTGCTGGTAGGCACATGTGCTGATAGGCAGGGATGTGCTGGTAGGGATTGTAAACGATGATTGTCTCATGAGTTATGAGAGGATGAGTTATCATCATTTTGAGGTTATCATCATGAGTTATGAGATTTTGAGGTTACCATCATGAGTTATGAGAGGATGAGTTATCATCATCATCCTCATCGTGAGGATGAGTTATGCGGATAAACTCATAAACTCATGAGGGGGATTGTTAGGTAGGGATGTGCTGGAAGGAATTGTAAATGATGCCGTTGTACAAATCGATGGTAAGGCCACACCTGGAGTATTGTGTCCAGTTCTGGTCACCGCATCTCAAAAAAGACATAGTGGAAATGGAAAAGGTGCAAAAGAGAGTGACTAAGATGATTTCTGGGCTGGGGCACCTTCCTTATGAGGAAAGGCTACGGCGTTTGGGCCTCTTCAGCCTAGAAAAGAGATGCCTGAGGGGGGACATGATTGAGACATACAAAATTATGCAGGGGATGGACAGAGTGGATAGAGAGATGCTCTTTACACTCTCACATAACACCAGATCCAGGGGACATCCACTAAAATTGAGTGTTGGGAGAGTTAGAACAGACAAAAGAAAATATTTCTTTACTCAGTGTGTGGTTGGTCTGTGGAACTCCTTGCCACAGGATGTGGTGATGGCGACTGGCCTGGACGCCTTTAAAAGGGGATTGGACAAGTTTCTGGAGGAAAAATCCATTACGGGGTACAAGCCATGATGTGTATGCGCAACCTCCTGATTTTAGAAATGGGTTATGTCAGAATGCCAGATGCAAGGGAGGGCACCAGGATGAGGTCTCTTGTTATCTGGTGTGCTCCCTGGGGCATTTGGTGGGCCGCTGTGAGATACAGGAAGCTGGACTAGATGGGCCTATGGCCTGATCCAGTGGGGCTGTTCTTATGTTCCTATGTTCTTATGTAGGGATGTGCTGGAGACACTGAGCCCGAATTGCGCAGCCATTGTGACTCAACCCAAGCCCCATGTGCAGCGCAATTCTATATTGTGCTGGAACAGGCAGGCCAGGAGACTTGCACTTATCCTGCGCAAGATAGGGAGCCGAAGTGGCTCAGCCAAAGGTAAGGGTTTCCTCAGACTTCAGACTTATGCCACAGAAAGAAAGAAAGAAAGAAAGAAAGAAAGAAAGAAAGAAAGAAAGAAAGAAAGAAAGAAAGAAAGAAAGAAAGAAAGAAAGAAAGAAAACCTTCTGGAACCAAAACCTACCCTCCTCCCACCACATCTTCTGCTGCCATCCTTCTGAATGCCAGTTTCAGGATCTCCCACAAGGACTTTGGTGTGGTGTGGAATTGGCAAAGAAAGTCGTGAGTGGAGTCGGGGTCAGCAACATCCATAACTCAAATCAAAACAAGTCATGAGAAAACAGCATTTTCACAACTCGACCTGGGTGCCCACCCCTGGGTGCTGCTGGGCTTCTTTACTGCCTGTGCAGAGAGAATTAAATCTTCAGAATAAATAGCTCCCCCGACTCTCCTAGAAGACAGAAAACAACTTCCGCCTCTTTGCAGCACCCGCATGGGAAGACGTTCTCTGCTTGTGTGTCAGCACAAGTTCTCCTTGTGCAAAACGAGTCTGGTGATGAGAAAACATTTCAGAATAATTAAGTTTCTGGTTCTCAAGGTATCAGGGAGTTCCATCACACCTGTTCCCTGAAACCGCCTTCCTCTGGGATGGAGGAATCACATTTGAGAACATTGTGTCTTTTCACATCAACTTAATCTTCTGTCCTCATCCTTTAGCCTCTCCCTTTAGCAAATAAATTGAGATCTGGCTGCACTTGGAACCTATAGATAGTTCACTTGAAACCTATAGACAGGCCAGAGTCCTGCTCCTTTGTACTTCTTTGCACCTGTGAAAGCAAAGAAGATGAATAAGATTCTTCTCCTTGGGTTATCTGTCCTGCTTCTCTGTGTTGTGGGTGAGTAACTAAAGGCATATATGGGTGGAAGGAGGTTATATCTAGGAATGCAAATGGTTCTGGGAGCAGCGTGTATCTTGACCCAAAGTATCTAGAAAGTCTGTTCTCAAGGCACAGGGCATGGATGCCAAGAAAAAGCTGGTGGGTTGGTACCGAGGTTGGTCCAGAACTTGTTTGCTTGTTTATGATGTTATCTCACTGGTCAGTCAAAGCTTGGCGCCAGAAACATTCACTGCAATTCTCATCCAATTGGAATCACAACTAAGGGCAAGGGAGAGGGATCCTCCACAGAAGCTGGGTTAAGGCACAAGATGCTGGGGATCCCACTGTCAGATTTCCTCTGGATGTTGTGTATGGCAACAGCCTCCAAGGCAGAAGGTGTTTCAAGAGTGGAAGGGGAGGATCCTGGTGGCAGCTGCACACACCACAATCCCCCCTTTCCCCACCCCAATGTGCCCCTGACTGTCTTCAGAATTACGCAGAGGAGACCCATCAGAGGCCAGGGAGGATCTCCTCCAACCAGAGCATGCAGCATATGCTCTATCAGTGGGACTGCATGTTATGCAATAGCAGGGGATGTGAGTGTGTAACCTAATAATAATGCTTTGAATTTGCATAGTACTTTGAGTGTTACTGGCACTTGCATGATTATTGCAATCCGTACAACACCACCTTGAAGTAAGGCAATCCTGTACATACTTACCCAGAAGAAAGTCCCATTGAACTTGACTGGAGGGGGGTTATTTATTGCGCTTCCTCAGGAGTAAGTCTCCATGTGCCGAAACACAGAGGCTAAATGCAGCCTCCGCAGTGGCTTACTCTGTGAGCCTTGCATTGGCCCAGCTGGGAGGGAGGGGAGGGAATCGTTCCTGTGGGGGGAGGGTGGGGAGCGGGAGGGTGGGATGGGATCCTGCAGTTATGCTGAGTTCCCAACCCCTTTCCGGGGGAGAGTGGAGCAACTTCAAGGCACTCTGCTCTCCTCTGACTTATGGCACCTCAGGAGATGGTGCAATGCAGAGAAGACCCATTGGGGCCAGGATGCCTTACCCAGGGTTAAGGGGAAAAGTTTCCCCTTGCCTCTGGCCGAGCTGGATAAATCACAAGCCTCTTGGCTTGCCTGTTTTAGCACAGGGTAGGACTTCATAAGAACATAAGAACATAAGAACAGCCCCACTGGATCAGGCCATAGGCCCATCTAGTCCAGCTTCCTGTATCTCACAGCGGCCCACCAAATGCCCCAGGGAGCACACCAGATAACAAGAGACCTCATCCTGGTGCTCTCCCCTACATCTGGCATTCTGACTTAACCCATTCCTAAAATCAGGAGGTTGCGCACACACATCATGGCTTGTACCCCGTAATGGATTTTTCCTCCAGAAACTCGTCCAATCCCCTTTTAAAGGCGTCTAGGCTAGATGCCAGCACCACATCCTGTGGCAAGGAGTTCCACAGACCGACCACACGCTGAGTAAAGAAATATTTTCTTTTGTCTGTCCTAACTCGCCCAACACTCAATTTTAGTGGATGTCCCCTGGTTCTGGTATTATGTGAGAGTGTAAAGAGCATCTCCCTATCCACTCTGTCCATCCCCTGCATAATTTTGTATGTCTCAATCATGTCCCCCCTCAAGCGTCTCTTTTCTAGGCTGAAGAGGCCCAAACGCCGTAGCCTTTCCTCATAAGGAAGGTGCCCCAGCCCCGTAATCATCTTAGTCGCTCTCTTTTGCACCTTTTCCATTTCCACTATGTCTTTTTTGAGATGCGGCGACCAGAACTGGACACAATACTCCAGGTGTGGCCTTACCATCGATTTGTACAACGGCATTATAATACTAACCGTTTTGTTCTCAATACCCTTCCTAATGATCCCAAGCATAGAATTGGCCTTCTTCACTGCCGCCGCACATTGGGTGGACACTTTCATCGACCTGTCCACCACCACCCCAAGATCTCTCTCCTGATCTGTCACAGACAGCTCAGAACCCATCAGCCTATATCTAAAGTTTTGATTTTTTGCCCCAATGTGCATGACTTTACACTTACTGACATTGAAGCGCATCTGCCATTTTGCTGCCCATTCTGCCAGTCTGGAGAGATCCTTCTGGAGCTCCTCACAATCACTTCTGGTCTTCACCACTCGGAAAAGTTTGGTGTCATCTGCAAACTTAGCCACTTCACTGCTCAACCCTGTCTCCAGGTCATTTATGAAGAGGTTGAAAAGCACCGGTCCCAGGACAGATCCTTGGGGCACACCGCTTTTCACCTCTCTCCATTGTGAAAATTGCCCATTGACACCCACTCTCTGCTTCCTGGCCTCCAACCAGTTCTCAATCCATGAGAGGACCTGTCCTATAATTCCCTGACTGTGGATTTTTTTCAGTAGCCTTTGGTGAGGGACCGTGTCAAACGCCTTCTGAAAGTCCAGATATATAATGTCCACGGGATCTCCCGCATCCACATGCCTGTTGACCTTTTCAAAGAATTCTATAAGGTTTGTGAGGCAAGACTTACCCTTACAGAAGCCATGCTGACTCTCCCTCAGCAAGGCCTGTTCGTCTATGTGTTTTGAGATCCTATCTTTGATGAGGCATTCCACCATCTTACCCGGTATGGATGTTAGGCTGACCGGCCTATAGTTTCCCGGGTCCCCCCTCTTTCCCTTTTTAAAAATAGGCGTGACATTTGCTATCCTCCAATCTTCTGGTACCGTGGCCGTTTTGAGGGACAAGTTGCATACCTTAGTCAAGAGATCTGCAACTTCATTCTTCAATTCCTTAATAACCCTTGGGTGTATGCCATCAGGGCCCGGTGACTTATTGATCTTTAATTTATCAATGAGGTCTGAAACATCTTCTCTTTTAACCTCTATCTGACTTAACTCCTCGGTTAGGAGGGGCCATTCGGGCAGCGGTATCTGCCCAAGGTCTTCTGCCGTGAAGACAGATGCAAGCCCTTAGACAGACTTCGCCCTTAGATGTGCATAGGATTGCAGTGTTAGTGTTAATTTTTAAAATACATACATACATACATACATACATACATACATACATACATACATACATACATACATAGCCATCTGCTTATTTGCATCATGCCACTCTATTGACTATTGTGGAATTTGTTTGTGAGAAGACATGCATAGGATTGGGTTCTCCTATCCAAGTTTCCAGCATCAATGCAACCCCAAGTTGTTGCAGGAACAAATGTTTCCTTACCTTGAGAACATCTCTGGGACTACTCCCCCCACCGCAGGATGCAGCACATGCCCCACTGGCAGGGCTGCATCAGTGCTGGAAAGTTGGATAGGATCGAGGCCTCAGTCTCCTAAACATGGCACTACAGTGCACTGATCTTCTCCTTGACCTGAGTTCATAATTTATTTTGGTATTTGATGCTGGCCAGTCTTCCTTGGAATTTAATTGTGCTTTATTTTCGTTATATATTTCTTAAGATATATAGTGGGATACTTTGCAGTATTTAAAATTGAAAGCATCAGGAGAAAACAAAATGCCCAAAGTCCTTGATTTCCAAATGTTTGAGATCAAAATTTCACTTTTAAAATGGCACATTTGAATGGAAGTGGAACAAATAAACGGAGATATGACGTGTGTTTTGTACATTTGAATTTCTCTCTTTTCACTTTCTGTATTTTTCTCTTAGTGCAAGGACTTCTGTGCAAAAAATGCCCTTTCTTAAACCCTGAGAACTGTGAACAATCACGTGAAAAATCATGCGAGGCTAAACTTTCTTGTTACTCAATATCAGTCTACAATCGTAAGTAGACACACAATCATAGGGAGGTTCGATCCATGATCCAAAGTGATTTGTAGAAATGTCTCCGCATTACTGTCATTCAGAGTCCTCCTCAGACTACGTCCCATCTGCTTTCACAATGTCTGCAGTTGCTTAAAAACTCAGTCCTATTTCTTGCCACCAGTGCTGATGCAGCCACACCATGGAGACAGGCACTGTAACCTATGGTGAGGGGACAAACAGAAGCCTCCTCTGGGTAAGGGGCATTTTGTTCTCTTACCCCAGATAAGCCCTCTGCCACCCTATGGGTCTTGGCAGAGACACACTAGTCCGGAAACGAGGGGACATGGCAAAGCCGGGCAGGGGGTACAGCACATTGGTGGTACCACTGCCACGGATAACAACCCACTGCCCACCCAGCGATGCCTTCTGGCAGCCCCACTCCCTGCCCCGTTTCTCCCCTGCTCCTTTGAGCCTCCTCCCTGCCCACTGCCCTACGCCCGTGCCGGCTTATCTGCACTGGGGCAGGTTGTGGGCTGCAGCACAAAGCCCCCAAAGACTGTTGCCACTTCGTAGCAGTGGCTCAAAAACGGCTACCAGTGGTGAGTGCTGATCTCTGACAGTGAGAGAGTGCCCCAATGAATAGGATTGGCCATATGCAAAGCAGGCAGAGAGAAAAGTACACAAGTAGCTATGGGGAGGGAAGCTGTGAAGCTGTGAGGGTTGAGAGGCAGGTGGCCAGAGAAGGAGGCTGAGAGTCACTCACAGTAACAAATATTCAGAGGAATATGCACCTGAACTTCCATTTAGCCATCCTGACTCATAGTGATAGGCCGATCCTCCATTAAGTGGTCAAACCTCCTTTTGAAGCCACCCTGCATCTTGTGGCAGCAAATGCCACCAATTCATTGCCTGTTGTATGAAGGCATATTAAGCTTGGAATCTGCAGCCAGTCACTTTCACTGGGTGACTTTTGGCTGCAGTCTGCAAAGTGTGGGAGCCTTATGTCCTTCCATCCTCTGTCTGGACGCTGGGCCTGATTTGTTCTAAGTCTATTGTATTCAATCCCCCTCAGTCATCACTTTTGAAAGTAGATCCAAACTCTCCGAGGACCTTCCCAGGATCGTGGCTCCTGCATTTGATTAGCCAGGTTGTGTTTTCAGGGGCTTTGGCATCACGTTCCTCTGGGAGGCTGGAAATGTCCAAAAATAGCCATCACAGGGGAAAACACAGAGGGGAAACATGAGAGGAAACACGGGGAAACATGAGAGGTCACACACGGCTTCTCTGCTGGTTTTGGATGTCACCTGTTACTGAATCAGGCACACCTTGACTCTCACTGTTGTTTTTCTTTAGTAGATGGAACTTTTGCTGGCGTGCGATACGGATGCATCAATTATCCACCTGGAGAAGACTTCTGTAATACCACTTATAGGTCCAATGGGGACATTACAGTTAAAACCTGTTGCAACACTGACCGATGCAATGGAAAACGTGTGCCGTTCCCTCCTCCTGAATGTGAGAGCCCTCCCTTGGCAGCAAGAGTGGGTGGAAGAAGCCCCAGGCTCCAGCTCCCCCTGCCTTCTTCTTCTTGAAGAGAGATCCAGACAGTGGCCATCACTTGATCCTGTTGGTCCTTTGCTTCCACTGTCTCTGTCTTATAATTTGTGCCCAGACATTTGATCTGTCAAGAAGTGCAAGGAGGAAGAATAAACCTGCACCCTGACGCAACGTGTCCTTTCTCTCCTCTCGCTTGACATGAAATCTTTCTCAGTCAGCAGTTTGGTTGAAGGTGTGGAAGTCTCTGTAACGGTGATGGTGGTTTTTCCTAGTTGGAGCATCTGTGAGGCACCTGTGCCTTTGCAGTTGGGCTGTTTCTCATACATTCAGTGGGCACAGTCCAACCGTAGCTCAGCACCTGTTGGTTCCTCTGATTTCATGAGTTTTTAGACAAAAGGTTTGAAGACCCTGCAGGTCAAGCTCTTAGCCAGAGAAAGAAATAAGCCACCCCTGGTCTCTTTGGATGATCAATGTGCTTTTGCTAAGGAGTAGTTTGTCTTTCCCTTGACTCTAAATGGTGCACTCCTAAGCCATCAGCTGCAGGAAGCCAATGTATAATCCATTCATGCCTTCTCGGAAGGGCTACTGTCATCTTGGGGTGTGTGTAGATAGCGCAACTAAAACATCAGCACATGGTGTGGCTGCTGTGAAGAAGACAAATTCCAAGCTAGGGTCATTAGGAAAGGGATGGAAAATAAGATTACTTGTATTATATTGCCCCCATACAAATTTGAGTTGTGGACACGTCTGCTGGAGCACAGACTCAGTCAGCAAGAGTTTATGGACTTAAATAAAAGAAACCATGGGGAATTCACAGGAGAGAAGCTCTGACTGCAGCCTCTTTCCTTTCACAGCTACATCTCCTTTCCCCCCACTACTCAAGAAATTTTTGAGCCAGTTAACACTCGGCTTCCCCAAAATGGGTCTCCAAAAGATTTTATTCATGAACTTCTCTTGCAGTTGGGAGTTGCGTTTCATGCAGGAATCACTGAGACACACCCAGGGCTGGTGTCAGGCTACTTTGTGCCCTATACAAGGCTACACACACACACACACACACACACACACACACACACACACACACCTGCAGATATGGAAATGGTGGATATGGGAGACACTATTCAAATACTGAAGCTGCCTCCCTGCCTCCCCATGCCCATTTCATTTTCTGAGGCTCCCCAAGACTCTAAATTCTAAAAGTAGATTCTAAAAGTAAAGCTAATTTGATTATTAGAAACATAGAGAGGGGGGTTTGCGACGGATGTGAGGACCGCATGGTGACTTGCCTGCCTGTTGCAAAGGTTTCGGACATCACTTCTCGTCTAGATAGGCTAGTAGAGAGTGCTGGGGGAGAGGTAGCGGCTGTGGTGCATGTCGGCACCAACGACGTGGGCAAGTGTAGCTGGGAGGTCCTGGAGGCCAAATTTAGGCTTTTAGGCAGGAAGCTGAAAGCCAGGACCTCAAAGGTAGCACTTCTCTGAAGTGCTACCTGTTCCACGCGCAGGGCCAGCTAGGCAGGCGGAGATCAGGGGTCTCAATGCTTGGATTAGACGGTGGCGTAGGGAGGAGGTGTTTAGATTCGTTAGGCACTGGGGAATATTTTGGGACAAGAGGGACGGGCTCCACTTGAACCAGAATGGAACCAGACTGCTGGCACATAACATTAAAAAGGTGGCAGAGCAGCTTTTAAACTGATCCCTGGGGGAAGGCCGACAGGAGCTGAGGGGCATCCGGTTCGGGACTCCTCATCCCTATAGGATGAGGATGGGGAGGTTAGAGAACAACAAGACAAGGGCAGGGTAGGAGAAGAAATTGGCAAAGGTAGCGTGATGGGATGTGATAGACGGTTTGGCACAATGAGAGGATGCGGGGACAAAGGAGCGAATAAGCAGCCCATCCTAGGGCATTCCATGTACAAATGCTTTTACGTGAATGCCCAAAGTCTACGAGCAAAGGTGGGAGAACTGAAATGTCTGGTGACAAGGGAAAACATTGACATAGTGGGCATAACGGAAACCTGGTGGAATGCGGAGAATCAGTGGGATACCGCAATCCCGGGCTATAAACTCTAGAGGAGGGACAGGCAGGGGCGTGTTGGAGGTGGGGTGGCCCTTTATGTTAAGGAAGGGATAGAATCCAGCAAAGTAGAGATTGAATGTGGGTCCGACTCCACTCTAGAATCTCTGTGGGTTAAATTACCAGGCTTGTGCAGCGATGTAATACTGGGGGCATGCTATCGTCCTCCAGACCAGAAATCTGATGGGGACCTTGAAATGAGGAAACAGATCAGGGAGGTGACAAGGAGGGACAGGGTTGTAATCATGGGGGACTTCAATTATCCTCATATTGACTGGGTCAATTTGTGTTCTGGTCACGATAAGGAAACCGGATTTCTTGACGTGCTAAATGACTGTGGCTTAGAGCAGCTAGTCACGGAGCCCACCAGAGGACAGGTGACTCTGGATTTAATATTGTGTGGTATGCAGGACCTGGTTAGAGATGTAAACGTTACTGAACCATTGGGGAACAGTGATCATGCTGCGATCCGTTTTGACATGCACGTTAGGGGAAGAATACCAGGCAAATCTCTAACAAAAACACTTGACTTCCAACGGGCAGACTTCCCTCAAATGAGGAGGCTGGTTAGAAGGAGGTTGAAAGGGAGGGTAAAAAGAGTCCAATCTCTCCAGAATGCATGGAGGCTGCTTAAAACAACAGTAATAGAGGCCCAGCAGAGATGTATACCGCAAAGAAAGAAGGGTTCCACTAAATCCAGGAGGGTGCCCGCATGGCTAACCAGCCAAGATAGAGAGGCTGTGAAGGGCAAGGAAGCTTCCTTCCATAAATGGAAGTCTTGCCCTAATGAGGAGAATAAAAAGGAACATAAACTGTGGCAAAAGAAATGTAAGAAGGTGATACGGGAGGCCAAGCGAGACTATGAGGAACGCATGGCCGGCAATATTAAGGGGAATAATAAAAGCTTCTTCAAATATGTTAGAAGCAGGAAACCTGACAGAGAAGCGATTGGCCCTCTGGATGGTGAGGGAGGAAAGGGGAGATAAAAGGAGACTTAGAGATGGCAGAGAAATTAAATGAGTTCTTTGCATCTGTCTTCACGGCAGAAGACCTCGGGCAGATACCGCTGCACGAATGGCCCCTCCTGACCAAGGAGTTAAGTCAGATAGAGGTTAAAAGAGAAGATGTTTCAGACCTCATTGATAAATTAAAGATCAATAAGTCACCGGGCCCTGATGGCATCCACCCTAGAGTTATTAAGGAATTGAAGAATGAAGTTGCTGATCTTTTGACTAAGGTATGCAACTTGTCCCTCAAAACGGCCACGGTGCCAGAAGATTGGAGGATAGCAAATGTCACGCCTATTTTTAAAAAGGGAAAGAGGGGGGACGCGGGAAACTATAGGCCAGTCAGCCTATCAGTTAATCAGTGGGTCTGTCTGGGTTCTCCACACCAGAAGGCTGCACAGCCTCCGGGTCTTCTTCGGGACTCTCCTTCTTGAACAGCTGCCGAGCATGGTTTTCACAAGTGGGGGGCTTCTGGGGAGTCTCCATCCCGGCAGGCGAAGCGGGTGGGGTCTCCATCCCAGAAGGCTACACATTCTCCTTCTCTTCAGGGCTCTCCATCTTTATCAATTCCCTAGCAGGGGTTTCAGACTCCATCTGGGGAGTCTCGATCCCGGCAGGTGAAGTGGGTGAGCTTTTCAGAGGTGAGGCTATGGCTGCAGCAGGCTGAACAGCTTTCTCCCTCCCCCAAAAGCCAGGGTCTTAAATACATGGGGCATGCCCAGGCCTGTTCCCATGCCGCTTTTCCCATTGGGTCCCTGCAGTGGTCGGAGAACTACAAAACCCATTCCTATTGGTCAACGGTGATGGGGCGAGCTGTTTGAGGGGTCACATGAACCTCTTTCCTACACTTCATTGGCGGGATCCTTTTCTCACCAAACCAAATGTCGGGGCACCACAAAACCCCTCCCTAGTGGTCGACGATCTTGGGGGTAGTTGTTTGAGGGGTCACTTGAACCCCCTAAGGGGCGCGATTTCCGGTAAAGAGGGGCGGGATTTCCGCTGTCAAAGATAGTTTGAAATGAAGTATGTACTATATACTACTAGTGATACCTGAAACAGAGATGTTACGAATGTGCAACACCTGTTAATAACATCATTTTCTTACAACTGTCCAGGGTGCTGACATATACTGTGGATTCTTGCCTATAAGTTTGCTCTCACAGATAAGGCGAGGGCAGGTTTCCAGCCATAAATCCCAGAATGTTTATGACCCTCAGATAAGATGAAGGCAAACTTCGGGAAGGTGCACGTGAGGAAGAGCTGCAGCTTGCCCTGGAGCCTGATTGAAAGGGGGCAAAAAATCTGAACTGTGCCACTGTTTCTGAAGACATTAAGGAGATCACATGCCAGCAAAACCTCTCCCTGCAGGAGGGAGCTGTTGAGAGAAGCAAAGTAAGGCCAGCCGGAGCTGAGCTTGTGCCTGCCACTTCTTTGAGCTTCTCCTGACTACTGCAATGCCCCTGAACTGCCCTGACCCCCTGAGTGACCCACAGAGAAGAAGATGAAGAGAAGGTCTATGCTGGAGTTTTGGGGTAAAATGTCTTGCCTTATAGGCTAGTATCTATGGTAACAAGAAATTGATTTAGCAGCCAAAGCCTCTTTTCCAGCTCTGCAGAGGCCTTGAAACACAGGCATTTATCAGAACTGAATGACATGAAAACTGCTTTTCTGTCTGTGGCCCAGAATTCCCTCTTCCTCCTTCAACTTGTTTCTGGAAGAGACAATCACACATTCATGGCAACAAATAATAACTAGGGAAAGTCTAAAATGGTAAAAATGCAAAATTGGGCTTATCAAATAATTAAATGCAATATCCTGCTCAATCAATGTAATACCACCAACATGTAGGGGGGCAGGAGTTCTGGTCTAGAGGGTAGAGCCTCCGTTTGCTTGAAGATAACATCTGCAGGTCGCCAGTTCGAGGCCACCGGCACCCTGAATGGTGAGACCTTGAAGCAGCTGACAAGCCGAGCCGAGTTATTCCACCTGCTCTTTGGTGTGAGCGAAGAAGCATCTTGGCTGCCCTCCATGTGAGAGACGAAGGAGCTGCTTGTCAGCTTGCGTGGGAGGCAACTGGAGGCCAGAATGTGAGACCAGATCAGAAAGATCCATCTGAAATGTTGTGGTTCTTGAAAGACACAGCCTGTCTTTGATTGTAAGAGTCCCTATGGGGATTTAGAACAGCCTGCCTTTGTAAACCGCCTTGAATAAAGTCTGAGGAGAAATCTGACGACCAAGAAAGGCGGTATATAAACACCTGTATTATTATTAGTAGTAGTAGTATGATGGTGATGGTGATGATGATGTACCTATTGAAGTGGCTGTGGAGCATCTGTGGCTTGTTCTGAGTGCTTCTGACTGTTTCTAAGCCCCCAACCCCGTTGGAACTTCACTTTTTCTCGTCCTCTGTGCCCCCTTTTGTTTTTGCAATCTAGAGAATGGAGAATGGAGGAGCAGTGGAGCCAACAAGCTGGCTAGAGAGCAGCCCCCCCCCACTAATCTGCTGCCTCATTGGGCAGCTTCATGGTTGCTGTATGGACGGACTAGTCCTGCATGTGACATTGTTTTACTGCAATGTGAAGTAATTATACAAAAGACTCTTATGGCCCCTGAAAGTGCATTTTTGCACTGCGATAGTAATGTGCAGAGCAATCCTATCTTGCACTGGAACAGGCAAACCAGGAGGCTTGTGCTGAATCCAGCACCAGATAGTGGCTCAGCCAAAGTTAAGGGGAAACTCTTTGGCTGATGTTACATAGATTACTTTTTACATGCCCCCTTCTATGTTATTGCTCAGCAGTCTTAAAGAGTGGTCATCCTGTCAGTCTAACCCAGAAGATAAAAGAGAGATGGTCAACTGGGAATTTCCCCAGAAGTGGCACTAAAAGGTTCATCAAAGCAGTTTGTCATCCTAGGTTTAAAAAAAATGAGAAAGTGAAAATGAGAATAGAAGAACACACAAGCCTTTCTCAAGCACACCAGATGGAAACAGCACTGGGAATAAATTTCAGGAATAAACTAAATTCTTCCATCTTTTTAATTTTCCCATTTTATACGGAGCCCCAGGAGGTTCTGCATCTCCAGTGTATTGATTGTGTCATATGCCCGGCCTGCCTGCATTTCGATTAGAAGGGTTTCCCGGGATTGTGTGACAGGAACAGTTGCAGCAACACAGGATCTGAATCTATTCACATAAAAGGATACATTTTATGCACTGAAAGAGGACACAGTGAGAATTAGATGGTAGCAACTATTCCCCAAGTAGCACATGTCACTCTACCTCATACTACATACTACATATATACTACAAAACAGCCTTTGTCTCTCTACCTCATACTACAACCCCTCTGTGTGTGTGTTGCAAAAAGTTTCCACAAGCTGCTCAGGGCCTTCTGGGGCCCTACAAGGCCCCCGGTCACGTGCTGCATCTCTCAGAGACTGAAGTTTTCAGTGAAGTGGCCAGAGGGGGAGTGCAGGGGCGAGTTACTAGATACTAGCCTATAAGGCAAGTATAGGCTAGTATAGATACTAGCCACATAGATACTAGCCTATAAGGCAAGACATTTTACCCCAAAACTCCAGCATAGACCTTCTCTTCATCTTCTTCTCTGTGGGTCACTCAGGGGGTCAGGGCAGTTCAGGGGCATTGCAGTAGTCAGGAGAAGCTCAAAGAAGTGGCAGGCACAAGCTCAGCTCCGGCTGGCCTTACTTTGCTTCTCTCAACAGCTCCCTCCTGCAGGGAGAGGCTTTGCCGGCATGTGACCTCCTTAATGTCTTCAGAAACAGTGGCACAGTTCAGATTTTTTGCCCCCTTTCAATCAGGCTCCAGGGCAAGCTGCAGCTCTTCCTCACGTGCACCTTCCCCAAGTTTGCCTTCACCTTATCAGAGGGTCATAAACATTCTGGGATTTATGGCTGGAAACCTGCCCTCGCCTTATCTGTGAGAGCAAACTTATAGGCAAGAATCCACAGTATATGTCAGCACCCTGGACAGTTGTAAGAAAATGATGTTATTAACAGGTGTTGCACATTCGTAACATCTCTGTTTCAGGTATCACTAGTAGTATATAGTACATACTTCATTTCAAACTATCTTTGACAGTGGAAATCCCGCCCCTCTTTACCGGAAATCGCGCCCCTTAGGGGGTTCAAGTGACCCCTCAAACAACTACCCCCAAGATCGTCGACCACTAGGGAGGGGTTTTGTGGTGCCCCGACATTTGGTTTGGTGAGAAAAGGATCCCGCCAATGAAGTGTAGGAAAGAGGTTCATGTGACCCCTCAAACAGCTCGCCCCATCACCGTTGACCAATAGGAATGGGTTTTGTAGTTCTCCGACCACTGCAGGGACCCAATGGGAAAAGCGGCATGGGAACAGGCCTGGGCATGCCCCATGTATTTAAGACCCTGGCTTTTGGGGGAGGGAGAAAGCTGTTCAGCCTGCTGCAGCCATAGCCTCACCTCTGAAAAGCTCACCCACTTCACCTGCCGGGATCGAGACTCCCCAGATGGAGTCTGAAACCCCTGCTAGGGAATTGATAAAGATGGAGAGCCCTGAAGAGAAGGAGAATGTGTAGCCTTCTGGGATGGAGACCCCACCCGCTTCGCCTGCCGGGATGGAGACTCCCCAGAAGCCCCCCACTTGTGAAAACCATGCTCGGCAGCTGTTCAAGAAGGAGAGTCCCGAAGAAGACCCTGAGGCTGTGCATTCTGTGTGTGGTTCCTCACGATCTCGTCTCGGCTATCTCAGAAATTGCACTCAACACTTTAAAAGGTAACATTCCCTTATCCGGCAGTCAGATTTCTCAACTTAGAAAAAACCGCTCACTCATCAGAAAACTGAGTAATAAACGGCTATCATTAAGAAAAAAGAAGCAACTGGTAAATCAATCTGGAAGTTTTCTAGCTCCCTTGTTAAGCATAGCTCTCCCCCTAGTTGCAGAGCTTTTACGTAACCGTTGATGGAACACGCTGAAAAAATGTTCCTTGTACCTAGCCACCAGTTAGAGCAACTGAAAAATCCTTCCCCAGGAGAAGAAAACATCAGAACTACAGCCCTCAGTTCCTTAGATGCTGACATGCGAAATGTTTTACAGAGAAGGGACTTAACGGAATATGAAAATGCAAAACAATATTCCGCTCTGCTTCAAAAATATCTAACTCATGTGAAACAGGGAGAATCTGAAAAAGGACATCTGACCTTGTTGTTACCAGCAGCAATGCCTGCAGAACCGGCGGAGACAACTACCAAAGCACATGTCTCTCCAGATCCAGACAGTGTATATCATGAAGTCTTGGACAGTTTGTCTGTCAGATATAAAAACCCTGCGAAGATAGTACTAAACAAAGTGATGCAAAACAAGTCTGTTTCTTCGTGGAATGAAAAGGGGGCTTTTGTTTACAAAGGGGAAACTATCCCTGGCTCCAACATGTTGGACTTGGTGAAAGGAATCACACAAATCCATGCGCTGCCAGCTGCGCGCACCCCTAAGGGTTGGGATGTCTTTCTGAAGGCAATGGCTGAACTAAATATCCCATCCACGGTTGTTGGCAACCCGGGAAACAGGACCTCTTTGGACCACTTGAAAAACCCCAGCCCCGTGACGGAAATAAAACATACCCCCAAGGCTTCCAGAAGATCTTCTAAAAAGCAGAGACAATCTAGTTCTGTACCATGGCTGACCATATAAAAAATAAAAGCACTTTTTAAAAAAAACACACGCTGCTTTGACTTTTTTTTCTTTTAAACCCCCTCAGAGAGGGGTATCTTTTTTATTGAAAACCATGCCCATGAAAATTACTACATGACACACAGGTTTGGGGCTGATAAAAAAAAAACGGGGGGGCTAGTCGTGACATGTTCTGCTTCTTTTTTACAAATAGCAGTACCATGCGATCGTTCCTTAGCAAATCATCGGAATAGAGTTCTTGAATCTGGTTAAAAGTTAGCCCCTTACACCGTTGGTGCAGAAAAAACACACAATGGTAACCGCAGGTTGCAGAGTCCGGGTATTGCTTTGCTTGATATGTCATTACAGGGCCACATGTTCTTAAAAAATCCATGATTGCCTCGGGGAATCGGGGATGGTCTGGCGGATGGCCGTAGGAGTCAAAAAACTCTACCTGGTTTTCTTCTGACAGGTAAAAAGCTAGCCAGTGCTCTCCCGGGCGATCATGAGGGTCCGTGTTGACCACCAGTCCCACGGGTCTCTGTAGCTGGTTCGCTTTAGGAAGCTGGTCACAAGGAAACACTCCCTTGAATACCTTACGGGTGGCGGGGTCAACGGACAGCAGCCGCGTTAACTGCAGAGTGTCCATGTCACATATAATCAAACAGAACATTCCTCTGGTTATTTATTTCAATTATGTTGTCAAAAACCCCATAGACGATCATGTTAATGGTCTGCGGGAGGGGTCTGGCAAACCGAAGTTCTGCCCTAAGGTTCCCCGTGTTGATCAAGGAATAGTGGTCGCCGCATTCCTGGTCAGGGGACAGGTTGAAGGCGAAGAGCGTGTACCCCCTCGCAAAGTCTTCTCTGTTGACTATCAGCCCCTTGTCTTTCATGTGTTTACCAGAGGTGTGCACCAGGCTCATGTACTCCCTCACACAGCTTCCTTCTTGAAAGTCTGGCTGAAATAGCTTTGCTGGGATTTGGTACCCCGACAGGTAAATAGCAAAAAAATTGATGTCATAATGCTTAAAGTTAAACGGGTTTTTGCTGAAGGTTCCGCTGAAAGCATCGTTGTCCACCAGGCCGATTTTGACCATCTTCGGCAATTGTCCCAGAAACAGGTTCTCCTTGTTACTAACGCGACTCCCCGCCGGGAGACTAAACACTTTCATACTGACATGGTCCATGGGGTACTTGGCGGTGGCTGTAAGCAAAGCTTCAGCGTGCCCCAGCCGTACCCCCGGGGAGACTCTCACCTTCTTTACAAACAGCTACGCCGTCAAAAGCTTCAACTTGTAGCAGACGTTTGCGTCATCAGTCATCATGCAGAATCTGTCTTTGCTCCGGGTGAGTTTAATTTTCACCTCCACCCTGTTTAACAACAGTTTTTCTTGAAAAAAGAGGTCCGCGTGGAGATGACCCAGGAATTCTATTTTTCTGCTTTCAGCATTCAGTCCCGCTCTTTTAATAAACCCTTGGTTTTGCCCATCCAGGTCCGCTGAGTCATGTTCACCAGGTGTCTTTGTAAAACATTCCTGCAGAGAACTGACTGGATAGTGCGTCTTCACCATAGTTTAGCACAGACTCAATGAAAGCCCTATAGGGATAGCAGTTGTTGCTCTGGCTGATGAGTCTGTCTCCCAGGGTCACGTCCAGCTAACTAAAAATGGAAGCGATAGGGTAGTTCACCAACGCAACTTCTGCCTGTCGATCAATGTTACCCCCATCTTCTTTTACAATTTTACACCTCAGGTAAAGTAGAGTGTTTAAATCCAAATAATCCTCCCCATTTCCCGCGATGAAAAACTCCGATGAAGACTCCGTCACAGCCATCAACGGAGGCATCTCCACATAAACGCTTCCTTCAATGCTGGTCTGCGTAAGGGCTGTTTGGAACAGGTCTAGTTCAGATTTTGTACACTCTTCTGAGCAACCGTGAATAAAGGCCATGGTCGTTTTTTTTTAAATATGTCTCTAGAGAGGACTCTCTTTCTGCACCTTGGCTTCCGAGCTTTTCTCTTCTGTGTAGTCCTTCGACTTTTAGCCCTTCTTTTAAAGGGACGGGGTGGTCCTGTCAGCAGCGCTCGTGATGCTTTTCGTTTAACCACCTTCCTTCTTTTCACATACATCAGACCCAACCCCTTCTGTGGTATAACTTTATTCAATACGGCCTGAGAAACGTTTCCAACCACGTCCCGGGTAATATTGCGTGCAGCTAATTTAATGTGCGGTTTAATAATCTCTAACCCCCTCCTCAAAGAGGAACCGCCTTTCGAAAAAGACTTCGGAATACGCCTCCGAGCACCGCTCCATACATAACAGGCGCTCCATGAAATCCTTGAAGTCCATGCACAGCCTGCACCCTGTAGTAGTTGGTAAAAAGGGCTGGGTCCCCATAGCGTTTTAGAAGGACCATGTTTTTTTAAAATATCCTGTTTTTCCTGGGACGGAAGTGTAGCTTCACAACCACTTTGCCGAAACGAAATGACACGTTTTTGTTCTGGTCTGTCTTTATCTCCACGGTGATGCTGTCTATATGGTCCCTGCATACGCCGACATAGTGCGGTCTATCATAAGTCACCGTAACTCGTTCACCATTCTCACCGCGAATAGGAACACATCCCAACAGAGGCACATAAAAGTCCCCCACGACCTGGTGGTCTATAATGTCTGTGTAAACGTACAGGGTGCTAAACACCCCTGTAATATCCGCAGTGAAGGTTGATTTTCTGGTGGTTAAACTCGTGTCCAGTCCTAATATATGAGACAGTTCCTCCTCTGCTTCAATTTTGTGAAGCGACGGGGCAATAAGATAGACCTTCCTATCCACAGAATCATAGGTCAGAGATGTATCAGGTGGTGGATTTATATGGCTCGTTATTACCTTGTTCATATTATCCAGTATGTCAGGTACTGAAGCGTAATAACCCCTCCGTAGAGTGAATATCCATTCTGTCCTTCCATCCTCAATTTGAAACTTTCTATCGTCTGTGAGTGTGTCCCAGGTGTGAGGGTATTGTATCTCCGCTAACCCCACTTCCCACTCCCCCGGCAGATCCAGGGAGTGTGCCAGCCGGATCGTGAAGGCAGCACTGGTGTTCTGATCAAATATTTTATTGCAGGCATTGCTAGGAAGGGTGATGTAAAAATTGTTTTCTGCCATTTTCCCCCTTCTCTACTTAGCTTCACACAGTTCAGAGTCTGCGACCCAACTATTAAATTTGTCAGGCCACCCTAACCATTTCACCAAGTGTTGCTTTTTCTTACCCCTCCCCCTCGTAGCTAGAACTTTTTCAACCCTGTAAACCCTATCCTTTCTGGCCCTCACTCTCTGTAATTCTTCAGGATAGAAAGTCCCTGCAATGCTCTCCCCCTCGTAATCTTTTAAGCTGTACACGGGTCTTCTCCCCTTGCTGCTGACTTGGTCAACTATGAAAATCTCACTGGTAAAGCTTTATTCGTAACCTTTTTCAAATACCCCCTTGAGCTTTGAGATCCTCACATGATCTCCTTTTCTGAACACAGAAACCTCTTTTCCCCCTCTAACCCAATCTCCGTACACTGTTTTCCAGACAGCCCCTGCATTGGAGTGGCTCACATCCACAGGTCGAACCCTGATAGTTCTGTGCACCATGTGGTTATAACTGCTTATAAGTCGTGGTAGCACTTCCTTGTATCTAAAAGTGTTGTTAGCTGTGAAAAATCTCCACATTCTTGATTTTAATGTTCTATTAAAATGTTCCACGACCGCAGCTTTGACCCCATTCCCTGTAACAAAGTGATAGACGCCAAGTATTTTTAATAGTTCACTCACAGTACGGTTTAGAAATTCTTTACCAGAATCAGTTTGCAGTTTGCGTGGTATTCTCCCCTGTTTGAAAATGTGTTGAAAAGTGGATGCGACCTGCCTGCCTGATTTGTCTTTCAAGCTTCTGGCCCATGCATATTTGGAAAGTATATCCACCACCATTAAAATGTACTTGTGTCCCGCGTTGTACTTAGAAAACTGTTGCATATCCACTAAATCAGGCTGCCACTGCGCATCCATTCCCAAAACAACCGTTTTGTTTCTCTTAAATCGTACTCGGTGCTGTTTGTGCAGTGTGTAAGCATCTTGCTCTGCAAGCCAGTCCCAAACATGTTTTTGAGTCACAGATTTACTTTGCTTTTTGGCCTCTCGAAAGAGTGTGTTTACCCCTCCAAAGCTCCTGACTGCCCCAGATGTATAATATATATTTTTTAAAATTTCCTCATGCTTTTCCATGGCTCCAGTTAGCACAGAAACACGCACAATCAGATAACGTAATTCTATTTTATTTTCTTCTTCACAGTTATTTTCATTCCTCCTCCGGCTTTTTAGGGAAGCACGAACAGCCTAACGGCTCACTGAGAGTCATGCACCCAAAATCCTCTTCAATTTCCTAGACAAGACAAAAAAATCATGTCTCACACATTTTTTTTTCCCCTCAGTGATCGAGGTGTCTAGTTATATTTCAGAAACCCCCCCCCCCCCGTAAAATTTTACATACAGACATGCACGGACACCACTGCGGTGTCTTCTTCGGGACTTTCCAGATATCTTCACTGGTATCCCCATCAGCCGACCAATCTAGTGGCGCAACATCTAGTTCCCGCATCTGATTTTTTTTAAAAAAAGAAAAATGCAAAATATTACCACTCCACCCCATGTACCCGATATAGAAACCCTCCCCTCCCAAAAAACAGCACATTTTTTTTTTTTTTTTGCTTACCGTGGACTGTGTCCAGTAGGGTGCTGAATCCACTTCACTTTCCTGGCTGTCAGGCAGAGAACTACCCCTGTATAAAACCCCCTCTGGAGGTCCAATACATGGCTCTGGTTCTTCACTCTCCAAGGGGACCTTTCCAATTAAATCATCCATGTGTGTACCCCATTCAAGTGAATTACTACGCGGATCCACGGCATTATAAAAATTGATCGTTGTACCCAAGCACTGCCCGTCTACAGTCTCCATTTTTATTTTTTATTTTTTTACACTCGGTCCGGGGCCTTAAATACAGGGGCATGCCCTGGCATGCCCGGACATGTTCCTGAAAGCCTATTCCTATTGGTTCATTCCTCCCTCCTCCCCTCAAAAAACATACATTGTGGGTCTTCCATTTTCTTTTATTTTTTAAAAAATCATACAAAGGTTTTCTTACATCTCCTTCACTTGTCATGAACACTTAGACAGCAGTGCCCTCTTGCAAGAAAATTTTGATACTTTTTTTTAGAAACCACAGTATATACATACTCAAGGTAAGTGTAATCCTCCCCATTCACCAATGTATTAAGCCAAACAAGCGGGTCAGGAAAGATATTCATGCTAGCAAACAGGCTTAAAATATAATCAACGGTTGTGGCAGTCAGATGCAAAAACCGAAAACTGCAAGCTATATTAATCACAGTGTTCAGAATTTCCTTCAGGTAGATTCTTTTACACACAACTTCAAACAATTCTAATCTATCAAAATTACTCCATTGTCTGCAAAAGTGGGCTTCCTCTTCCTTGGATTTAATTTTACATCCAATGCAGCGGTCAAGTAAATACCCCTTATAGCAATGCTTAAGAATCACATACACTGTAGCTCTGATCAGTGATTTCATAGCGCCTGAGTGGCAATTGGGGGTGAAATGCTCCACCCGGGTCTTCTGAAGGCCTAAAATTTCACGGAAACTTGTACGGCCTTTTTCTTCTTGATTTTCTGGAACCTTCCCAGTGTTTGGAGATCCGGGACATTCTTTCTCCTTTTAAAAAATATATTTAAAAAACAATCTTAATTTCTAGTCCATTAATACAGTTGCAATAAGGATCATCCATAAATGTAAAAATGTTACCTGCGCAATCTTAATTGATGCGGCCTTAGGATACTCGGACACTGAGTGGAAAAGCGCAAACCCGCAGTCACAGCCGACTGAAGGAAAACGCACAGTCTCTTCATCCCAAGCCAGCTTGAAAAGAAGCTCCATAGGTATCGGCCTACGAAATTCACCACTGACATCGATTTCACAGCAGTGGCTTTTCTTCCTCGGAGGAGAATCCGTCAATCGCTCAGAGCCTGAAGCCCGGTAGGGAAGATTCTCAAACACTGATCTAAGCGCGCTAGTGTTAGGTGATTCAGGGCTGTCTATGGTCTCCCACCCCTCAGAAGGCGGCACGTTCTCCTTCTCTTCTTCGGGGCTCTCCATCTTGACCACCACCATAGTGTGATTTTCACTCTCCTCCCCGGCAGGGATTTGCACTCCAACTGGGGAGCCTCCATCTCAGAAGGCGAGGCGGGTGAGCTTTTCAGAGGGGAGGCCATGGCAGAAAATAGCAGCAACTGCAAAGGCTGAATGGGTTTCTCTCTCCCCCCAAAGGCCCTGGGCCTTAAATACATGTCCGGACCTGTTCCCACACCCCCTTTTTTTCCCATTGGCTCCACACGGTGGTCCGAGACCTATGAAACCTGCGCCTATTGGTCGGCGGCTATGGGGCGAGTTGTTTGAGTGGTCACATGAACCCCTTTCCCACACTTTATTGGCGGGCTCCTTTTCCCGCCAAACCAAATGTCGGGGTGCTACAAAACCCTTCCCTAGCAGTCGAGGGAAAAGGGGGACATTGTTTGAGAGGGTCACATGAACCGCCTTTCCCACACCTTATTGGCAGGCTCCTTTTCCCGCCAAACCAAATGTCGGGGTGCTACAAATCCCCTCCCTAGCGGTCGAGGGGAATGGGGAGAGTTGTTTGAGGGGTCACATGAACCCCCTTTCCCACACTTCATTGGCGGGCTCCTTTTCCCGCCAAATCAAATGTTGGGGTGCCCCAAAAACCCTCCCCAGTGGTGGGGGGCAGTGGGAAAAGTTGTTTGAGGGGTCACTTGAACCCCCTTAGGGGGCGAGATTTCTGGTAAAAAGGGGCGGGACCAGCTGTCAAAGTTAGTTTTGACATGAGGTATGTACTTCCTACTACTACTTTTGTGCTTAGTCTCTTTCGAGAGATTTCTCTCCTTTGTAAAATATAAGATCAGAGGAGGCTGCAGGCAACAGAAGTGGACGGAAAGAGGACACGGGGTTGTTGGAGCAAGAAGCGGGAGCAGCGTCCAGCCAGTCTCCCATGTCACGCTGGGGAGCCTGAACTAGAAAACTCGCACGTCCAGGGGAGCCCTGCTCTCCTCAGGCACCCTTCCTGCCCACCCACTCCCCTGCTTACAGCAACTGGATCACAGCAATTCAAATACAGTAAAGTCATTGGAACATTAATTTTTATAAAATTAATTTTATTAAGTTTTACAATATTAATTAATTACAATATTACAATATTAATTAAGCAAAGTACAGAAGATTTGAATTTATTGAATCTGCCTAGTAGAGCTGAATTCTCCTCTCTTTCTGAGAGTTGAATCTCTTTAGAACCAGGGGCAGATCCAGTGTCTGTATTTGGGTGGGGGGTCAGGAGCACTACCTTCAGAGCCCATGTCAACCAGGCAGGTAGACCTCTTTGGCTATTTGCTGGGTGGATAGACCTGGGCTCCCCCCTGGACTTGGAGCCCTGATCTACCTGCTTGGGTAGACCTGGGCTCCTGATTGAGCTTATAGACTCTGTGGCTATTTGCTAGGTGAGTAGACCTGGGCTCCAATTCTATCTCCCAGCCAATCTCCTTGGCGCCCGTCCAATGGTGGAGGACATGATTGAGATATACAAAATTATGCACGGGAAGGATAGAGTGGATAGAGAGATGCTCTTTCCCTCTCACACAACACCAGAACATCCACTAAAATTGAGTGTTGAGAGAGTTAGGAAAGACAAAATAAATTATTTATTTCCTCATCGTGTAGTTATTTTGTATCAATTTCCAGTATATCTTGGTTTTTTCACAAGTCTACCACATATGATAAAAAGTACCCTCAATCTGGTTACATTTGCTACACTTATTTGACAAAACTGGGTACATTTTTGCTTTTTTATCTGGGGTCAGATGCCATCTGTAAAACATTTTATATAAATTCTCTTTTTAAAAAAGCACTTCTGTTGATTTAATATTTGAATTCCAAATTTGGTTCCAATCATCAATCGAAGGCTTTCAGATCCCTCTTGCAGATATCCTTGTAGCACAGCTGTGGTCTACCCGTAGGGTGCTTTCCCTGCACAAGTTCTCCATAGAGAAGATCCTTTTGGGATCCGACCATCGCCCATTCTCACGACATCACCAAGCCAACGCAGGCATCTCTTTCCACAGTGCATACATGCTGGGGATTCCAGCTCATTCCAGGACTGTGTTGTTTGGAACTTTGTCCTGCCAGGTGATGCTAAGGATGCATCGGAGGCAACGCATGTGGAAAGTGTTCAGCTTCTTCTCCTGTTGTGTGCAAAGACTCCATGACTCACTGCAGTACAGAAGTGTACTCAAGACGCAAGCTCTGTAGACCTGGATCTTGGTATGTTCCATCAACTTCTTGTTGGACCAGACTCTCTTTGCGAGTCTGGAAAACGTGTTAGCTGCTTTGCCGATGCATCTGTTTAGCTCGGTATCAAGAGAAAGAGTGTCGGAGATAATTGAGCCAATGTACACAAAGTCATGGACAACCTCCAGTTCTTTCCCAGTTTGAAGAGACACTTTGCCAAAAGACTGAGGCAAAGAAGAAAGGCCCATAGCCAGGGAGACAGACCAGGAACAGACTGCACTTGCTCCCAGTGTGGAAGGGATTGTCACTCCCGAATCGGCTTTTTCACCCACACTAGACACTGTTCCAGAACTACCAATCAGAGCACGATACCATAGTCTTTTGAGACTGAAGGTTGCCAACCTGGAAACCATCAATCGAAATATTATATCCATAATTTTTTGCCCATAACACCATTGAGTCACTACTTCATCTTCCATCTTTATCTCAAGAAGAAAATTATACATTTTCTTAATATATCTTCCATCATCAATCAAGAATATTTTATCAAAACTTATATCTTCTTCATAGATGCCTATTTTAAAATCTTTTGGGTAAACACTTTCATGGAGCTGTCCACCACCACCCCAAGATCTGATCTGCAACAGACAGCTCAGAACCCATTAGCCTATATGCAATGATGGGATTCAAATAAATTAACAACAGGTTCTATGTCCTAATGACCATTTTAAGTATACCAAAATATAACCGAAAGGTAGTTTAATAATTCATGCATTAAATATTCAAATAAGCACAATAAAAGAGGTACACAAATCTAGAGTATGTTTTAAGACAGAGTTTTAAAATATTAATGAAAAATATTAAATACCTGACACACTGTTATTGAAGATATTTCCATATTGCTGTTTGATTGGTATCCTCACTTGCAATTTTCTTTGCTTTTATACGAGCATCATCGGCTGTGTGATTTATCCTTAACCATCCTAACCAATGGAGTAGGATTCCATTCCTTTAGAGGTAGGCCGATTAGACTGATAATCATTACGTTTGATATATTGGAAACAGTTAGGCAACTTCTCTTCTCTGAACATATAACGTTCATCTTTGAAAAACCCCTTTCCACTTCTGCTGAACTTACAGCAATTGTTCTGCTAACTGGGTAAGAGGCACTTTTTCAAGTGGGTGCTCCTCTTTTATTTAGCAGGGGGAGAGTAACTGGCCCACCTCACCCCAGCACTGTCTGTTCTAGTGACTGTCTGCTGGTATTCCTTTGCATCTTTTTAGATTGTGAGCCCTTTTGGGACAGGGAGCCATTAGATATTTGATTTTCTTTGTAAACCGCTTTGTGAACTTTTTGTTGAAAAGCGGTATATAAATACTGTTGTTGTTGTTGTTGTTGTTGTTGTTGTTGTTGTTCTGACAATATTTTTAGCTCATTGAACACTTTCAGGAATTGAACAGTACTGGGAATTTTTAAAAACGTTTTCCACAAAATCTTTTTGAGTTATGGTACTGCATCAGATATAGTGATAGGTGCAGTATAAGTGACAGATGATGATTGTGAAAGGGGGTGTGCTGTCAACCATGCTTCTGAACATGTGCAGAAGGCAGTGCTTGCCTTGGTTTTTTTACACTTGCAGCAAAAAGGCAAAATAATGCGCTTCATTATTCATTTTTATTAAACAACAAACTTGCAGAGATGGAAGTTGGTAGAGATCAATATTCATGACCATTGTTCTTTTGTAGCTGGTGTTATGTTATAGATGATAATCTTACTCAAAAGAAATGTAAGAAGATGATATGGGAGACCTAGTGAGACTATGAGGAACGCAAGGCCAGCAACATTAAGGGGAATAATAAAAGCTTCTTCAAATATGTTAGAAGCAGGAAACCCGCCAGAGAAGCAGTTGGTCCTCTGGATGGAGAGGGAGGGAAAGGGGAGAAAAAAAGAGACTTTGAGATGGCAAAGAAATTAAATGAGTTCTTTGTATCTATCTTCATGGCAGAAGACCTTGGGCAGATACCGCTGCCTGAATGGCCCCTCCTGACCAAGGAATTAAGTCAGGTAGAGGTTAAAAGAGAAGATGTTTCAGACCTCTTTGATAAATTAAAGATCACTAAGTCACCGGGCCCTGATGGCATCCACCCAAGATTTATTAAGGAATTGAAGAATGAGGTTGCTGATCTCTTGACTAAAATATGCAACTTGTCCCTCAAAACGGCCACGGTGCCAGAAGACTGGAGGATAGCAAATGTCACGCCTATCTTTAAAAAGGGAAAGAGGGGGGACCCCGGAAACTATAGGCCAGTCAGCCTAACATCTATACTGGGTAAGATGGTGGAATGCCTTATCAAAGTTAGGATCTTAAAACACATAGATGAACAGGCCTTGCTGAGGGAGAATCAGCATGGCTTCTGTAAGGGTAAGTCTTGCCTCACGAATCTTATAGAATTCTTTGAAAAGGTCAACAGGCATGTGGATGTGGGAGAACCCATGGACATTATGTATCTGGACGTTTAGAAGGCATTCGACATGGTCCCTCACCAAAGGCTACTAAAAAAAACTCCACAGTCAGGGAATTAGAGGACAGGTCCTCTCATGGATTGAGACCTGGTTGAAGACCAGGAAACAGAGAGTGGGTGTCAATGGGCAATTTTCACAATGGAGAGAAGTGAAAAGCGGTGTGCCCCAAGGATCTGTCCTGGGACCGGAGCTTTTCAACCTCTTTGTAAATGACCTGGAGACAGGGTTGAGCAGTAAGGTGGCTAAGTTTGCAGACGACACCAAACTTTTCCAAGTGGTGAAGACCAGAAGTGATTGTGAGGAGCTCCGGTAGGATCTCTCCAGACTGGCAGAATGGGCAGCAAAATGCCAGATGTGCTTCAATGTCAGTAAGTGTAAGGTCATGCACATTGGGGCAAAAAATCAAAACTTCACATATAGGTTGATGGGTTCTGAGCTTTCTGTGACAGATCAGGAGAGAGATCTTGGGGTGGTGGTGGACAGGTCGATGAAAGTGTCGACTCAATGTGCCGCAGCAGTGAAGAAGGCCAATTCTATGCTTGGGATCATTAGAAAAGGTATTGAGAACAAAACAGCTAATATTATAATGCCTTTGTATAAATTGATGGTAAGGCCACACCTGGAGAATTGTGTCCAGTTCTGGTTGCCGCATCTCAAAAAAGACATAGTGGAAATGGAAAAGGTGCAAAAGAGAGCGACTAAGATGATTACGGGGCTGGGGCACCTTCCTTATGAGGAAAGGCTGCGGCGTTTGGGCCTCTTCAGCCTAGAAAAGAGGCGCCTGAGGGGGGACATGATTGAGACATACAAAATTATGCAGGAGATGGACAGAGTGGATAGAGAGATGCTCTTTACACTCTCACATAATACCAGAACCAGGGAACATCCGCTAAAATTGAGTGTTGGGAGAGTTAAAACAGACAAAAGAAAATGTTTCTTTACTCAGTGTGTGGTGGGTCTTTGGAACTCCTTGCCACAGGATGTGGTGATGGCGTCAGGCCTGGACGCCTTTAAAAGGGGATTGGACAAGTTTCTGGAGGAAAAATCCATTACAGGTTACAAGCCATGATGTGCATGTACAACCTCCTGATTTTAGAAATGGGCTATGTCAGAATACCAGATGCAGGGGAGGGCACCAGAATGAGGTCTCTTGTTATCTGGTGTGCTCCCTGGGTCATTTGGTGGGCCGCTGTGAGATACAGGAAGCTAGACTAGATGGGCCTATGGCCTGATCCAGTGGGCTGTTCTTATGTACTCTTCTGTGCCAGGTGAAATGTATATGCAGTCCAGTTTCCCAGAACTCTATATCTGTAATTTCATCAGGCACAGAAGGGTAAGGCCCAAATTGTAACCAACGTTCTAATGGGACATGTGCTGCATCCCGCAGTAGGGTGGCAGTCACAGAGGCATCCTCAAGGTAAGGGAGCGTTTATTTCCTCACCTTGGAGCTGCATTGCTCTTATGTCTGTGCTGGAAAGTGGGTTAGGAAGTGCCCTAAAATTTTCATCACTAGCCTGCTACCAGTTATAATTAGAGCAATAATCAGGAACATGTATACTGATATAAAAGAAGAAAATCAACACCACTGGTAATTGGTTGTTTGTTAAGAGGTATGTGTCCAGAAATAGCAATAAAAAATCCTAAAGTTGGCATAACATATACAGCCACTTGCCACAAGTTCATTTGCTTCAGGTGTCTGTTTCCATTATCCTGCAGGCATGGTTCTGCTTTTACTTACTATGGACTATTTCTATGTTATTTGAGGTGTTTAAGAAATAGTATTGCTAGTACTACTTCATAAGTGACAGATCCGAGCTAGGGCTGCAAGTAAAACCTGCCCTTACGGACTTAGCACTCATCGTCTCATTGATGAGATGGAGGCTTGCAGCAGAAGTTCAACTTGGTATACCACAGCGATTTTCCACCAATATGCCATGGCACACTGGTGTGCTGTGAATGGTCTACAGGTGTGCCGTGGGAATTAGGGGGTGATCATTTATTAGCAGAGCCAATAGGGAATGTGAGCCCCCACCAGCAGTACAGTGTGCCTTGTCAATTAAAAACAACAACAACAACAACTAATGGTGTGCCTTGACAATTTTAGAGTCTTGCAGTGTGCCATGAGATGAAAAAGACTGAAAATCACTGGCACAGCATGCTGCAAAATACACATCGCACACCCTCTCCACAATCTCCCACCTCATCCCATCCCATCCCACTTAAGTTACAGTCCAGGGAGTAAGACCAGCCAAGCTGTCCACCCTACTGGAGCAGTCAAGCAAAACTATACAGTGGGGTGAAGCAAACTAATTATGGGGCAGCATCCCACAAACATCTGGCATAGCTTAGGGGCCACCTGCCACGATGAAGGATTCAGAGCCCCATCCTCTGCCTGCCTACTCAGAAGTAAGTCCCACCAGTCAATAGGGCTTCCTCCCAGGAAAGTGTGGCCAGGACTGCAGCCTGGAGAGGGCAGTGCTTTCTCTAGCCAGACTCACATCACCAACCGTGGGGTGAGTAGCCAAACCAATTCCCTCGCTGCTGTGTTCATCTTGGAGGCTTCCGTGCCTCTTCCTCCTCCTGCTGCTGCTGCTCAGACAGACTGAAGCTGCCCACCAATGCAGCCAAATGCCTGCTTGTCTGCCTACTCAGAAGTAAGTGTCATTCTAGTTCATGGAGCTTACTTCCAGGAAACTGTGGCACGGATTGCAGCCTGAAAGGGGAGATGTCAGGATGCCCCCACCTACTGCTGCTTCTGGTCAATTCATTCCCCAAGGGGCAGCTGGAGGAGGGCAAGAACAAAAGGCTCCCCTGCAGATCATGGACCCCCCAGGTGGTCTGGGGCCAGGACAAAGCCGCTGCATGTTTCCCGGGCGCCAAGGCAGCTGGATGGGAAAGGGACAAGGCTGCACAGGCAGGCTGGGCTGTGATTCGTGCTGCAGGGCTTGGAATGGCAACCAATCCACGAGCAGCTGCTGCTCCAGCCCTTCTCCGAGCATGCTTGCAAGGACTGAGCAGGCAGCAGTCCCACAGCCCAGCCCCGCCCGCAGCTCGTTAGCAAACGGTTCTCAGAACTGCTTCCTATAATAGCTAGGGGTTCTACAGAACCGGTGAGAACCGGCTGAATCCCACCACAGGACGTATTGTATGTTTGGCTGTGGAATAACATCTTGTCCTTATGAAAACCCTACTCAGGTAAGTGTTAAGCCTCCGCTTAGTGGCATCCAATCTATTGGAATTCCTAACCCCTCTCCAAACCTAGGGGGCAAACACGACCAGAGGATAGAATCTCCAGGACACTCAAATCACATTCAAATCTTGCTGGACCTGAAGCCTCCAGGACAACGATGTACTCTGGCTGAGTTTGTTTTCACCTAGATGAAGGACTATCTGGGGAGGTGGATGGGAATTCAGATATTCAACAAATGCTGGTAGCAGTTGGCTCTATTTCATGCCCCTCTTTGCTTCCCAGTCAACGCAGGTTGTCCAGGCCAAGCTGGGTGCTGAAGCCATGCAAAATTGCTTATTTCTGTGCCCCTCACAAGACGGAGTGTCCGCAAAGGAGCACCTGCACCGGATATGCCCAATCAGGACCTGCCAAAAGAAACAAGAGTGATCGACTGTCCTAACAAATGAGGAGCAATCACAAATAACCTCATTTAACTACCCCAAAATGGATCAATGAAGGCCCAAAATACCTAGGAACCCTTACGGCACCAACGGAGGCAAAATGGATGCACCCGCAGATACCCTGAGTCCACCAGACCAATGAAGGTCAACTGGACCCACCAACAGGTGGACCAAGAAACTGTAAAAACCAGCACCAATGAAGGCGTGACAGGGTAATATCCCCCAAATTTTGACCAGTAACAGCAAAAAAGAGGGGTCCCCTCAGGGACAAACAGCAAAACAAAGAAGGGGTGGGGGTGCTGCTCCTCTTTTCTAATGTAATACTTAAGCACCCCAGACTGCCTCCTGTAAATCCTCCGAATGGCCTCCCCTGAAAGCCCCAAACTGGCCGCTGTAGAGGTTGCACTGATCTGTAGCGAAAGGAACCCATAATCATTATGGGCAAACCATATATATAAATATATACACCCCCCTCTGATCAGTCTTAGGCTTGCGGATCGTAATACTCAAACCACTGGGCACAAAATGCAGGTCACCTACCTGCAGCGCCCGCCCTGAAGTATCGGATTTCAAAGGGCTCAGCACTTTGCCTGGCCTAAAATCCCCAAAGAACGTTACCAGGCAGGCAGCTTGAAATAAAGCACCTTCAATGGTGAAGCACACAGGAAATCGAAAGCTCTGTGCAGACCTAATAAAATCCAGGGGGGTGACTGAGGTCTGCAGGGAAGTAGACTGGCTCAAGGCCTGAACACGCTCACTTGCTTTCTACCTGACTCCACTTCTCCAACGGCCTCAGAATGCTCTTGTCCTTCAGAGCATCTCCTCACCAACAGCTAAAGACGTGACTAGTTCCAGTTCCAGTTCCATGATATCCTCCCAGCAGCCTTAAGGAATTCATTTTGCAGAAAACCAAATATACCCACCACTATCCAGAGGGGCACATGCCAAGTTCTGGTCCCAACCCCTGCTAAGTTCTGGTTCCAACCCCTGGCCAACCACTTGGGGATGCCTTGTTTGAGACTCAGTTCAGCTGTGAGTTGCTCAGCAGCCTTTTGACCTCTGTATTTCCCTGGCATCCTTACATTCCAGTTAGGAAGCCCCAATAGCACCTTTCCATTGGCCCACAGGAAAGGGAAGGGGACTGTGAAATCCCAGAAACCCAATTCCCAATTCCCTCATGAAAAGGGAAGGTCAGCAAGGACTTTGCGTGAGCAGGTTGGAAAGAGTGCAGGAGGTGCTTTCTTCTACTTAGGTTTTTGCTTTAATGGTACACACAGCAATGCACAGTGTTTCCCAACAATATTTCCATTTGCAGCCCGGTAGCTTCAGCTTCTGTCTGTTGTGTTCCTGGCATCAACTCTGATCTCTCATCCTCAGCCAACCTGGGCAACAATATATGACTTTCTTTTAGAGACTGCATTAGGCAGCCAAATGAGCATTTACTAGTCTCCTGTCAGCTCCAGCAGGCAGTGATCTGCTGTGCTTGACTGCAGCACAGAAAGGGCAGGGTCTCTAGTCTTCTCTCTCTCTATCTCTCCCCCCCCCCCCGATTGTGGGTAAGGGGTGATGAAGCTAAAGCTCTGCTTCTCTCCACCAGCCAAGACAAGCATTCTGTTTCTTGGGAGTGCAGAGGAGTCAAGACACAGGCTCTCACACTCCATGCTTATGATTAGTTTAGAATATTGATTGCCAATTATTGATTAGTGCCAGAGGCTAGGGGTTCAAATCCCTATGCGGAAGAATTTTTTTTTTTTTTTTAGGTGGGAAGGTGCTCCATGGCTGCAAAATATAAAGGTTGGTTGCCAGTTGCCAAAAGGGGGGCCAGTTGAGGCTGCAAAACTCCTCAAAGTTCAGTCCCAGGCAGGCTCTTTTTTGACCTTTTTTTTTAAAGTCCCAGGTAGGACTTAACCCACAGTTAAGCTCCTGGAGTGAGCCCCCTGCTGGAGGCTGTGGGTTAAGTCCTACCTGGGACAGATTACAGAACTAAACATTAAGAAACTCACAGATGAAATATTACTTGATTTGGACAGATGGGCCTCTCTGAATCTGTCGTTATGGGGTAAAGTAAATACTATACTGGTTGAAAATGGCTGCCCGAGACTCTATAGTGCATCCATTTTCAACCCCTGTGCCATGGCACACTGGTGTGCCACAAATGGTCCCTAGGTGTGCCGTGGGAATTTGGGAGAGGGTCATTTATTAGTAGGGCCAGTGGGGATGTGAGCCCCCCATTGACATCACAGTGTGCCTTGTCAATTGTCAAAAAGCTGATGGTGTGCCTTGACCATTTTAATACCTTGCCAGTGTCCCATAAAATGAAAAAGGTTGAAAATCACTGCTTTAGGTGTTGGTTTCAGGCAAAAAAGGTTATTTCTCTTCTACCCAGGCTGCTTGCAATCCAAGGCACAAAAACTCAAACCCCAAAAATTTAAGACCAAAGGCAGTTTACTCACAATCTGATGCAGACTTACACAAACATTTTTCTCACATCAAAGTTCTTAAAACTAGAAGACCAGAAGCCCTAAATAGCTGCCCCTGGATGCATGTAAGGATGATAAAACAATGTTTAAAAACAGAGATTAAAATACACTCTCTGGTTCTACTAAATTCAGCAGACAAGAAGCTACATATAGACAAAGAGGAATCAGCAAAGGGACACACCCTTTAGAAAGAGCATTAAAGGGACCACATACCATTTCTTCTTTAAAGAACTAGCTACTCAACTGATAACTACTACTCAGTGTTGTTATTCCCCAACAATAGTGGCACAAGTTCAACTTGGCCCTTGAAGGCGAATCAGGCGGGCGCCACTGCTGCCGAAACCGCCCCCTTCCCAGGCCTAATCTGCCCACCCTGCCCCATCTCCTCCTGGATCTGCCTGTCTGCTGCTCCATTCCACCCCTCTGCCTCCCTCCCAGGCCCTGCTTGGCCTAACCTGGTGGGTAGGCCTGGTCCATCCTCGGGTGCAGTAGCAGCCAGGCCACACACGCTTTCTCTCCCTTGCTCTTGTTGGACCTCTGCCAGCAGAATGGCTGGCATAGATTTAAGGAGACCAGGCCTGGCGGGGGGGGGGGGCAAAATCCCTGGAGTCCAGGCTTCTGGGGGTGGGTGGGGCAGTGGCAGAACAAGCAGTAGGAAGGGGCAGTCATTCATCTTGCCCAGCGACTAATACCAGTTCTCAGCGGCCCTTGGGGGGACCCACTTGGTCAGCAGAGTCTTGCTTCGGGCTCAGGGAACAAACATTGCCTTGCCTTGAGGAGACCTCCATGACTGCTCCCCACCCCCACGGGATGCATCTTGCAGGGCACCTAACACTCTGAGCACTACACAGCTTTCCTTTTCAAGGCAGAGCCAGACAGAATCCTGCAGCAAACTTGTCCTGGAGCCTCCTGATCCTGCTGGGAGGGGCCGAGCCTCCGTTCCGGACTCCTGCTTTCTGGTCTCTGGCACTTAGTGGAGTGCCCCAGGGTGACAAACCAAAAGTCAGTGCTCTTGGTCAATCAGGCCTCCCTCCCTCCCTCCATTTCCTCCCTCTGTCATCACTGGAGCATTTCCTCTGGAAAAATCAGTGAGGGTGATAGAGACTGAACACTGCTAGAGACTGAACAGCTGCCGTGGCCAAGAAGGGAATCTGAGCTGCGAGCTCTGGATGAGATGGACACTCCTTCCTTCTGGGCTGCTGCTTCTGTGAAAAGAGCAGTGGAAGGTGTCCTCTTCCTGTAGCAACACCAACCTTGAGATCTCTGTCCAGTTCTTCTCCTTCTCCTCTTCCAAGTCTTCCAAGTCTTCCACACCTTAGGAGGGTGTGCACATTGTATGAAGAAAAGACATGAAAACTCACCATCAGATACAGGGTGGAGCGAGCAGGCAGGTTCCCTTGTTTCCTGCTAACCATATTAAGCCTTATTATTATTAAGAGAAATTAAGCCTCCCGCCTCTCCTCTTGCATTTGATGGTCCGTGTTCTTTGCCCTCTTCCACGCGTGGGGAGGATTGCCCTGCATAAACCTGATGAAGGCAGCTAGTCAAGGAAAGCCAACACACTAATAAAAGTGTTCATCTTCAAGGCTGTTTTCACTACCACCAGATTCTGCGTGGTTTTGGATTCCAAGCAGGGGACAGTGCGAGGCCAGCAGGGGGTGGAGAGATGCAGAGCTCCACATTGTCACTAACCCCTCAACATCAGAGCTCTACACTAGCCCTGTGAGATTCACACCTGCAAGTGTTGTCCTCCCGAATTCTCAGTAGACTGAATTAGCAAATGGTGTCAATAATCAATCATGGAGAAAATGTTTAGTATAGAATATACTTTGGCTAATGTTACATCAATCACTTTTTCCTGCCACCTCCTATATTATTGCTCAGGGATCTTAAGTGATGTCATCCTGTCAGACTAACCGAGGTGATGAAAGAGAGATTGCCAACTGGGAATTTCCCCAGAAGTGGCACTAAAAAGGTCATCAGCGCAGTTTGTCATCATAGGTTAAAAAAAGAAAGGGAAAATGAGAATTGAAGAACACACAAGTGATTGTCAAACACACCGGATGGGAACAGCACTGGGACAAAATTTCCAGGAATATGTTCAATTCTTCCATCTTTTAAATTTTCCATTTTTGTACGGAACCCCAGAACGTTCTGCTTCTCAGATGTACTGATTGGGTCGTGTGCCTGGCAGGTCTGCATTGGGATTCCACTGAAACAGGAACAGCTACAGCAACACCCACTCTGAATCTATTCACCTGCAAGGATACACGTTTACGCACTAAAACAGAAAACAGAGAGAATTAGATTGTAGCAACTATTCTCCAAGTAGAATATGGGAAGCCTTTGTCACTCTATCACGTACCACAACCCTCTGTGTGTGTGTGTGTGTGTGTGTGTGTGTGTGTGTGTGTGTGTGTGTGTTGCATCAAGTTTCCACAAGTTGCTCAGGGCCTTCTGGGGCCCTGCAAGGCCCCCCACCAATGTTTCCTTTAATTCCCCCCCCCCCAGAATGTGTGGAGCCTAACTGTGGCTGTGTGGACACAGCTGTGGAGCACTCAGCAATATCATCATCATCGGCAAGCTCCAGAGTGCAGAGAGGAAACACACCCACACTCACACTCACTCACACACTCCTGCTCACACACTGAGCTCAGGTAGCTGATATCTTGTCCCTTGTTACAACCCTCTACACTCAGCAAATCCCCTGAAGCTTTGAAGGTGCTTCCTGGTCAGTCTCTTGCCTTGATTCCCACAGGCACTAGTCTCTGCTACATGTCCAGGATCCCTCCTTTAACTGGCTGCATCTATAGGGAAGGTCAAGGCTGCAGAGGTCTTACTGCCCCAATTGTTCAGAAGCTGACCCCTCTCTCTTGGAATAACTGTGAGCACAATGCTGACTTCAACTAACCCTGCAATAGACACTCTTTTTTTGTTTTAAGCTTGCTCAGGAAGGGCTCTGTGCACTTCAATGCTGGCTGTCAGCATTTTGAACACAAATAGATCCAGCCCAAGTGTTACCTCACCATTAAAGAAGAAGAGGCTGTGATCAGGGGGGTAATCAAAAGGGATTCATTCTAGCTGCCATGTGTGCTTAAATGTCAGCAGCACTGGTGTGAAGCTGGCCAGCCAAGAACCCTTCCTGAAAGCCTTTTTGATCTGAAAGTTCTCAACCACAGGTCCTTTCCAGTAACTCATCACAGGCAAAATGTTCAGATGCTGCCACCTAGTGGTTTGTTGAGGACAAGCATTGAGCTGATATCCCCTCTTTCTACTCCCTGCAAATGTGTGAAGGAAGAAATTTCCCTTATTGGGTGGTTTGGATGATGACTGCTCCATCTGGCTCAATACTTCTCTGGCTGCAGCTGACAGCAGCAGTTTCAGGAATGACCCTCTAGCAGCCCTACCTGGACACGCCAGGGATTGAATGCGGGACCTTCTGCATGGAAAGAAGCTGCCCTACCCCGGTGTTCCGGCACCCCCTGCTAAGCGCCTTCCTTGCGCTCTGTCTAGCAGAGAGAGCAGTTTTCAGTGAAGCAGCCAGAGGGGGAGAGAACTGCAGGCACAAGTTCAAACACTGGCCAGAGGATTCCTTGCTTATTCTCCATCAGGCCTCTCTGCTCCAGGCTGCATTGGCCCCCTGCAGCTCTCTGCAGCAACCACCTTCCCAAACAGCGGAGATGCCTTGGAGCCAGAACATGCCCCAGCTAAGACTGCAAGCCTTTGGGGGAAGAAGAAGAGTATCTCTGAGCATATGCAGTGTGTTCTCCCCATATCAGCGCGTTCTTTCTTCCACAATAGGAATGACTGGCTTTTGTGGCTTGTTTTCTGGCCTGCCTTTCCTCCAAGCAGAACCAAGGAGGGAGCACTGGACTGCTGGCTGGGAGCTCCCATCCCCAGTGGCCCTACTGAGGGAGCGTTGTTAATTGTTAGCCTCACAACAATGCTGCAGGTAGGCGAGGCTGGGAAGTGAGGATTTGCTCAAGACTCCTCAAAGAGTTTTATAGCCAAGAACAGAAAATTTTCCACCTCTGGTGTTCCTGTGGAGGGGATGGGACACTAAGTTTCTTCAGGCACCTGGCTGCTGGTGTAAAGTAGCCCCTCTGCCTTGCCTTCAGAGCCAGTCGTGACTGCAAAGCTTTTGCAGTCCATAGGTGTGAACAACTGGCAAAGTGGGCCAGAATGCAACCAGGAGGGATGAGGCTTGGGGGGCATCTCACTGGCCAGTTCCCAACTGCAGGCCTTGCGAGGCACTGCTGGATTCCTCTGGGGTGGAGGAAGATGTGATGAATCTGTGTCTTGTGTTCCCCAAGATTATATGGCATGTCAGCCCCGGAAGGGTGCAGGGGCCCAATTATGGCCATATGTAAATATGTGTGTGTTGTGTCTATGTCTGTGTGTGAGTGCGCATGAATGCTTCTGCAGAAAATAAGGTATGGGATATTCTTAAGATATACTACCAAACTCAAATTGATAAATTTAAGGTTGGCGGTGAAGTAAGAGTGTTTGTGTCGGGCGGTGAGCCATACGTGAAGGCATTGGATCCAGTGGAGCAATGCTCCACCAGTCCCACCTCCTTCCCTCCCCACTCCCCCAGCACACCTCCCCCCACCCTCTCCCCGCCCTCTGCCTCCCCATCACACCTCCTTTGATGATCACCTCCTTTGAGGATGATGACCCCTTTGACAGGGGTGAGCAGTGAGGTGGCAAAGTTTGCAGACAATACCAAACTTTTCCGAGTGGTAAAGACCAGAAGTGATTGTGAGGAGCTCCAGAAGGATCTCTCCAAACTGGCAGAATGGGCAGCAAAATGGCAGATGCGCTTCAATGTCAGTAAGTGTAAAGTCATGCACATTGGGGCAAAAAATCAAAACTTCACATATAGGCTGATGGGTTCTGAGCTGTCTGTGACAGATCAGGAGAGTGATCTTGGGGTGGTGGTGGCCAGGTCGATGAAAGTGTCGACCCAGTGTGCGAAGGCAGTGAAGAAGGCCAATTCTATGCTTGGGATCATTAGAAAAGGTATTGAGAACAAAATGGCTAATATTATAATGCCGTTGTACAAATCGATGGTAAAGCCACACCTGGAGTATTGTGTCCAGTTCTGGTCACTGCATCTCAAAAAAGACATAGTGGAAATGGGAAAGGTGCAAAAGAGAGCGACTAAGATGATTACTGGGCTGGGGCACCTTCCTTATGAGGAAAGGCTATGGCGTTTGGGCCTCTTCAGCCTAGAAAAGAGTCGCCTGAGGGGGGACATAATTGAGACATACAAAATTATGCAGGGGAAGGATAAAGTGGATAGAGAGATGCTCTTCTCCTTCTCACCATTGACTCTGTCTGTGCGAGCACTTCATGCTTGTAAGGTGGTAGATCACTTGCAGTCAGTTCTATTTATATTCTTCACATTAAAGCAAGAGGAAAGATATGCAATTCAAATATAGTAACGCCATTAGAACATTAGTTTTTACAATATTAATTAATTTTATTAATTTTTACAGTATTAAGCAAAGTACAGAAGTTTTGAGTTTATAGAATCTGCCTAGTAGAGCTGGATTCTCCTCTCTTTCTGAGAGTTGAATCTCCTTAGAACCAGGGGCGGATCCAGTGCCTGTATTTGGGGGGCAGGGCATGAACAGTGCCTTCAGAGCCCAGGTCAACCAGCCAGGTAGACCTGGGCTCCTTATTGAGCTTCTAGCCTCTGCGGCTATTTGCTGAGCAGCTAGACCTGGGCTTCTGCCTGGACGTGGAGTCCTGGTCTACCTGGTTGGTAGATTGAGCTTATATTGAGCTCTGTGGCTATTTGCTGGGTGGTTAGACCTGGGCTCCCATTCAAGCCAATCTCCTTGGCAACCGTCCGGTGGCCTTCTCCTGGCACCCAATTTTGCTCTCTGTCTGGGTGTGTGCCCTTCCCTGATGACAGAACAGTTTAGGGGGGACATGCACCAATGCCCCCCCCCGATCTGCTCCTGCTTAGAACCTTTTCCACAATGAAGTTCTTGGTTCTCTTTAGCTCAAATGCTTTCCATGCTTTCTCCCACCAGAAAAAGGGTTCCCCCAGCCCCCAAGCAGCAGTCATTAATTTTAAAAATATATCTGAAAGGCAAAACCCCAACCATGTGCTCCATGTGCTCTCCATGAGCTATGGATAGGGGCAGGGTGACCAGATGTCATAGCTTCCAAAGACCCTGTTTTACTCAGTCTACACACATGCGCAAAAAGGTCTTCACCCCCCCCTCCGCCAAATGAGGCCAAACCACAACTCAGCAGGAGCAGCTCCAGGACCCTGCACTGGGCGTGCCACGCAACTCCCGGGGAAAAGAAGGAGTGCACCAGAGAGCAGGTGCAGCTCAGCAGGCTTTTCATGCCCTCCTCTGTTGTGTCCTGTGACTATCGGGATCGCTGGGACTGGCCCTAAACTGGATTACTAGGAAACAGGAGCCTGAGCGCATGGGAGGAGGCTGAGCCCTCAAGGGAAAAGAGGCCTGAAACGTTGGGAGGACAAGAGGCTGAGAAAGAGACATGTGTGGACGAAGGCTCAGTCCATCAGGGAGAGAGGCTCAGGCAGGCTTCAGGAGACAGAAGAAAGAAGGGGAGGAGGGTCTCACTGCCGAGAGAGGCTCCTGAGTGAGTGTCGAGATGGACTCCTGTGTCAGCCTCCGAAAAGGCCACCTGTCCCCCAGCACAGTCCAGAGTCACGCGGATCCTCTGGAGCTCCTGGCTCAGGGACAGAGGACGGTAATGGGGGCCATTAAAAACGCTGTACTGACCTCCCCACTTCCCCACAGCCCAGATCCCTACCTTAGGACTCAAAGAAATGTCAGGACTATTAGGAAACATGCCCTTTATACTCACAGACTTTCTGGCAACACCCACACCCCACCCTCCCTCCCCTCCCCCAGTGACCTCCCAGAAGCCCTCACGGCCCAGCACACAAGACCACCAGTCAGATCTCTCAGGATTGTGGGGCAGAGCTTGACGTTTGTCTCCCCATCTCACACTCTTGCGGTCCTCACACAGGATGAGGCAGGAGTGAGCCGTGTCTGGATCCAGAGTCACCTTTGCTGTAGGGGTGGAGGGAGAGCAGAAGAGAGAAGCATCAGGAGACTCATCCGGAGCCACAGGGACAGGAAGGGCTGTGGGGCGGTGACCAGGCCTGCCCCCCACAATAAGGCGCAGGGCAGAGGCGGGAGACTCCAGGCAGGTGATTGGTTGCCTAGCTGGGCACCAGGAGCACACTGAGGGGACTGTGACTTACCCTCCACATTCGGGTGGGCTGTGGGCCAAAGCAGTCCCTTGGGGGCCGGAGCACGGCTGAGGGAGCCCATCTGTTGGGGGGACAGACAAGCAGGGGCGTGCCCCGGAGTCCCTTCCTTCCTGGGCTGTGCTCCTTGTCACTTCTGGGTCTGGCTGCTGGCTGGGGACCTTATGGAGGCTTTTAATTCTCATGAGAGTGTCTGTTGGGCCGCAGTTCAGTCCACGCTTGCCTGGGAGTGAGCCCCATAGACTATGTTGGGGCTGGCTTCTGAGCAGAGATGCACTGCTTTGGGCTCAGGCTGCAGTCCTATCCACATTGTCTGGGAGTAGGCCCCATATTATAGTAGTCTACTGAGATGTCACTAGGGCATGGACCACTGTAGCCAGATCAGTGACCGTACAGCTGCAGCTATAATGCACTCTATGGGTGGCTATCCCTGGAAACGGTTTGGAAGTTGCAGTTAGTGCAGATTGCGGCAGCTTGGTTGGTCGCTGGGGCTTGGCGTGCAGAATCTGCTATGCCGTTGCTCCAGTGGCTACACTGGCTGCTTATTCTTTTCTGAGTCCTTTTCAAGGTGAAGGCCTTTAAAGGCCTATACGGCATTGGGCCAGGATACCTCAGGGACTACTTTCCCCCATACATTCCTTCACGTCCTCTGTGCTAATCAGACAGGGCGCTTCTCGAGATACCACCACCCTCTGTACCCAGGGGGATGGCAGCAAGGCGTAGGGTCTTCTCGGTCGTGGCACCACAGCTCTGGAACCAGCTGCCAGAAGATCTGAGAGCAGCTTCTTCAGTACATGGTTTCCGGCTAGGTTTGAAGACCTACCAGTGTCACCTGGCCTTTGGGGAGGGAGGTGCTCCTTAGGGACCCCTTAACTTTTTAAACCTATTGAAGCTTTTATGCTCTCTATATTATTTATTTCCTATCTGCTCATTTATTGTTGTAGTTTAAATTGTTTTACGGTTTTAATGGTTTTTGATCTTAATAATTTATTTTGATGGTTTTATGTATTTACGCTTCTATGTAAACCAGTTTGGATGTTTAGAAAAGTGGTGTAAGAATCTTTAGAATAAATAACTTATTCATTGAATTTCTCTGCCACCCCATGTCCCCTCTTATCTCCCCTTTCCCTTTCCCCTTCCCCTTTCCCAACCACTTTTCTGGCAGGTTTCCTGCTTCTATCAGATTTGAAGAAGCTCTTATGATTCTCCTTAATGTTGCTGGTCATTCACTCCTCCAAGTCTTTCTTGGCCTCCCACATCAAGTTCTTACATTTCTTTTGCAAGGGTTTGTGTACCTTTTTGTTCTCCTCATTAGGACAAGACTTCCATTTCAGAAGGAAGCTTCCCTGCCTTTTACAGCCTCTCTGCCTTTGCTCTTTAGCCATGCTGGCATCCTCCTGGATTTAGTCAAACCCTTCTTTTTTTGCTGTATACATTTCCTCTGGGCCTCTATTACTGCTGTTTTAAACAGACTCCATTCGCACTGCAGATACTGGTTTCGTTTTACCTTTCCTTCCATTTTCTTTCTAACTAGTCTCATTAGAGGGAAGTCTGCCCTCCGGAAGTCAAGGGCTTTTGTGTTGGATTTGCTTGGCAGTCTTTCCCCGCCATGCATTTCTCCCCCACCCGCCTTCAAGGAATGGTTTACTTCATACTGCTGGTCAAAGCTTATGGAGCAAAGTCTTGCATGCTGGATGATCAGGAGTGGAGAGAGCAAGAGGAAGGAGAAGCCAATTAGGGACACAGGTGAGGTGGACAAAGTCAAGTTCTGAGACAGGGAGCCCCTGAATCACCTGCTTCCAGTACAATACGCTGCCCCCAGTGTCCTGCAGGTGGCATTACACCCATTTCCCAACAGGGTTTTTTGTTTTACACACACTGAAGATTGTTGAGCCCATTTTTTAGGAATTTCTCCCCCCCCCCACCTCCTTTCCTGCCCAACATCCTTGCACATCATTCTTGATTACCTGCGTATTGCTCCATGACAACCTCCAGAAGGGGTTTTACATCAAAGAATCCCCCGATTCTGCAGGTGAGCTCAGGAGGTAAAGCCACAGTATTCCGAAATGCTTCTTTCCTCTCATACCTAAAGTGGAGGAGGAAAATATCTACTCTCAAAATCCATCCAATGGGAATTCCTGACTGGAGTAAAAGGACGGCATGGAGGAGAAGAGCAAAAGCTTGAGCAGAAAAGACAGAAAAGACAAAGGAAATGGGCAGACCGGGGGTCTGTGTGTGCAGGGAAGCAGCTTTCTCTGGCTATGGCAGTGTACATGGATATAAAATCCAGCAGGTACAGAAGCACCTGTGTAGCTGAGGGAGGGGGACAGAGGTCTGGCATGTGCAGATGGAATGTTGTAAAAACAGGACCTAAGTAGAACACTGGAGGGTGGGGAGTCCTGCATTCTCTTCCCAAGAGCCACGACAGAGCCACTTTCTTCACAGACCATTCCCAGCATCATGCAAGGAGGAAAATGAGTGGGATCCACATACCTCTGCAAGGTCCTTCTAATATCCTGGGGGAAAAGAAAAGAAGGAGACCTCAGCACCTGCCACAGACAAGTCAGTGTTTTCAGACCCTGAACAGAGGTGCTGTCTGGTCCTCCACTGTCCAGCTGGCAGTGATCCGTTTTGCACACTCCACTCAAGGACTGGGGGTGCAGCTCCACAGAATAAACACAAGCTGGGTAAAGAAATATTTTCTTTTGCTTGTGCTTGTCCTGATCCATCAATTCTGTGTCACACCTCCTGATCTATTATCAGACGCAAATGTCCACAGCCTGGATCCCAATCACTGCAAAATAAAAGGGGAGGCAGAGGCATACCTGAAGGGGGCAAAAGGGTCAAATGCTGCAGGCACCAGGTTTGGGGGTGGCGGTACTCTGCAGCAAATTCCTACCCCTGCATCACCCCTCTTCAGCACTTAGTTGGCCACCAATAGTATCAGTGAGCAGATGTGAGGGCAACCCCCAGAGGCATTCTGAAGGTTGGGGAAGCTGTGGATGGCCTAATAAGTGCCAAAATAGTCACATAAGGGAAAGCTGCAGGTGGCCTATCTGGCTCTCAGAACAGTTTTGGGGGGTGGCAGTGGGTGCAGGGGATGGCAGCTCCACATGGGGGGTGGCACCCCAGAAAGTGTGGCCTTAGCTGCCACAGTGGCTACAAACACCATTGAGGAGAGGGCTCTGCTGGAGCTTCCCTTGGTGTTGCTGAAACCAAGTTGGTCTGATCCATGCTTCCCTGGTTGCTCTGGTCCATATCTTCCGCAGAGGGAAACTGAGGCATGGCCAGGCAGCGACTGCCCTCCATTATCAGACTTCCAGCAAATGCATTCCAGATGCCCTGTGACTCTCCCTGCACAGCCACCACACAGTTGGCCACGAGATGGCACTGGACCACCACAGAAACCCATGAGTGGGGTATGAGGGTAGCAGGACAGAATTGGGCAGAATTGGGGGGGGGGAGATCAGTGGTCAGGAAGGAAACATGAGAACAGAATCCAGGATCTTTGGGACATTCAGACTACAGTGAAATAAAATAAACTTCCTTATTTCTCTTGGGTGCTCCAGTACATTAGAGAGGTCTTTGTCAGCAACACACACTGAGTCCCTTCATTCTTGTGTAGGCCAAGGAAGCACAGAGCAGTTTCTTTCCTTCCCTGGTGAAGAACCTGGGCAGTCTCTACCACCCTCTCACCTGCAGGAGTTCACTTGCTGGCTGCTGGCATTTCTCCTCCATGTGCCGGATGAGACCTTCAAGAGAGGACAATTCCTCCACCAATCTGGCCATGTGCTCTTCTCTTCTGGGTGCAATTTTCTTCTCCAGCTCATCCAACTGTGAGAGGAGAAATGTTCTTTGATCTTCCAGAAACTGCTGTAGTTGCTGGAAAACAGCCACTGTGCTTGTCTTCTTTTCTTCCATTTGGCCCTAAAACAAGCAGATGGAAAAACAAGAAAAGGAGAGAAATGTCAGAAATGTTGTCAGCCTTTGCAGGGAGGTTGTGGGAAATGTCTACTCAGAAACATGGCAGGAAGAGACTCTGGAGGAGATGGAGGGAGGCAGATCTTCCAGGGTCTCCTTCATCACCACACTACTGTCATGGAACAGGCGAGTGAGCTGGTTCTCCTAATGTGAAAATATACACCTACTGGGACTCATTAGAGCGCCAGCCCTGCAAGGAAGAGCACTTTTGACTTTTTGCAGAGATGAAATCTGCTGTGAGCAGCGGAAAACAGACACGACTCCACCTTTAAGAATGGCCTTTAATGAACATGACTGGGGAGTTCTGGCCATGCTGACTCTTCTGCCTTTTCGTTGACAGTTTTAGAGACATGGCTTTTAGTAGCTGTTCACTTCCATTTCAAGAAGGACACTTACAAGCAGGTCTCGGCTTTCCTTTTCTGTTCCTGCTTTGCTTGCCAGAATTCTCTCTCTCTCCTTTCTCAGATCTTCCAGACAGATATACAACTGGTCCTGAAGCAAAGATAAAAGTTTCTGTTTGAATTCTTTTTGGGGGGGAGGGGCGGCGGAATGGGCTTTACTTTCTAAAGTGAGAAAGTAGTTGAGGTATCCGCTTGCTCCTTGCATTTCAATGCCTTCTAGACAGGTCTCTTGACTTTGGATCCAACAGTGGTATCTTACATGAGTAGAAGGAGATTGCAACTGAAGTTCATTGAGTTTGTGTTTAGCCCTTCCTGAGATAGAGAAGGAAAAGGATGTCCTTCAACCTCCCTTTGTGCCCATCCCTGACAGCAGGAGCCCTCCTTGTGAGATGAATCTCCTGCAGCGGATAAACACTTTTTCTGCTCCAGGGCTCAAGGCCTTCCCTCAATGATTTCTCCCCAACCAAGCTGCATGTTACACCCATCACTGGCCTGTGAGATTTGTATCCACTCACCTTGCATTCCTTGGCAGCCTCTTCCAAACGCAGGACTGTATGTGATCGATGTTCTGGGGATCTCTCACAAAACACACACACCAACTCCTCATCTTCTTTGCAGAACAGGTGGAGCTTTTCCTGGTGTCTTGCACATAAATTCTCTTTTCCCAAGTTAAATGATAGACTTTTAATTTTTTCTACTACATTTGCCAGTTGCCAGATTGGCCAGAAATTCCCTTTCTTGATTCTGGCTTTGCAGAGGGGACAAAGTCCCCCAGATCTTCCCACTTCTCACAGTAGTTGGTGATGCAGCCCCTGCAGAAGTTGTGGCCGCAGTCCAGGGTCACCAGGTCTGTCAGGTACTCCATGCAGATGGGACACTTGAGTTCCTCCTCTACCTCCAAGGTTGGTGAGGCTGAGGCCATGGCTGATGAAGACTCCATGGATGAATTCAGGCAGCTTCTGAGACCTGTACAAGGACAGCAGGTGAGTGTGGGTGAGCGACAGAAGAAATACCATATGGGGAATTTCACAGACTGCCCATTGCAGAAGATCTGTGAATTTTCCACTGTGGTGCCCAGTTTGTGGGACTAATAACTAGACGTGTTTGCTTTTGTTGATAACAACATAAATGCACAAAACACCACATTTTGGTCTTTAAGGGCGCAATCCTAACCCCTTATGTGGGTGCTTTCCAGCAGTGGCATAGCGGTGCCAATGGGACATATGCTGCATCCTGCAGTTGGATGACACTCACAGAGGCCTCCTCAAAGTAAGGGATGTTTGTTCCCTTACCTCAGAGCTGCATTACCCTCATGTCAGTGCTGGAAACCTAAGTGCCCACGCTAAGCCTCTTCCTGGTGTTTGTCAGGTCGTGCCTGCCCTTCCAACCCAGAAGAAACTGGTTATGATATTAATTCCAGCGGTCCTTTCAAAAGGTGGACCATGCAAAGTGGTGCAGTGCAGGAAAAACGTTGAGAAATGCTACTCTGTTCCAGGGTTCTTCAACCTGTGGGTAGCAACCCCAATGGGGTCGTGAAGCTTCATATGGGGTTGTGGCAACCTTTCAAAACCTGCCTCTTACAATGGTCGGAGGAACCTGCGGGAGGGCCTGGAACGGTGCCAGCATGTCACAAATTACCAGACCCGGAAAAGGGCGGGATGAGATGCTACAGTCAGTGGCTTCATTTTGGGCCAGGGAACCACTCGGAGGGGATGGCAAGAGCAGGTGTTTTCCTCACTGAAGGATAAGCTTCAACTGTCCCAGGGGGAGAGAGAGGGAAGGAGCCTGTTAAAGCTGGGCAGGCACCTGCAATCCTGGCCACGGCTACCTTCTGTGGTCCCTGACGTCAAGCAGTGCAGAAGGCGGTGCAGAGCCAAGCAGCTGGCAAGAGAATGGTCTGGAAGTGACGCGAAGCTGGAAGGTGAGGACTGGCTGCTGAGAGGTGGGTTGCCAGCCTCATATTCATTCATTCATTCACTGGGGGACGTGACATGAAACAGATTGAAGACCACTGGCCCTTGTTACATACACCCTGTTTCCCGAACACGTGTGCAGTTCAAACGGACTTCATCTTGGTTTCAGAGCTGAGCAGATCCCCTCCCCTGCTCTGTGATAGTTGAATGTGCCAGAGGACTGGAGGATAGCAATTGTCACACCGATTTTTAAAAAGGAAGGAGAGGGGATCTGGGAAATTACAGGTTGGTCATCAAAACATCCGTTCCAGGCAAGATGGTGGAATGCCTCATCAAAGATAGAATCTCAAAACACATAGATGAACAAGCTTTGCTGAGGGAGAATGCTACTGTGTTTCTTTTCTTCTATCTCAGCAAAGTCCTCATTTGCTTTTTCTTCTTCTTCTAATGCAGGAGCATCCAAGGACTGGCTTTCACCAACTCCCTCATCACTCTGCGTTAACTTTGAAACAAACCCTGGTGAAATAAACTCACCTAGTCTCTCTCCCCCTTTTATTTTTTTCTGTGTTCCAGACTTAGATTTGTGCTTCTCCATACTGTTAATTTCACACTCAAAGCATGCCAAAACAAATGCAGACTAGACATGATCCAGGGCCATGTTTTCTAGACACACACTAAACTATGACAAGAGGTGGAGCTGAATATTGGAGCCTGGGAATTATGTGGACTACCTCTGGGACCTAGAAGTTCTGGACTGAAGGCAGAAGTTGCACTTTCCCTTGTTTGAATTGTACTAATACACACTGATGCTTTCGGAGAAGACCTGGGCTGCATTTCCACTATAGCTGTCATCCACTGTCAGTGCACTTCTACTTCCCGAATGCAGGGGGACCAGATATAATGGAGGGCAGAGTGCCTACACCAGGGGTCGGCAACCTTAAACACTCAAAGAGCCATTTGGACCCATTTTCCGGAAAAAAGAAAACCTTGCGAGCCACAAAACCCTTTTGACATCTAAAATGAAGATAACACTGCATATATAGTTTGCGCTCCCCTCTTATAGGTCCCAGTTATATAATACACTCCCCTCTTGTAAGTCACAGTTATATAATACACTCCCCTCTTGTAGGTCACAGTTATATAATACACTCTCCTCTTATAGGTCCCACTAAAAATCAGGTCCAGACCCACAGTTGGAGAACAACTGTTTTAGATTGTGCACAGGTGAACTGCTTGTGAAGGTTACTGTCATTCTTTACAGTCATTTACTTCTGTACTTTTGTAAATGCCTTTACACACAATACTACCTCTGAACAAGACCACTTAGTACTACTTAACACTGTTCACAAAAGTGAACAAACAAGCTAAGAGTTCAAAACTGCATAAAATAAAAGGCATAATAACAGTGATTACTTCCCAACAATGAAATATGCTTTGGTGCTACATATACAGTATGTTACACATACAGTATACATATACAGAATACCATCTGGTGCAGGGGTCTCCAAACCCCTTTCAAGTTTCCAAGTGAAGGAAACGGAGCAGTGAGAGTGTGAGTGAGTGATGGGGGAATGCTGAGTGGGGAGCTTGAAGGCTATAATCCTGGGCACCCGTTCCTGGGAGCAAGCACAATGGGACTCACTTCAGAGGAGACAAGCACAGGATTGTGCTCAGAGCTTGGGAGGAGGACAGAGCAGCTGCACTCAATTGCTTGCTTTTGCGCTGCAGATCGGGCAGGAGGGAACGTGCGGCAGCGGCGGAGGCTCACCCTCAGAGGCGGTGCGGGCTCTTTGGGCAGGAGATGCTCCGCCAGCCCGTTCGCACCCTCTCCTATGGGGCACAGCCACAGGAGGAGTGGGAGCTGCGCTCATGTGCTCAGGCTGGTGAGTGGCAGCTGTGTCTCGGGAGGGGGGGCCCCTCCCCCCAGATGGGTTGGCCCCGCAGGGAGCTGCAGCAAAAGGCTGAAAGAGCGGCTTGCGGCTCCAGAATGGCAGGTTGCCGACCCCAGGCCTACACCTTGTATACAAGAGGGAATTTTGGCAGGTGCAGTTCAACATGGAAGGGCTTTTAAAGCTACACCAGTCAAAATGCCCTCTTCTCTGTCCTCCATCATATCTGGTCACCCTTGTTGGGAAAATGTGGGTTAACCCGGATTAGATGGGCATGTGAGAGAGGCAGAAATTTACTCCAAGACGAGAACTGCACTGTGGTCAGGTGAACAACAAGAGATGGGAAAATTTCTTATCTAGAAAAAAAGATTTTAAGAACTTTAGCACAGAAAAGAGCAGAAAAACAGGACAGTAGATTAGGCACAATCTCAGAAGAGGGTCTCAGCTATGCTGGCTACAAGCTGTCCTCTGCATTGCCTTCCCTCCAGCAGCTGCCCGGGATGAAGCTGTAGAACAGGCAAGCAGAGCCAGGAAGAGAGTGGTGCAGCTCAGGCAGTGAGGAGCCTTGCTGAAAGGCTGGAGCGGAAGCTGGATCGCAAGTTCTTTCTTTCAAGGTGGAAAGTATATCAGCTCTTTAGGACCCTGGTTCAGCTCTCTCGTCCAGATCTGCCACTCAACAGCTCCTCAGGCTGGACCTGAGGACCTTTTATAGGCCTTGCAAGGCCTCTTGCTGAACCTGCGAAACCCAGTCTTCAGTCCGGTCTGGGACTGAATGCAGTTACTGGTTAGTGCACAAGCTCTAGAACTCTTTCCGAACACCCTGCCCAAATGCGTTCTGGGGACAGTAGTTTGTGGAGGTATCTGAGAGCTGTTAGGGCTCCCCTTAACAAATGGCAGTCTCTAGAAAACATTGGGGGAACAGACGTGCATTGGAAGTGGTAAAGCAACCCGGAATAAATTTCTTTTGTACTGTCCAGTTTGTGTTGTCATGACCCTGGCCCCCTGGAGGCCCAGGCCCCAGGGATTTTGCCCCTCTGCTCCCCTCCTCCTCAGGCCTGCCACTGCCCCAAGAGAAGAGCCAGGGAAGCGGCTCGTTAAGGGAAGCGGCTTGCACCTGCAATCTCAGCCACAGCCATCTCCTGCGACCCCTGATGTGGGGAGCCAGCAGCTGGCAAGAGGGCAGACTGGAAATGAAGTGCCGCTGAGGCTGGAAGGGGCAGTGCTGGTCGCTGCGAGGTGGTCGCCATTCTCTTATTTGCTTATTGGGTGCTGTGGCACAAACAAAGGTTCAAGACCACTGGCCCTCTCTTTGAAGGCAAAGAAATGGAAGAACATACTCTTGCTTGACTGTGTTGGTGGGGAGAAATCAGCACACGGCTTGACATTCAGTCTTAAGAACCGAGAGCAGGAATATCTTCACAACCCTCCCTGTCCTTCTCCCTGGTCCAGCCCTCTCTGCAACCCGCCCTCTTCAATCCCCTGCCCTTAAATCCTGGATCATTCTCTCCCTTCTTCTTGACAGGCAAGCACAGGCTGAGGCAAGTTCTTACTTTTGCCGTGAATAGTTCCAGCGTTACAGGAAAGGGCAGTTTCAGGTCTCCTGGCAGCAGGCACCCCACACTCCCGCCGCTCCCCTTGGCTTCTTCTGGGAGAAAGAGCTGCCACTTCCTTGTCACGCCTGCCCATGCGTGTCAGTGCATCGTAAGTTAGGACAACCCAGTTGATAGATAAGCCACATTTCCTCACACATGTAATAAACTTATGAGTCCAAAGTCTGATCAGAAGCTAATAATATACGGCACTGCCCCCAAACTCCCATGGCACATCTGTAGACCATCTGTGGCACACCAGTGTGCCACAGCACAGTGGTTGAAAATTGCTGGTCTGAAGTGTACACAATTCACAGAACAACAAAGCGCTGAAAATGCTTGTCTGTTTCTCAGCAAGGACACCCATGAAAAGTCTAGGAGCCCATCTGTGTTACCTATGAAGGCCACTGATGCTGCAATCTGATGAACACTTACCTGTTGTACTCAGTGGGACTTACTTCTCAGTAGACATCCACAGGACTGTGTTACACTTTTCAGATAAAGTGTTTTCCCCACTTGGCAGAGCACAGGGGGATAGAGGAACAAGGGGGAAAGGGCGTTTCAAAGGTGGAAGAGCAACGAGATGCAAGAGGTATAGTCGGTTGCTCTTATTTTGTAGATCTAAAATGTAAGTTGTATGGACTCTTAGGATGCATAACAGCAGCAATAGGAGCTGAAGCTGTTTTCCAAGAAATACTCCTGGAGAGTTTGAAAACCGCAGCTCTACTTGCTCACGCAGAGGCACTTCAGGGCAGGGGAGGGCAGGGCGGGACAGGGGAAAGCATGTTCAGCTCACTTGGCAGAGCACAGGGGGATAGAGGAACATGGGAAAAAGGACATTGCAGAGGCCCAAGAGTGACAAGATGCAGGTCAGTTGCTCTTCTTTTGTAGATTTAAAATGTTATTATTATTATTATACAGTATTTATATACCGCTTTTCAACAAAAAAAGTTCACAAAGTGGTTTACAGAGAAAAATCAAGTCTCCAATGGCTCCCTGTCCCCGAAGGGCTCACCATCTAAACAGCTGCAGAAGAACAGCAGCAGGCAGCCACTAGAAAAGGCACTGCTGGGGTGAGGTGGGCCAGTTACTGCAAAAAGAGGAGCACCCACTGCAAAAAGAGGAGCACCCTGCCAGTTACTGCAAAAAGAGGAGCACCCACTGCAAAAAGAGGAGCACCCACTTGAAAAAGAGCCTCTTACCCAGTTAGCAGGAGCACCACACGTACTCTTATGATGCATAACAGCAGCTGTGGCGTCACCAGGGTCCGCATCACACGTGTGGGAGGCCTGCGCGTCACCACATGCAGTGGGCACGGCAGCGTCCCAGGTGGTGGGTGTGGTGATGTACCATCGCCCCGCCCCCACTGGTCTTTTGGCTGTACCTTTCGATAGAACACAGATATTTCAATGGGGTTTGTATCACTGCATTCTGCATGAAACTACACATTGATTGATAAATAACATGATGGTCTTATTCTTACAAACGGTGATTTTAGTGATTTCGGTCACTAGTGGTGTCACACACACACCCCGGGTGTCAACATACTAACAGCTTTTTGCAGCAGTTCTCAAACTTTTAGCACCAGGACCCACTTTTAGAATGACAATCTGTCCAGGACCCATTGGAAGTGATGTCATGGCCAGAAGTGACATCATCAAGCAAATTAAAATAATTATAAATAATTAAAGTAAAATAAGGGGGAGTCAGCACTGTTCCAACAAGTGAATTTTCTCTGTATCCTGCCTGCAATACTCCTCCCATGTTCTGTACGTGAAACCTCCTGATTTTAGAAATGGGCTATGTCAGAATGCCAATACAAGGGAGGGCACCAGGATGCAGTTCTCTTGTTATCTAGTGTGCTCCCTTGGGCATTTGGTGGACCGCTGTGAGATACCAGAAGGTGGACAAGATGGGCCTATGGCCTGATCCAGTGGGGCTGTTCTTAAGTTCTTATGACATAAGGGCAATGCAGCTCCTAGGTAAGGAAACAAACATTCCCTTACTTTGGGGAGGCCTCTGTGAGTGCCACCCAACTGCAGGATACAGCAAACATCCCATTGCCACTACTACGCTAGTGCTGGAAAGTGGGTTAGGATTTGGGCCTAGGGGAGGTTGAAGGGCATTCTTTCCCTGATCCATTTCAGGAAGGGCTGAACACAAACTGAATGCACTTCAAGACCCAAGTGCAATTCCTGCTCATGTAAGATACCACTATAAGATGCCAAGAAGGCAGTGAAATGCAAGGAGTAAGCAGATACGTCAACTGCTTTCTCATTCTTATGGAGTGTTCTAAAGCACCTTTAGATAGTAACCTGCCCAACCAACCCTGAAAAAGAATCCAAACAGAAATGTTTGCTTCAGGACCCATTGTGTAGCCATCTGGAAGATTTGAGGAAGGAGAGAGAGAGAGGCAAGTAAAGCAGGAACAGAAGAGGAAAGCCAAGACCTGCTCGTAAGTGTCCCTGTTGCATTGGAAGTGAACAGCTACTAGAACCCATGTCTGTAAAAGTGTCATATGAAAGGAAGAAGAGTCAACATGGCCAGAACTCCCCAATCATGTTCATTTCAGGCCAATCTAAAGGTGGAGTCTTGTCTGTTTTCTCCTTCTCACAGCTGATTTGGTCTCGCTGCAAAAAGTCTAATGTGCCCTTCCTTGCAGGGTTGTCACTCTAAATGAGTCCCAGTGGGTGCATAGCTTCACATTGGAAGAATCAATTGGAAGAATCACTCACCTGTTACCTGGTGGTAGTGCCTGTGTGCTGATGCAGGAGACCCTGGTGATCCGCCTCCCTCCAGCTGCTCCAGTGTCTCTTCCTGCCATGTTTCTGACTAGAGATTTCCCCCCACCTCCCTGCTAAGCCTGACAACATTCCTGTAAGGTAAGGGAATGTTTATTTCCTCACCTTGGAGCTGCATTGCTCTTATGTCTGTGCTGGTAAGTGGGTTAAGAAGCGCCCTAAAATTTTCATCACTGGCCTGCTACCAGTTATAATTAGAGCAATAATCAGGAACATGTATATGGATATATAAGAAGAAAATCAACACCACTGGTAATTGGTTGTTTGTTAAGAGGTATGTGTCCAGAAATAGCAATAAAAAATCATAAAGTTTGCCATAAAATCACTTGCCACAAGTTCCTTTGCTTCAGGTGTCTGTTTCCATTATCCTGCAGGCATGGTTCTGCTTTTACTTACTATGGACTATTTCTATGTTATTTGAGGTGTTTAAGAAATAGTATTGCTAGTACTACTTCATAAGTGACAGATCCGAGCTAGGGCTGCAAGTAAAACCTGCCCTTACGGACTTAGCACTCATCGTCTCATTGATGAGATGGAGGCTTGCAGCAGAAGTTCACCTTGATATACCACAGCGATTTTCAACTAATATGCCATGGCACACTGGTGTGCTGTGAATGGTCTACAGGTGTGTTCTGGGAATTTGGGGGGTGATCATTTATTAGTAGGGCCAGTAGGGAATGTGAGCCCCCACCAGCAGTACGGTGTGCCTTGTCAATTAAAAACAACACCACCAACAACAACTAATGGTGTGTCTTGACAATTTTAGAGTCTTGCAGTGTGACATGAGATGAAAAAGACTGAAAATCACTGGCACAGCATTCTGCAAAATACACATCACACACCCTCTCCACAATCTCCCACCCCATCCCATCCCATCCCACTTAAGTTGCAGTCCAGGGAGTAAGACCAGCCAAGCTGTCCACCCTACTGGAGCAGTCAAGCAAAACTATACCTGCACCGGATATGCCCAATCAGGACCTGCCAAAAGAAATAAGAGTGATCGACTGTCCTAACAAATGAGGAGCAATCACAAATAACCTCATTTAACTACCCCAAAATGGATCAATGAAGGCCCGAAATATCTAGGAACCCTTATGGCACCAATGAAGGCAAAATGGACACACCCGCAGATACCCTGAGACCACCAGACCAATGAAGGTCAACTGGACCCACCAACAGGTGTACCAAGAAACTGTAAAAACCAGCACCAATGAAGGCGTGACAGGGTAATATCCCCCAAATTTTGACCAGTAACAGCAAAAAAGAGGGATCCCCTCAGGGACAAACTGCAAAACAAAGAAGGGGTGGGGGTGCTGCTCCTCTTTTCTAATGTAATACTTAAGCACCCCAGACTGCCTCCTGTAAATCCTCCGAATGGCCTCCCCTGAAAGCCCCAAACTGGCTGCTGTAGAGGCTGCTCCGATCTGTAGCGAAAGGAACCCATAATCATCAGTGGCAGACTACACACACACACACACACACACACACACACACACACACCCTTCTGATCAGTCTTAGGCTTGCGGATCGTAATACTCAAACCACTGGGCACAAAATGCATGTCACCTACCTGCAGCGCCTGCCCTGAAGTATCGGATTTCAAAGGGCTCAGCACTTTGCCTGGCCTAAAATCCCCAAAGAACGTTACCAGGCAGGCAGCTTGAAATAAAGCACCTTCCATGGTGAAGCACACAGGAAATCGAAAGCTCTGTGCAGACCTAATAAAATCCAGGGGGGTGACTGAGGTCTGCAGGGAAGTAGACTGTCTCAAGGCCTGAACACGCTCACTTGCTTTCTACCTGACTCCACTTCTCCAACGGCCTCAGAATGCTCTTGTCCTTCAGAGCATCTCCTCACCAACAGCTAAAGACGTGACTAGTTCCAATTCCAGTTCCAGTTCCATGAGATCCTCCCAGCAGCCTTAAGGAATTCATTTTGCAGAAAACCAAATATACCCACCTCTATGCAGAGGGGCACATGCCAAGTTCTCATCCCAATCCCTGCTAAGTTCTCGTTCCAACCCCTGGCCAACCACTGGGGGATGCCTGTTTAAGACTCAGTTCAGCTGTGAGTTGCTCAGCAGCCTTTTGATCTCTGTATTCCCCTGGCATCCTTACGTTCCAGTTAGGAAGCCCCAAAAGCACTTTTCCATTGCCCCACAGGAAAGGGAAGGGGACTGTGAAATCCCAGAAACCCAATTCCCTCATAAAAAGGGAAGGTCAGCAAGGACTTTGCGTGAGCAGGTTGGAAAGAGTGCAGGAGCTGCCTTTGTTTCTTCTAGGAGAGTGGATCTTCATGCAGGGACTGTTGAGGTAGAAACCGGCTTTCTTTTCTTTTACTTTGCCTATAAACCATGTGTTGTCCTCTGCCTCTTCTTTCAGTCTCAAAACACCTCTTTTCTATATTTTGAAAGCATCCTGCCTGTTCAGAAAAAGACAAGAGCTAAGAGCTATTAGCCTCCTTGTTTGCCGAGTGATTTGACCAAATGCTACAAGATGTGTGACCAGGAGCAGAAAACAGCCTTGTCCAGTTCTCTCCCACAGCAACTTATTTGGTGTTCAGAGACTGACTGTTCAGTCATTCAAAAGCTACGAATGTTTGATCCATCTGAGGAAGAAGTGAGGCCCACTCCATTGGCTTGGCTGAAATCAACGGCAGTTTGGCTCCTTCCTTCCAGAATGGTCTTACCTGATTGCCTCTGAGAGAGAGGAAGGCAGCAAGGCTCATGCCATCCACTGTCCTTTGGTTTCTCCCACTCTCAGAACTGACACCCTCACTGGACATTCCATCTGGGCATGAGAACAATTGTGTTGCATCGTATATGAACGTAAACTTGAATTTGCCTGCTTCCACATCACGCAGGCCGAGGAAGGCATACGAGACTCATTAACACAATGTCAATCTGGGAGGAAACTGGACTGCTACAGTAGCTCTTTGGCTTGTGGATCTGCTTACCATGAAGGAGTGTAGAGGAACTGTGGGCAGAGTTGCAGGGCTACAGCAGCTGCAGAACTTAGTGGGTAAAGGACTGAAGCGTCCAGTCCAAGTCCACAGTCTCTAGAGTACAGTCCAGTCTTCCCAGTTCAGTCTTCTGCAGCAGAGTCCCTCCTCTCCAGCAGAGTGTCTCCTTCAGCAGGGTCCTCCAGCAGAGTCCTGGCAGTCCCCTTCTCCTGTAGGTCCTGGTTTGTCCATGTCCTGTAGGTCTGGGTGGGACTTTTGCTCCTTCTGAAGCTGCCTTTTATCCTTGGATGTTCCATCATCCAAAATGCAGCTCAGCTGTGAGCTGCCATGTTAGCCCATGACCATTCAAAGTCCCATCAAGGTCAAATGAAGCTCAAGTGTCCATCAGAGTCTCCATTGGCCTTGGTGGATTACAGCTGTACAACCAGCCCTTCCCTTCCCAGAGTTGTCAAACAGCTGTCAAAACATGGGAATCACTGTCATCCACCTGATGATCTTCTGATCTTCCATTGCAATGACCTACCAACAGATCCCAACCCACAGTTTGGGAACCACTGCCTTAGCACATCACTTCTGGTTTTTTGGGCAAAACAGGAAGCAACATATTAAGACCTTCTGAGGCTGCATGCAGCATCCCTGAGTCTCAAACACCCTCCAGACATGACCAGAGCACAGCTCCAGTCACGTTCTGGGGGGTAATTGCTGTAGGAGCAGCACTGCCACACCCCCAAAACTTTGCCCAGAAGCACAGCATCTCCTGTGCCTGCCCAGCTACAGAGGTAGCCTGTTTTTGACATACAAAAGGGGCATTCAAGAGAGGCTCATTAGCTTGTCCTGTAGAAAAGGCTGGGATGAGGGTGACAGAATTTATTGTAGCTTTGAACACACAAAGGCTCAGGCAATTCAGTTACTGGCCTTGATGGTGTTTGTTTTGCAGTTAGCGAGGAAATGTCTTTGGGCACAATCATGCCCTTCACTTAGGCTGGTGCAAGTCCCTTGCGCTGGACCAGGAGGGTCGCAAACGTCGCAAAGCACCACCTTAGGAGGAAGCCACACTCAAAGAAGCAGGGGGGTGGTGGCAAGCGATTGGTGGCTCTGGGGGCAGGCGGGCGGGTGGGGAGCGGACCATGGACCACACTTTGAGCAACCCTGATCTACGTGAGCTTGGAAACTAAGCTAGAAACGACTTTATTCTTCTTTTGAACTTGCCTCCAGTCTCAACCCCTCATATAGATTTGGGGAAGGCATCAAAGCTTTTTCATTCATTAGGAAAGGATTTGTGTGAATTATCCTATTAGAAATGGTGAACGTTTATGCATACAAGTTCTGAGCATATTTTCACATGTTCTTGTTAGACAATGTAAGACAATGAGGGCACAATCCTAACCAGGTCTACTGAGAAGTAAGTCCTATTTTGTTGAATGGGGTTTACTCTAAGGGAAACGTGGTTAGGATTGCAGCCTGAGTTGGGCAATTATGCCTTATTTAAGAAGACAGTTCAAATCAGCTCAGAATCCAGGCAGAGCATATAAGGCCCACATTCAGAGTCTTAAAGGAAAAAAAATAAAGTATAGCCCAGTGTACTCCATGCTTTAAGAATCCTTTCTTTCAATGATCAGCTTTCAAGGCAGAAAGCAGAGTTTGCTACTCCATACCTCTATGGCCAAGGCTTTTGGGGATTAATAGCCCCCACAGGAAAAGGTAGGAAGCAGTGATGATTCTGGCTCCTGTGCTGCCTGGGGTCAGGATTAAAAAAGGCTGGTTGCGTCTGGAGGCCTTCTGAGGATCTGAAAATATCACTTCCTGTTTTCCAAGAAACCAAAAGTGATGTTTTAAGGCCCTCTGGAGTGCAGCCTCTCCGGCCCTCAGAAGTCCTCCAGATGGAGAGGCAGTGGAACTTGGTGACCCTTGGGGCAGCACAGCTTGGGGGGCTGCACCGCCTCAGCCGGAAACACTTGCACCCGTGGACCCACCCCTGGTTTAGCTCCCACGTCCCCTGGCAGGCACATGATTGGAAAAAGACGAGGTCTACTGCAGGAATCCTTCAGATGCCAAAACACCACAGAAGCCTCCAGGGGATCAAAGTGCCCCAAACCAGAGAAGAACGGGCAGGAAATGGCAGAGAGAGCTCAGCCTCCACTGTGATGATGCAGGTGCTGTGGCTTCTGGGTAGCCTGTGGCTTCTGGTCGCCCAACACGGAGGCTCTTGATTCTACGCTAACCTTTGAGTTGCCATAGAATCCAGGAGCCCCATTGTGGGACTCCTCGCTTTACCCAGGGGAAGGGGATGAAAGTGCCATGGCCAACCTCTTGTTCCCTGAAAGCCTCTGGCCCACTCATCTGAACATGACCAGAACTGTGCTCTGATTGTGTCTGGAGGGTGTTCTGAGGGCCAGTGAGGTTGAATGAATGAGCCCATTCATTTATTCACTCATCTAAGTTCCATCTCTAATTTGTTTATTTATATTTTATATTTAAAACTTTTTCCGGCCCTACACTCCATGCCAGATATTTGATGTGGCCCTTTGGCAAAAAGTTTGGAGACCCCTGCTTTAGAGTAAACAATAGTAGAATGGGAGGATCTAGGAGGCATAGCAGTGCACCCCTTCTGAATGAGTCAGGCAAGAAAAACAGTCAAAACTAGGTTTATTGAAGAGCGGAGGAAACAAAGTAATAAGCAGAGGGAGTGCAAAGGATCCAAGAGAGGCATTTATCCAAAGCCAAACATTTGGGGGGTGGTACGGGGATTATCCCCCCACAGTCAGCTTCCAGTTGCATCTTCCACAATTAGCACTTCTGCTGTGCTGGACATCTTCACACCACATTCTTTTCAGAACTTGCTTCCGGATGGAGAGTAAAGGGCGCAGGTGTTTGCAGGATAGCAAAAGCAAGCAGAAAAACACAAACCACCTTGTAAAAACCACCTCAGTCGCACTTCACCTCCACTTTCCACTACAAAACACCTTGCACATCTCTGTTGAGCCATGATAGCCACCTATTTGCTCACCACTGATAAAATCATGGGCCTCCTGCTCCTCTTTTGAACATACAGCAAACTTGAAGTGCAATCCCAGGCATGTAGGCAGGTCTATTCAAAAGGAGTCCCCACTGAGTTTAATGCGTCTCCCGCAAGGACTAGTATAGGATGGCATAAGAACATAAGAACAGCCCCACTGGATCAGGCCATAGGCCCATCTAGTCCAGCTTCCTGTATCTCACAGCGGCCCACCAAATGCCCCAGGGAGCACACCAGATAACAAGAGACCTCATCCTGGTGCCCTCTCCTACATCTGGCATTCTGACTTAACCCATTCCTAAAATCAGGAGGTTGCGCATACACATCATGGCTTGTACCCCATAATGGATTTTTCCTCCAGAAATTCGTCCAATCCCCTTTTAAAGGCATCTAGGCTAGCCGCCAGCACCACATCCTGTGGCAAGGAGTTCCACAGACCGACCAAACGCTGAGTAAAGAAATATTTTCTTTTGTCTGTCCTAACCCGCCCAACACTCAATTTTAGTGGATGTCCCCTGGTTCTGGTATTATGTGAGAGTGTAAAGAGCATCTCCCTATCCACTCTGTCCATCCCCTGCATAATTTTGTATGTCTCAATCATGTCCCCCCTCAGGCGTCTCTTTTCTAGGCTGAAGAGGCCCAAACGCCGTAGCCTTTCCTCATAAGGAAGCTGCCCCAGCCCCGTAATCATCTTAGTCGCTCTCTTTTGCACCTTTTCCATTTCCACTATGTCTTTTTTGAGATGCGGCGACCAGAACTGGACACAATACTCCAGGTGTGGCCTTACCATCGATTTGTACAATGGCATTATAATACTAGCCGTTTTGTTCTCAATACCCTTCCTAATGATCCCAAGCATAGAATTGGCCTTCTTCACTGCCGCCGCACATTGGGTCGACACTTTCATCGACCTGTCCACCACCACCCCAAGATCTCTCTCCTGATCTGTCACAGACAGCTCAGAACCCATCAGCCTATATCTAAAGTTTTGATTTTTTGCCCCAATGTGCATGACTTTACACTTACTGACATTGAAGCGCATCTGCCATTTTGCTGCCCATTCTGCCAGTCTGGAGAGATCCTTCTGGAGCTCCTCACAATCACTTCTGGTCTTTACCACTCAGAAAAGTTTGGTGTCGTCTGCAAACTTAGCCACTTCACTGCTCAACCCTGTCTCCAGGTCATTTATGAAGAGGTTGAAAAGCACCAGTCCCAGGACAGATCCTTGGGGCACACCGCTTTTCACCTCTCTCCACTGTGAAAATTGCCCATTGACACCCACTCTCTGCTTCCTGGCCTCCAACCAGTTCTCAATCCACGAGAGGACCTGTCCTCTAATTCCCTGACTGTGGAGTTTTTTCAGTAGCCTTTGGTGAGGGACCGTGTCAAACGCCTTCTGAAAGTCCAGATATATAATGTCCACGGGTTCTCCCGCATCCACATGCCTGTTGACCTTTTCAAAGAATTCTATAAGGTTTGTGAGGCAAGACTTACCCTTACAGAAGCCATGCTGACTCTCCCTCAGCAAGGCCTGTTCGTCTATGTGTTTTGAGATTCTATCTTTGATGAGGCATTCCACCATCTTACCCGGTATGGATGTTAGGCTGACCGGCCTATAGTTTCCCGGGTCCCCCCTCTTTCCCTTTTAAAAAATAGGCGTTACATTTGCTATCCTCCAATCTTCTGGCACTGTGGCCGTTTTGAGGGACAAGTTGCATACCTTAGTCAAGAGATCTGCAACTTCATTCTTCAATTCCTTAATAACCCTTGGGTGGATGCCATCAGGGCCCGGTGACTTATTGATCTTTAATTTATCAATGAGGTCTGAAACATCTTCTCTTTTAACCTCTATCTGACTTAACTCCTCGGTTAGGAGGGGCCGTTCGGGCAGCGGTATCTGCCCGAGGTCTTCTGCCGTGAAGACAGATGCAAAGAACTCATTTAATTTCTCTGCCATCTCTAAGTCTCCTTTTATCTCCCCTTTCCCTCCCTCACCATCCAGAGGGCCAACCGCTTCTCTGGCGGGTTTCCTGCTTCTAACATATTTGAAGAAACTTTTATTATTCCCCTTAATGTTGCTGGCCATGCGTTCCTCATTGTCTCGCTTGGCCTCCCATATCACCTTCTTACATTTCTTTTGCCACAGTTTATGTTCCTTTTTATTCTCAGCAGTCTCAGTGTTTGCTGACAGTCTCAGTGCTGCTGACAGCAGCAGTACTGCTCAGTACTGCTGACAACAGTCTCAGTGTTTGCTGACAGTGTGTTATGCACTGAGCACAACTTAGAAGTGAGTGACACAAACCCTCCTTAGGAGGTCATGGTTCTAACTAGGAAAAACCAGAAAGTACTGTAGGAAAACAGCCAATGGTTTCTGGTGCGACTAGATGGAACCAGGATCTCCAAAGATACTTAGGAGTTTCCACTATCTAGAAGTAGTTTTTACTAGTTGGAATAATTAGTAATGCTGATTTTTGGTTGTTATTGCAATGCGTGTGTGTGTATACATATACACACACACTCTATTATTATTATTATTATTATTATTATTATTTCAAATCACAGAGTGATACAGGAGGAAGAGGCATATGGGAGCAAATGGGAAGAACAAATTGCGGGCCTCTTTTTGTCCTATGTGCGCCGTGAAACACCTGGTGGGACACCAGCACAATAGCCTGTGGCAAGGCATTCCATGGATTAATTAAATAATTGGGTAAAGAAATAGTTTCTTTTGTCTGTTCTAATTCTCCCATCAGTCAGTTGTAATGGATGTCCCCTGGTTCTGGTGTTTTGGGAGGGGGAAAAGAACATTCCTCTACCCACTCTATCCACCCACTGCATAATTTACATCTCAGTCATGTCCCCCCCTCCCCTCAGGCGCTTTTTTAGTAGACTGAAGAGCTTTTAAGATATGTAAAAATCAGGAAGCAGGTCAGCAAGAAATCAGCCACAGAGTTCCTCAAGCTGGTTACAGAGAGTGTATTTGGAAGGAGCGGGGAATGCATCAGAGTAGGCATGTTTCGTTTCTTGTTCAGACAGGGCCCTTTTGAAAGACCGGCTTATTCACTAGTAGTAATAAGGGGGACTGTTTGCATTACAGTTGTCAGTGTTGCAGCACTTGGTAACCACTGCAGTATTCAGAAGCCTCATTGTTTTGTTACATTCATTGATATCAATCATCCGAGTGCAGCCAGCCTTCCAGACTGAGCGCTTGCTAGCTGAATGGGAAAAGAAAGCAATTGGAAATGAGGGGATTAGTAAACATCACGGAAGGGAGTTGGAAGAAGGGAGGGCAGCCCCATCTAAGTCCCAACCCAGCTATCCCAGTTGACTCAGTTAAGCCTGCTGATTGGAGGTAACAATAGCTTACCTTCGTAGAATGCCCTTGTGAAACATTGTTCCTGTCCACAGGCATAGCAATCAGTATAAGACTGTCCTTTAATCTCATGGATGGTGTCACGGCACCAAAGACCCTGTGCTGAAAGAAAGAGAGAGAGTGTCATGACAGAATGGAAATGTGAGCATCTCCTAGATTTGGCTTTTTTTGTATTATGCTTCCTAATGACTAAAGAAGAATACAAAATGGCCCAAGCCAGCCTGCCACCCTTACTGGTTTAGCAAGGCCTTTCTCTGCAGGTTTGGGGGGCCTCATTCATAAGTGACCTGACACTCCTTTTATTCTCTTCCTTTTGGTTTTTCTAGGGAAGGAGCCCTACCCTGAAAAGTCAAATCAGACACTGAGGATTTCAGGCAAGAGTGCAGGTGGGGTCTGGTCACTCATATGCCAAAGGCTCACTTTCCCGAAGGGGTTCACCTCTGTGCCTGGCCACCCCTCACCTGGCCTGCTGCTGTTGCTCCTACGCCCTCCCCCCCACCCATGACTCTGTAGGCATCCTGTGATGAACCAGATGATCAGGTACGGAACAAGACCAGCTTGTACTCCTCCTTGCTGGGCCATTCCTGAGTGCCTGGCCCTGAGCCAGCCAAAGGGAGGAAGGAGCTGCAGCCATCGTGGACGGTGGACTCCCTGGCACTCCTGCAACAGCCACACAAAGGAAAACTCCTCTCTGTCTTGTTGGGTACATGGGGGGAGGCAAAGCTGTCAAGCAGGTTAAGAAAAGCATATGGTTTTTGCCCAAGGATCACCAGAACGCTGCTGGAAATGTTAAATAATTATACTATCAAGGCAGACACAACAACACAACACAACTCTGGTATTGCTGATGGTGTCTTTCAGTAGGATGTGCTCACAGCAACTGCACTCGCTTACACTGACATTTTACACCTGAGAAACTCACCATCTATTTTGAACAGATTGCACAAGAAGGACAAGACAACAGCTATTCACTAGAATTGGGGTAATAGTTAAGGAGCAAGGCTAAAGGTATGGAGGGTGTGAGCAAACATGGTATCAAACAGCAGAAAAAAATGCACGGTAATGGATTTTCTTTTATAAAAACAGCTGTTTTCTCTGCCATTCCTTTTATTTATTTATTTATTTATAATTAGCACACACAGACATACAAACATATAACATACATTTAGGAGTGCTAAATACCATATACCATTATTCATTAATCATACTATATCTCCTAATCTACTGCTCATATACTTCTGCCTCTTATTAGTTTCTCCATTTATTTATATAATATAAGCTGTCTTAGGGGTCTTTGATTCAAACTTTACATTATACAGTAATTATATGTTGTAATTGTTTCAAAAGTGTACTAGGAAGGTGAAATAGGAGTTATAGTGTCAGCAGATGAAGCCACAGCCATGGCCCAGGCACCCTACCAATCAAAACAAATTAAACCATTTTTCCCCAGCGTTGTATATGCACAACAGGGATCAAATGTGTGGCCTATGGCCTGGGCAGAAATGGGTTAAAATGATTTTATTTTTTCACAGATTTCAGGTTTGTTTGTTTTTTTAACAAAAATGAGTACAGAAAGTGTTGTTATGCATTTTTATTTCGTTATCACCCACCTCACCCAATTGCTGCCAATTAGGCCCTGTGCCTAAGGGGGTCCCGTGCTAGGGTCATATACTCTAGTCTTGCAATTTTCAGCCTTTTTCATCTCATGGCACACTGACAAAATTGTCAAGGCACACCCTCAGATTTTTGACAATTGACAAGGCACACTGCGCTGCTGCTGGGGGACTCACATCCCCCAATGGACCTATTAATAAATTACCCTCCCCCAAACTCCGAAGGGATTCTTACGAACCATTCGCAGCACACCAATGGTTGAAAATGGCTGTCTTACCTGCAATTTTATATTTAAAATGTACTTAGATCCATTTGGTCCATTGACTCACATGCACTTTTTAAGCATGCATTTTAACTGCATTCCATGCTACCACAGAGATATAAAGGCTAGAATAAATATTGTTTCTATCTCTAAGATTACACAGACCTCAGCTGTGAACCTGGGGCTCTGCCACAAATGTTTCCAGTTGGGCCTGCAGCTCCTAAGACTGGCCTCAGGGTTAACTCAGTACTCTTTGCCACCCTCCCAACACAATCTTCTCTCATGGGAAACATGTTCTGAAGCATCTTTTGATCTGGAAATGCTTTGCAGACACATCTGGACTATTCCAGGCATGACCTGCTTTTCCCTGCCCCCCCCCCCCGTTTACTCACCCACAACACCAAAAAGCAGAGCAGAGAAACCCAGGAGAACCATCTTATTCATCTTCTCCAATTGCAGAGGTGGGATTATCCAGGAGAATCAGGCAGGACTCTAGTCTCTCTGAAGGTCCCAGGTGCCTCTAGGCAGGTGCAGGATTCCAATTTATCCTCTAAAGGGAACGGGTAATGCATGCAAGGTGAGGGCGGGCCGTGGGAATTCTTCTGGGAAGAAGCACAATGTGATGATCGCAATGTATCTGATTGGTCAGCAAATACACAAAGCTCCTTCTGGAAAGAGCAGCAGAATAATAAATAGAATAATAAATAGTTCTTTGTGAAACACAATATTGCACAACAATACAACAAGTAAAGGAATTTCAGTATCTTGGTCTCCTGTTTCACTACCGGCATTTCTGGTCTTTCCATCGTCTTACAGTAATTAATTCATCCAAACTAGCTGTTCAGGCTATTACTCGCTTTTTCTTCTCTTGGAGTAATTCATTCATTCCAGCTGTTCTCCAGGCTTTTAATGCCAAAGTTACACCTCAAATTTTGTATGGCATTCCTGTTTGGATGCCAGCATTAAATGATTCAATTGAAAAGATACATTCTAATTTTCTATACAAGATCTTAGGTGTACCGCATTGCGTTCCCTTTGCGGCACTTTGCCTGGAGACAGGCCAATATAGGCTGGAGTTTCTAGCTTGGTCCAGTTTCTTAAAATACTGGGCCAAAGTGTGCTTCAGGGCTGACCAAAATCCTTTGTTAAAGGGGTTATTGACTGACTCGCTGTTGTCTCCTTGCTTACCTCTATTCAATAAGAAAATTAGACAAATGGGTCTCCAGGAAGATGTACAAGGAGCTGCTACACTTGAGACTTCTATCAGGCTCTTGATAACAAGACTAATAGACATAGAAAGGCAAGAGGTTTTGGCTGCAGCACAAAAAAAATGTTCACCCCTAAATTTCCATCTTAACAATACCTTTGGTCTACAACCAAAATACCTGTCCTTCTTAGAGTGCCCCTTTGAAAGGAGGGCTTTTACATTAGCCTGATGCAAGGTGTTGCCTTCTAATGACCTACTTGGTAGGTTTAGAAATGCCCTGAAGGAAGAACGATTTTGCAATTGTGGCCTCAGAGAGGTAGACTCTCTTCCACACATTGTTCTGCATTGTGCTTTTAATCAGGTGCTCAGAGACCAGTATCTCCCCTCATTATCAGGAAACAAAAAAGGTCTCTCTGAGTTCACCTCTTTACAACTTTTGCTGGCAGGTGAACTTGAATCTGTGACCCTTCCAGTTGCTAAATTTCTACATTTGAGCAACTTGAAGCGGGCTAAGTTGCTGGTTCTAAGCAACTTGGAGTAACGTGTAAGCAAACTGGTGTGTTTTAACTCTTATTTCCTATCTCTCTTTTAATATATACCTTCATATATGACTGTTTGGAGATATTAGTTGTAAAACTATATGCCTAATAAAGGTTTGTTGTATGTTGTATGTTACCTTATTACATCATCTAAAGGGCAGATGCTAAAGGTTGATGTGGAGTATGTCAATCATTTGAGTTTGTCAATCATTTGAGAAGACACAATGTTCTCAACATGAGATTCCTCCATCCAAGAGAAAGGGGTCTTCAGAGAACTGTGTGATAAAACTTCCTGCTATTATGAGAACTAAACAACTCTTTCGTCAACTAATTAAGTCTGAACTCTCTTAATTTTACGTGATGGGAACTTACACCACTGTGTGCTGACAAGCAAGCACAGACTCTGCACCCAGGTGCCCTCCATATGGAGAAAGCTGCCTTTGGAAGAAAGTGGATACGTGAACGGGTGCAGTTTTTGTCCCTTCTCTGGCACCAGATCCAGAACTACACATCAGGCCTCCCGTCCCGAGGCGGGCCTTTCTACTCTTTGCTGGCTAAAAAGACAGCTCAAACTTGAGTAGTCCCATTGTGGGGCCTGCTCCCTTACCCAGGGGAAGGGGACAAATGTCCCCTTTTCCTGATGAGCAGTCGGAGGCTGCCCAGCGCACTCAGGTTGTAGTCGTTGCCATTTTGGTACCACTGCTCCTCTGGTCATAGGGTAGCTCAGGACTGGGCTGTAACACTCCAATGTCTGAATTATCTCTTGATGGTTTCTATTTAAATGCAAACCATCAGAATCTGCCAGCTTTTATATAGTATAAAACAGCTTCCCAGACTTTTTAGCTGCAGGACCCACCTTTAAGAATGAAAATCCATCGCAACTCACTGGTTCTGAAAAAGAAAGAAAACCTGGAGAGAATTCATAGTGCGGGTCTTTTGGCCCCAAGGCTGCTAGAGACCTTACATGTAGTACGTGTGTGTGTGGGGGGGGGGGTGTTTGCTAGACCAGCGGTGCTCAACTTGCATCCGCTGCATGCCCAGAATGCAGTCCCTGGCATGACTGGCACTTTCAGCTCCTGAGCGCTGCAGGAATTCTTGTCCCCAGATTGGCTGGTCTGGCCAGTCACATCTGTGGTGCAATGCCCCAGCAGGCATTGCACCCAGATGTCCACCAAGATGCCACTTGCCAGAGCATCGCGTTGTCCCGATCTGGGGACATGAAATCCTGCTGCGCTCTGGAATGGTGAGTGCCAGTCACGGGAGGAAAGGATTTGGCTGAATGCCAGATCTGGGCCACGGGCCACGGTTTGTGCAGCACTGTCCTCGACCCTCTCTAGAAATGGAGTTCAAGGACTCAGACCTTTACCGTCACTCCAGGGTACCCAGAAGGCTGAAGAGCAAGATGTTTGGTGAGGGACTTCCAGGCCACAAAAAAAGGCTGAAACTGGGTTCACACATGATCTGTGTCATGCCAATTACTAGAGAAAATAGGAAAATGAGACATTTTAATTTGGGGGTGTGAAGATTACCTCATACCGCAGGTTAGCATTTCAGCTATTATTTTTCCTGTTAACCAGACACGGATGCTTGCAAAGCTGGTTTTTTAAAAAAGTTTCCAGAAACTTTTTGCGACCCACCAAGAATTGGCTTGTGACCCACCAGTGGGTCCCAACACACAGTTTGAGAAACACTGCTATAAAAGATCACGCTTGTCCATATGCATGTGTTGTACAATATGAAATGCCATCAAACCCCTACAGAGGCATATGAAGGTTATTCGTCACGCGGGGCCCACAAATATTTGGCACCCACATACTACACTTAGGGCTCAATCCTATAAAGTGCACGTCAGCTTACTGCCGGCACACACTGTCACAAATACGCTGCAAGACAGGTGTGCGGCCCTCAGCGCTGGTGCTAGCGTTCCAGGACGGGGAGGAGGGGGATGGTGGGGAGGAGGTGTACTGGGGAGGTAGTGGGGCAGGAGGGCCAGCGGCCCAACACGGAGGCTCTTGATTCTATGCCATCACTTGGGTCGCCATAGAATCAACTAGCCCCATTGCAGGGCTACTCGCCTTACCTGGGGGAAGAGAATGAAAGTCCTCTTCTCCTAAGGCGCTGCTGTTGCTGTCCAGGTTGCAGCCAGGATGCCGTTGCAGCCCTGGGCACCAGGCAGCTCAGGATCGGACTGCCTGGCTGCAATCCTATCCACAGCTACGTGGGAGTAAGCCCCTTTGACTATAATGGAACTTGCTTCTGAGTAGACATGCACCGGATTAGGCTTTTACTTTGGAGAAAGTTCTGTTGAAGGCAGTGGGACTTCTGAGAGGACATGAGTAGAATTATACTGCAAGTCCCAAAGAAAAGAAAACCCAAAGAGAAGACACTCTTGCCTGCACACTGCACAACTCCCCCCCCCCCCCCCACACACACACACTGATGAAATCCTGGAAGGTTTTCCCCACTTTCCCTCAGAGCTGCCAACCTGACCAGTTAGAAAGCACAAGATATCCAAAGAGGTTGACTACTGGACCCTTTGGCAACATCCCTGGTCATGGAGAACCATTCAAAGGCTTCACCTTATTCTGTGAGCCTGTAGCTTCGACCCTTTTAACTACCAATCAAAGTAAAACTATTTCTTCAAGACACACGTCTGCTTTTTCTCTTTTTGATACTATTCTGCCAGTTGGCTCACTATATAGTTTTAGATTTGGAAGACTATTGCTTATTTACTCTCCTCTTTCTGGGAATTAGTTGGGGTTCCACTTTGGCTCTTGCTACATTGATACCAAATTATGTTGATAGAATAAGCTTCCGATATCCTGCTGATATCTCTATGCCAGTTTAGACGTGTTCAGGAATCTATGTTGTAGATAGAACTCCAATGGCGATCCCTATTTTTCTTTGAACTTGCTTCAAGTTATTTTGAGAACCAGATTTGACCATTTGGACCCCATGTCTCAGTTAGGACGTTTTAGACTCTTGTGCCAGTTGGAGAACTGGTGAGCAGTTTGGGCTGACGCCATTGCACTGGTCTGTGTCATACAGTTCATGCTCCTCATCATTACTCAGGCTTTTGAAAGGTGTAAGCAGATACAGGATGTTCCATACCTGCTATACTCCCAACGCTTTCATTGTTTATGCAGCATTTCATTATTTAAATGTGTTTTTTTAAGCTCATAGTGTTTTGAAATGTCTCAACATTTTTATATTCATTTTAGCATTCACCTTTAATTATGACTAAACCAAAATATCTACCAACCAAAATATCACTTTGAATTTAGTTTTTATTGATCTGCTTTCCCACCAAAGATGCCTCCAAAGTGACATGCAGTGGCAATAGGGCAAGATACACCAATACGTGCCATAAGAAATGAAGCACACACTCAAATGGACTCCATTCCCCCACCCCACACCATGTACAGGTTCAGGAGTAAACACCTCAGAATCAGCATGTCACAGGACACACTCAGAGGGCCAGGGAGGCCTCGCTGACCCTCAAAAGCCTTCTAAGAGCTTCAGAGGACCCCAAAAGGGCACTTTTGGTTTTTAGGGAAAACTGGAAGAGATATTTTCAGGCATTCTGCGGGCCAGGGAGGGAAACTTCAGATGAGCCTCTTCCCTCGCAAAGGGAGTTTGCAACTCATTTGACAAATGCCAGATCTCTCTCCAGCATTTTTGGTGTTCTTGGCCACGCTCCGAACATTAATCTGCACCAGGTTTCTTTTAAGAACATAAGAACAGCCCACTGGATCAGGCCATAGGCCCATCTAGTCCAGCTTCCTGTATCTCACAGCTGCCCACCAAATGCCCCAGGGAGCACACCAGATAACAAGAGACCTCATCCTGGTGCCCTCCCTTGCATCTGGCATTCTGACATAACCCATTTCTAAAATCAGGAGGTTGTGCATACACATCATGGCTTGTACCCTGTAATGGATTTTTCCTCCAGAAACCTGTCCAATCTCCTTTTAAAGGCATCCAGGCTAGACGCCAGCACCACATCCTGTGGCAAGGAGTTCCACAGACCGACCACACGCTGAATAAAGAAATATTTTCTTTTGTCTGTTCTAACTCTCCCAACACTCAATTTTAGTGGATGTCCCCTGGTTCTGGTGTTATGTGAGAGTGTAAAGAGCATCTCCCTATCCACTCTGTCCATCCCCTGCATAATTGTGTATGTCTCAATCATGTCCCCCCTCAGGCGCCTCTTTTCTAGGCTGAAGAGGCCCAAACGCCGCAGCCTTTCTCATAAGGAAGGTGCCCCAGCCCAGAAATCATCTTAGTCGCTCTCTTTTGCACCTTTTCCATTTCCACTATGTCTTTTTTGAGATGCGGCGACCAGAACAGCTGTTGGCGCCAATCAGGCGCTGGCAGCCGATTGCCCCCTCCCTGCCTCCTGCTCCAGGGCTGAGGCTTGAGCCATGGTTGGGCGAAGTGGCTGGGGAGGCGAGACTTGAGCTCCAGCAAGGAGCGCGCGCTCTGGCTGGAGCTCAGTTTGTTCCCTGCTGGCAAGGAGGACGGAAGGCGCAGCAGAAGCGGCTAGGGTCCTGGAGCACCAGCGGAGGCTCTTTGTTGCGTCTGTAGTGCCCTGCCCCGCTGGCGTGGTGGTTCCTGCTACTCGCTTCTGGTGGGGAGGAGCAGCCAGAGGCGCTAGGGTCCTGCAGGGGCAATGGAGGCTCTTCCTTGGGGCTGTAGTGCCCTGCCCCGCTGGCGTGGTGGTTCCTGCTACTCGCTTCTGGTGGGAAGGAGCAGCCAGAGGCAGCTAGGGTCCTGGAGCAGCGACAGGGGCTCTTCCTTGTGGCTGTAGTGCCCTGCTCCGCTGGCGTGGTGGTTCCTGCAACTGGCTTCTGAGCGAGTGGGAGTGAAGGAAGCACGCCTCCTCCCCCATTTTGTGCTGTAGCACTTGTATCCTCAGTGAATCTAGTACATGGGGGTGGTGGGTTTCACACAGTCTAGTGATGGGGAAAAAGAATCAAAAGAGGGGGGGAAAGCCCCCAGACGTCCTGCACCCCCTCCCCCTTCTTCTCCAGTCTCTTCCTTGGAGAGGCTATAGCTCAGGGCTATGTTGGCTCGCTTTGATGCCAGGGAGAAGGAGAAAGCCTTGAGAAGGGCAGGGAGGGGTGATGGTGGGGGGGTATCAGGTACGGCCACCCCACTGCGCAGATCGACCAGGAAAGGTCGTGGGGCCAGGCTCAGCGAGATCTTTTCTTCCAGGAAGCGTGTGAGGGGCTCGGGAGACAAGAATGACCCAGAGCCTGCCACCCAAGTGGCCTACGCACCAGAGGTGGAGACTACGGGTGCCACGCAGGCTGCTCAGAGCAGCGGGCAGCCAGCTGTTGGCGCTTCAGGTGAGCGAGCACAGGATTTGGGCAGTAGTGTAGGTGCGGTATGGGATGAGAGGGAGGGCCTTGCTGTACCTTCAGCGGCCCTTAATTCCCCGTGGTTTCATTGGTCTCAGTGGGGAACGGTTAACCCCTTTTATCCTTGGGGCCCTTATCAGCAGGGCATCCCAGGTGGTGGGGTGCAAGCTATGGTGGCTTTGGCCGGGCCTGGCGCTCCCCCTCCGCCTGCCTGGGGGCCTGGCATGATTGGCGGGTCTGCTTTTCCCCCACTGGGGCAGCTAATGGGCCCCTTGGCCTCTCCCGGAGCGCAGATTGGTGGCGGTATGGAGTCAGGGGAGCGCCCCCGGGTGTCATATGGTGATATTGCACTCCCTCTGGGCGGGCATCTGGCTTTATCTGTAAAAGAAAAAATTTGGAAAGGTGAGTATGTGGATATGTTTAGCCTTTTGCAGATCGAGCCTGAGCCCGTGCCAAAGGTGGGGGAGCCTGTCAGGGACCAGGAATCCATTAGGAGACGGAAGATCGATAGGAATTGGGCAAACTGGCTTCGTCATTTACGCCTCGGTTGTGTTGCAAATGTATCCCAACCGCGCCCAAGCCTTGTTCAAGTACTTGGACATAGTGCACAGGGCGTTTAGGGACTACACGGGCACGGCTTGGGTGGCGTATGACCACCATTTTAGACTACGAGCATCACATGACCCTGCGCTGGATTGGCGCGTTCCACAATGGGAATTGTGGACGCAGCCAGTGGTGGGATTCAGCCGTTCTCACCTGTTCTATAGAACCCCTACCTAATCCAGCTGTTGGTTCTAAGAACCGTTTGTTGGCCAGGGAGCTCGCGCCTTGAAATGTCAGGGCTAACCCTCCTGGGGGCAGCAGCCGTGCGGGGCCAACCCGTCCCGGGGGAAAGGGGGTCTCTCCCAGCGGGTGCCGAGGCTGCTGGGGCTGAAGGGGTGAGCCGGACGCGGCCAACTAGAGTCTCCTGCAACTCGGCTGCTGCTCACCAGCCCTTGCGAGCTCGCTTTCGCAGCTCCTGCGCCTGCAGATGCAGCCTGCTGACGAGGGTGAGAGAAGCAGCCCAGCTGCCCGCCCCGCGGCTTCCCTCCCCAGCCGAGCTGGCCGACTGGTGAGTAGACTGCTCCTGCGCCTGGAGGCTCCTTGGGCTCAGCTCTCCCAGTGGGTCGGGGGTGCAGGTGGGATGAAAAGGAGGGCGCCAGAGCAGCTCCCGCCCAAAGAGCCCCTGCCACCCCCGAGGGCGAGCCCCCCGCCCCCCCACCACACGTCCATGGACACTCAATGGTACTTACCTCTGGGTAGGCACTGAGCACAATCCTAACCAGGTCTACTCAGAAGTTACTCCTATTTTGTTCAATGGGGCTTACTCTCAGGAAAGTGTGGTTAGGATTGCAGCCACTGTCAATCAGAAGGCGAAGGAAGGAAGCATCTCATCCTCCTCTCTGAGTTTGCCACACTTTCCTGGGAGGAAGCCCCATTGAATACAGTGGGACTTAACTCTGAGTAGACACTGTCAATCAGAAGGCGAAGAAGGAAGCATCTCATCCTCAGTCACCGAGGCTGCGATCCTATCCACACTTTCCTGGGAGTAAGCGCCTTTGGCTATAATGACTTACTCCTGTGTAGACATGCATAGGATTGTGCTCAAAGGCAACAGTCCTAGCCACACTTTCCTGTGAGTAAGCCCCTTTGGCTATAATGAGACTCTATAATGAGTAGACATGCATAGGCTTGGGCTCTCATGCTACAGTAAGCTCTGTTGACTATAATGGGACTTACTTCTGAGTAGACGGGCATGGGGATTGTGCCCTTACTTCCCACAAGCACAGGACTGCACCATGGGGTTGGTTTTCATCCTTGGGGTTTGGGAATGCAGTTTTGTGCCTGGGATCTTTTCATTGCATTGTTACACAATGATTGTATAATACACTATCAGACACATAGAGGTGAAGCTCCCACAGCTGAAATTCCTCAGGTTAAAAAAGGCAGGAATGTGGCACAAAACATTACTTCATTAAGGGCACAACCCCCATGCCCTTCTACTCAGAAGTAAGTCCTGTTGTGTTCAATGGGTCTTACTCCCAGGAAAGTGTGGATAGGATTGCAGCCTTTGAGCAGAATCCTATGCATATCTACTCAGAAGTAAATCTCATTATAGCCAATGGGGCTTATTCCCAGGAAAGTGGACGTAGGATTGCAGCCTTAGGGCACAATCCTATGCATGTCTACTCAGAAGTAAGTCCTATTTTGCTCAGTGAGGCTTTCTTCTAGCACCTGTGCAGTCACAATGCAGCCCTGAGGTAAGGGAACAAATGTTCCCTGCCCCCCACCACAGGATGCAGTGCATGCCCTATTGGTACAGCTGCACTGCCACTGGAAAATGAGATAGGACTGGGTCCTAAGTCCTCTTAACTGTAACTTTCCAGCACCAAGTCCTGGAGGTCTCCTTGTGACAAGGGAATGTTTGTTCCCTTACCTCGGGACTGCAATGTGGCTGCATTGGCTCTGGAAAGTTGGATAGCCCTTAGGCTGCAATCCTACTCACACCTGGGAAGCAAGTCCAATTGACTATATAATGTGATTTACTCCTGTGTAGGCTTGCATAGGATTGGGCTTCTATTCCCAGGTAAGTGTGCTGAGGATGGTACAGTTAGCACTGCTCCTTCTCTAGCAGAAAAGTTCCTTTAGGTTATTAGCACTTTTTTTGCTCATTAGTGAAACTGTCCTTCAAGGCTGCCATTCTCTCTCAACAACTCCCCTTGAACTTGTTGGGCTTCTGAGTAGACGTGCATTGGCTTGCAGAGTTGGAAGTTGGAGGGGGAAGCTTTAGAGTTCACTGGAATTCTTTTTGGGGCTGGGTGGTAAAAGCAATAGAGCAGCATTTCTCAACCAGTAGTACTCATACCACCAGTGGTACTTGAGGTGGTGCCTAGTGGTACTCATGGCAGGACCCCCCCCCCCCAGAACTCCACTGTCTGGCAGTGAGACCAGCAATACAATGCAACAAGCAGTGGTAGGAGGCTCAGTTCTGCTTTTCTTGCACTCAAAAAAGCCCTCCCATCTACCCTGGGAGCCCAATCCTATGCATGTCTACTCAGAAGTAAGTTCCATTATAGTCAATGGGACTTACTACCAGGAAAAAGAGGATAGGATTGTTGCCTGAGCCTCTTACCTCAGTTTGTTGCATCATGTCTGGCCTCTTAGTATGGAAATAACTGGTGATAAAGTCATTCCAGTTACTTCCAGTTGTACTTCCCAGAGGTGGGCCATGCAAAATGGTACAGCGGGCGAGAGGCAGATGCTGAAGAATGCTGTAATAGAACAAAAAAGAAGGGGAGATGTAAAGATGTTACTATGCTGTTGTTGCTTTTGGTTGATGATGAGGTGTCAGACTATGTGCTCAGTGCACTTTTGCTGACCAGATGTTCACCACTAAAAGTGAACCAGATCATTGAGAGGATTGACTGCTCTGGTAAAAATCACCAAGTTCCCACTGAGAAGGAAGGTGGCCCAGCTCAAAGCCCAGTGCAGCAAGTTGGTTTGTGCAGATGTGAAGGTGCTATGCTGCTGTGGTGTCTCCAGAGGTTGGTAACCTGGAGCCCTGGCAGTTCCCACCTCCTCTTCTTGGTGCCTTCCTGATTTCATTATACAACTGCCTTGAGAATTCAAGAAAAATGTCCATTTGAAGTGTGCATTTCAGCCGCTTGTTTCTCCTCCTTGGAAACTAGTGGGCAGAGGCCTGTAAGTATGACTATAGAGGACAGAATTGCAGCCTTGCAATTTGGATTTAGACATTGGGTTAAAGTTACAGTAACTTGGTTAAAGTTACAGTGCAATCCTATGACTGTCTACTCAGAAGTAAGTCCCATTATGTTCAATGGGACTTACTCCCAGGAAAGTGTGTACTGTACAGTATAGGAATGTAGCTGTAGTCTTTCAGCTTCCTTTGCGGCAGACAATTGAAGCTGAGTTGCTCGTTGCTCATTAGGACATAGAACCTGTTGTTAATTTATTTGAATCCCACCACTGATTCTATCCCTTCCTTAACATAAACGGCCACCCCACCTCCAACATGCCCCTGCCTGTCCCCCCTGCAGAGTTTATAGCCCTGGATTGCGGTATCCCACTGATTCTCCGCATTCCACCAGGTTTCCGTTATGCCCACTATGTCAATGTTATCCGTTGTCACTGGTAGAGGGTGGAAGGGTACATATTTGCTGTACAGCTGGGAGGAGGGTGGGCTATGACAACAGCTCAGAACCGCTTCCCATTGGTTCAAACTGCGTGAGAATAGCACCGGTCGGGCTCCACCATCTGTCAGTCATCTCTTCCAGGAACTAGAGAATTGCTACTCGCCACATACTTGGTGGATACCATAGTGCCATTGGCCATCTGCTTCTTCCTCTACCCTAAGAGATTCCCACATTTCTGTTCAACCAGACTTGCAATACCTGCACTGTTACTGATTTGTGTGTTCTTTTTAGAGTGTGTCATTCTGCTTTTTCAACTTTCTGAAATCAAGCAGGACGATGGTCTATCTATAGGTTTCCAGTACAGCAATATCTTAATACATCATCTAAAGGGCAGATGCTAAAGGTTGTTGTGGAGTATGTCAATCACGTAAGAAGACACAATGTCCTTGAAAAGCGATTCCGCAGTCCAAGACAAAAGCCTTTTCTGGGCACAGGAGTGACGACGCCTCCCGAGATTCTAGAAACAAAAAAAACAACAACTTTTGGATGAAAAGACGAAGATGGAGCACTTCAATCATTTGAGAAGACACAATGTTCTCAACATGAGATTCCTCCATCCAAGAGAAAGGCGTCTTCAGAGAACTGTGTGATAAAACTTCCTGCTATTATGAGAACTAAACAACTCTTTTGCCGACTAATTAAGTCTGAACTCTTTTCATTTTACATGATGGGAACTTACACCACTGTGTGCTGACAAGCAAGCACAGACTCTGCACCCAGGTGCCCTCCATATGGAGAAAGCTGCCTTTGGAAGAAAGTGGATACGTGAACTGGTGCAGTTTTTGTCCCTACTCTGGCATCTGATCCAGAACTACACATCAGGCCTCCCGACCCGAGCCGGGCCTTTCTACTCTTTGCTGGCTAAAAAGACAGCTCAAACTTGAGTAGTCCCATTGTGGGGCCTGCTCCCTTACCCAGGGGAAGGGGACAAATGTCCCCTTTTCCTGATGAGCAGTCGGAGGCTGCCCAGCGCACTCAGGTTGTAGCCGTTGCCATTTTGGTACCACTGCTCCTCTGGTCATAGGGTAGCTCAGGACTGGGCTGTAACACTCCAATGTCTGAATTATCTCTTGATGGTTTCTATTTAAATGCAAACCATCAGAATCTGCCAGCTTTTATATAGTATAAAAAAGCTTCCCAGACCTTTTAGCTCCAGGACCCACCTTTTAAAATGAAAATCCATTGCAACTCACTGGTTTTGAAAAAGAAAGAAAACCTGGAGAGAATTCATAGTGCAGGTCTTTTGGCCCCAAGGCTGCTAGAGACCTTACATGTAGTATTTGTGTGTGTGTGTGGGGGGGGGGGGGTGTTTGCTAGACCAGCGGTGCTCAACTTGCATCCGCTGCATGCCCAGAATGCAGTCCCTGGCATGACTGGCACTTTCAGCTCCTGAGCGCTGCAGGAATTCTTGTCCCCAGATTGGCTGGTCTGGCCAGTCACATCTGTGGTGCAATGCCCCAGCAGGCATTGCACCCAGATGTCCACCAAGATGCCACTTGCCAGAGCATCGCGTTGTCCCGATCTGGGGACATGAAATCCTGCTGCGCTCTGGAATGGTGAGTGCCAGTCACGGGAGGAAAGGATTTGGCTGAATGCCAGATCTGGCCCACGGGCCACGGTTTGTGCAGCACTGTCCTCGACCCTCTCTAGAATTGGAGTTCAAGGACTCAGACCTTTACCGTCATTCCAGGGTACCCAGAAGACTGGACCGAGGAGCAAGATGTTTGGTGAGGGACTTCCAGGCCACAAAAAAAGGCTGAAACTGGGTTCACACATGATCTGTGTCATGCCAATTACTAGAGAAAATAGGAAAATGAGACATTTTAATTTGGGGGTGTGAAGATTACCTCATACCGCAGGTTAGCATTTCAGCTATTATTTTTCCTGTTAACCAGACACGGATGCTTGCAAAGCTGGTTTTTTAAAAAAGTTTCCAGAAACTTTTTGCGACCCACCAAGAATTGGCTTGTGACCCACCAGTGGGTCCCAACACACAGTTTGAGAAACACTGCTATAAAAGATCACGCTTGTCCATATGCATGTGTTGTACAATATGAAATGCCATCAAACCCCTACAGAGGCATATGAAGGTTATTCGTCACGCGGGGCCCACAAATATTTGGCACCCACATACTACACTTAGGGCTCAATCCTATAAAGTGCACGTCAGCTTACTGCCGGCACACACTGTCACAAATATGCTGCAAGACAGGTGTGCGGCCCTCAGCGCTGGTGCTAGCGTTCCAGGACGGGGAGGAGGGGGATGGTGGGGAGGAGGTGTACTGGGGAGGTAGTGGGGCAGGAGGGCCAGCGGCCCAACACGGAGGCTCTTGATTCTATGCCATCACTTGGGTCGCCATAGAATCAACTAGCCCCATTGCAGGGCTACTCGCCTTACCTGGGGGAAGAGAATGAAAGTCCTCTTCTCCTAAGGCGCTGCTGTTGCTGTCCAGGTTGCAGCCAGGATGCCGTTGCAGCCCTGGGCACCAGGCAGCTCAGGATCGGACTGCCTGGCTGCAATCCTATCCACAGCTACGTGGGAGTAAGCCCCTTTGACTATAATGGAACTTGCTTCTGAGTAGACATGCACCGGATTAGGCTTTTACTTTGGAGAAAGTTCTGTTGAAGGCAGTGGGACTTCTGAGAGGACATGAGTAGAATTATACTGCAAGTCCCAAAGAAAAGAAAACCCAAAGAAAAGAAACTCTTGCCTGCACACTGCACAACTCCCCCCCCCCCCCCCCACACACACACACACTGATGAAATCCTGGAAGGTTTTCCCCACTTTCCCTCAGAGCTGCCAACCTGACCAGTTAGAAAGCACAAGATATCCAAAGAGGTTGACTACTGGACCCTTTGGCAACATCCCTGGTCATGGAGAACCATTCAAAGGCTTCACCTTATTCTGTGAGCCTGTAGCTTCGACCCTTTTAACTACCAATCAAAGTAAAACTATTTCTTCAAGACACACGTCTGCTTTTTCTCTTTTTGATACTATTCTGCCAGTTGGCTCACTATATAGTTTTAGATTTGGAAGACTATTGCTTTTTTACTCTCCTCTTTCTGGGAATTAGTTGGGGTTCCACTTTGGCTCTTGCTACATTGATACCAAATTATGTTGATAGAATAAGCTTCCGATATCCTGCTGATATCTCTATGCCAGTTTAGACGTGTTCAGGAATCTATGTTGTAGATAGAACACCAATGGTGATCCCTATTTTTCTTTGAACTTGCTTCAAGTTATTTTGAGAACCTGATTTGACCATTTGGACCCCATGTCTCAGTTAGGACGTTTTAGACTCTTGTGCCAGTTGGAGAACTGGTGAGCAGTTTGGGCTGACGCCATTGCACTGGTCTGTGTCATACAGTTCATGCTCCTCATCATTACTCAGGCTTTTGAAAGGTGTAAGCATACAGGATGTTCCATACCTGCTATACTCCCAACGCTTTCATTGTTTATGCAGCATTTCATTATTTAAATGTGTTTTTTTAAGCTCATAGTGTTTTGAAATGTCTCAACATTTTTATATTCATTTTAGCATTCACCTTTAATTATGACTAAACCAAAATATCTACCAACCAAAATATCACTTTGAATTTAGTTTTTATTGATCTGCTTTCCCACCAAAGATGCCTCCAAAGTGACATGCAGTGGCAATAGGGCAAGATACACCAATACGTGCCATAAGAAATGAAGCACACACTCAAATGGACTCCATTCCCCCACCCCACACCATGTACAGGTTCAGGAGTAAACACCTCAGAATCAGCATGTCACAGGACACACTCAGAGGGCCAGGGAGGCCTCGCTGACCCTCAAAAGCCTTCTAAGAGCTTCAGAGGACCCCAAAAGGGCACTTTTGGTTTTTAGGGAAAACTGGAAGAGATATTTTCAGGCATTCTGCGGGCCAGGGAGGGAAACTTCAGATGAGCCTCTTCCCTCGCAAAGGGAGTTTGCAACTCATTTGACAAATGCCAGATCTCTCTCCAGCATTTTTGGTGTTCTTGGCCACGCTCCGAACATTAATCTGCACCAGGTTTCTTTTAAGAACATAAGAACAGCCCACTGGATCAGGCCATAGGCCCATCTAGTCCAGCTTCCTGTATCTCACAGCTGCCCACCAAATGCCCCAGGGAGCACACCAGATAACAAGAGACCTCATCCTGGTGCCCTCCCTTGCATCTGGCATTCTGACATAACCCATTTCTAAAATCAGGAGGTTGCGCATACACATCATGGCTTGTACCCTGTAATGGATTTTTCCTCCAGAAACCTGTCCAATCTCCTTTTAAAGGCATCCAGGCTAGACGCCAGCACCACATCCTGTGGCAAGGAGTTCCACAGACCGACCACACGCTGAATAAAGAAATATTTTCTTTTGTCTGTTCTAACTCTCCCAACACTCAATTTTAGTGGATGTCCCCTGGTTCTGGTGTTATGTGAGAGTGTAAAGAGCATCTCCCTATCCACTCTGTCCATCCCCTGCATAATTGTGTATGTCTCAATCATGTCCCCCCTCAGGCGCCTCTTTTCTAGGCTGAAGAGGCCCAAACGCCGCAGCCTTTCTCATAAGGAAGGTGCCCCAGCCCAGAAATCATCTTAGTCGCTCTCTTTTGCACCTTTTCCATTTCCACTATGTCTTTTTTGAGATGCGGCGACCAGAACAGCTGTTGGCGCCAATCAGGCGCTGGCAGCCGATTGCCCCCTCCCTGCCTCCTGCTCCAGGGCTGAGGCTTGAGCCATGGTTGGGCGAAGTGGCTGGGGAGGCGAGACTTGAGCTCCAGCAAGGAGCGCGCGCTCTGGCTGGAGCTCAGTTTGTTCCCTGCTGGCAAGGAGGACGGAAGGCGCAGCAGAAGCGGCTAGGGTCCTGGAGCACCAGCGGAGGCTCTTTGTTGCGTCTGTAGTGCCCTGCCCCGCTGGCGTGGTGGTTCCTGCTACTCGCTTCTGGTGGGGAGGAGCAGCCAGAGGCGCTAGGGTCCTGCAGGGGCAATGGAGGCTCTTCCTTGGGGCTGTAGTGCCCTGCCCCGCTGGCGTGGTGGTTCCTGCTACTCGCTTCTGGTGGGAAGGAGCAGCCAGAGGCAGCTAGGGTCCTGGAGCAGCGACGGGGGCTCTTCCTTGTGGCTGTAGTGCCCTGCTCCGCTGGCGTGGTGGTTCCTGCAACTGGCTTCTGAGCGAGTGGGAGTGAAGGAAGCACGCCTCCTCCCCCATTTTGTGCTGTAGCACTTGTATCCTCAGTGAATCTAGTACATGGGGGTGGTGGGTTTCACACAGTCTAGTGATGGGGAAAAAGAATCAAAAGAGGGGGGGAAAGCCCCCAGACGTCCTGCACCCCCTCCCCCTTCTTCTCCAGTCTCTTCCTTGGAGAGGCTATAGCTCAGGGCTATGTTGGCTCGCTTTGATGCCAGGGAGAAGGAGAAAGCCTTGAGAAGGGCAGGGAGGGGTGATGGTGGGGGGGTATCAGGTACGGCCACCCCACTGCGCAGATCGACCAGGAAAGGTCGTGGGGCCAGGCTCAGCGAGATCTTTTCTTCCAGGAAGCGTGTGAGGGGCTCGGGAGACAAGAATGACCCAGAGCCTGCCACCCAAGTGGCCTACGCACCAGAGGTGGAGACTACGGGTGCCACGCAGGCTGCTCAGAGCAGCGGGCAGCCAGCTGTTGGCGCTTCAGGTGAGCGAGCACAGGATTTGGGCAGTAGTGTAGGTGCGGTATGGGATGAGAGGGAGGGCCTTGCTGTACCTTCAGCGGCCCTTAATTCCCCGTGGTTTCATTGGTCTCAGTGGGGAACGGTTAACCCCTTTTATCCTTGGGGCCCTTATCAGCAGGGCATCCCAGGTGGTGGGGTGCAAGCTATGGTGGCTTTGGCCGGGCCTGGCGCTCCCCCTCCGCCTGCCTGGGGGCCTGGCATGATTGGCGGGTCTGCTTTTCCCCCACTGGGGCAGCTAATGGGCCCCTTGGCCTCTCCCGGAGCGCAGATTGGTGGCGGTATGGAGTCAGGGGAGCGCCCCCGGGTGTCATATGGTGATATTGCACTCCCTCTGGGCGGGCATCTGGCTTTATCTGTAAAAGAAAAAATTTGGAAAGGTGAGTATGTGGATATGTTTAGCCTTTTGCAGATCGAGCCTGAGCCCGTGCCAAAGGTGGGGGAGCCTGTCAGGGACCAGGAATCCATTAGGAGACGGAAGATCGATAGGAATTGGGCAAACTGGCTTCGTCATTTACGCCTCGGTTGTGTTGCAAATGTATCCCAACCGCGCCCAAGCC